>NC_089278.1:5449867-5801582 GCF_963678975.1 Dysidea avara | reverse complement strand
AAGTTACACTTATTAAAATAATTACTTAATTAGCTATACCCTACTAAGTACAAGTGAGAATTGCGAGTTGTAGCATTAGAATACATTGGAACATCTTTAATAGACTGTTTTGAGCTATCGTACTGTATATAGGCATTGGTAGAGGTCTGTGTATATGTATAGTTTGATTAGTTTCTTTTTCGTTCAGAGGGTTCTTTAAGAGAGGGGTTTCACTATTGTATTGTGCTGAACTTTGTGTCATCTCTTCTATGTATTCAGTATATACCCGTTCAATATTGGGATGATAAAACTCCAGTACAGTATGGTGGTGTGTCTATCACTGTGCGGTCTGCAGAAAAAGACATGTACTGGACATACAGAGAGTTTGTCATCACAAAGGTCAGTACAAATTCTCCAGACATGTTAATACAGTTATCCACAGGATAAAACAGATCGAGTTATAAAACACTACCAACTCACATCACAATGGCCAGACTATGATGTACCTGATAGTACTGGACCTGTTTTAGAGTTTGTGAAATTTGTCCGCTCCAAGGAGGGTCCTTTTAAAGAAGAGAACGGACCAACACTGGTACATTGTGGGTAAGTTAGCTTATCCAGCAGTGATATAGTGTGTGAGTCTACTTGTGTGTAGTGGTGGTGTGGGTCGTACTGGGTCATTCATTGCTCTGGACATCCTATTACAGCACATAAAGGATCACGATTGGGTGGATGTGTTTGGTTTAGTGTGTGAAATGAGGAGACATAGAATGAGAATGGTGGAGACAGAGGTATTACTATATGTAACTTGTTGTGTATATCAAATAATTATATATTATTCTAGGAGCAGTACTTCTTTGTCCACAAATTGCTTGTGGATGTGATTACAGCAAAGACTTAACATTACCAATGTTGTCATAGTTAACATATTTATATTTATTTTAATATTAATTTATTGACCTCATTGAAAGCATCAGTATACCTTTATATCAAGTACTTGCAGTGGTATCCACTCCACGGCAGCTGCATCGATCTCGTACTTCAGTTGCTATAGTTACTAGTCGATTTAATGCTCACCTGAGGGGAGGATAAACTCGAGAACATAACTCTGGTGTAAGTTGTTTATGTGACCGTTATCTACGTGAAGTACAATAAATAGTATTGTGATTATGTTGGGCAGCAGTTTATACTGATCACTCATTTCGATCCACGTACTTCGAGTTTATTTTTCAACTATGCTATCGTACTTCAGCGCAGGGAAATTAGTGAAACGATGGTGGCAGCGAAAATATTTATAACTGTTTTCATGTGTAATGGAATAGGAGCTACCAGCCTCCCCTTAATGGTTACTATGGGAGCTAGCTATCGTAAACTTACCGTGCAGGAAAGGTGATAATATTTAACATTTTGCACTTGTCATTTAGTAAGCGATAAACTTATAATCACAAGTGTTGTAAATGTGTTGATAGGTTCACAAGCACAAACAATTCTAATAAGGGGAAAGTTGCTTTAAAAACTGCAAAAGTATCTCAAAACTGTGGTGAATGCATGGATTTTGTATATGGGATGAGGTGGGGATTTGAATTTCTGGAAAGTCAAATCCCCACCTTATGGCCACTCCAAATAAATTCTGTTTCCCGTCCACCGCCCGCATCTGGTTACTGCCAGCTCTAAATATTCCATTATTCCGTATTCTTCCATTATTTTCCGGTTATTTTTGCATACTGATAGGCTCAGTAAAAGCTATCTTGAAACAGTGTCAGCAGTGCTATCAAGTCAGCACAAACTTGTTATTTTTGCAACTTACAAAGAAAGGAACAAGCTTATAAGCATGCTTTTATGCAGCCTTTTTGGCTGTGCCAGGCAAATAATGGCTTGAAAAGCTAGCCAATCTTATAATGAAATAATGGAAATGGACCACCTGCCTGCATGCAAATATGCCTGAGTCCAGGACGGGAAACAGAGAATTTATTTGGAGTGGCCTATTAACCCAGACCCTATATTATCGGGGCTGGTGCTTATTGATTAGAGATTATAAGCACCCTCTAATAGATAAGTGCCACCCCCGAGGAAATATGGTTTGGGTACACGTGACAAGACTGCCACCTTATGTCCCTACTAATCTCTCAGTAAAATCAAGAAATCTTCCTCATTGCTGTATATTCTTGCATGGGACACAAAAAGCAAACATTTATCGAGAAAGTCAAATCCTCACTACCTAGCTACAGTATCTTTCACCTCAGCATATATAGTAGTGCAGCTGGCAAAACATTAGGGACTCTTTATTTTACATAGTATGCACTTGTTTGTTTTTGCTGCAGCCGGAAAATATGTCCAGTGTGTCTGACCATTCTCTGTCAGACAGCAGTATATTGTCCACATCATTGCCAGCCATTAATCTAAGCAACTTCACTACAATTGAAAATGGTAACTCGGCACTGAATCTGTCTCAGTTGGCCACAACAAGTAAAGTGGTTAGTACAACAACTGTACTAGTTTACATGTACATTACTTGCTCTATGCAAGTATTGGTAGTTAGTTATCTTTATTGTTTAGCCATATCCCCCGAGTGGTACTAGGCCTTCCACTGCACCGAGGTCTCGGAGGGAAGGTCAGTTGATCAGTAGTAAATGTGGGTTGCTGGTTATATGGCCAACTCCTTAGATATGACTACATCACGGACATTACCGCTGACTCACTACGATAAGATGGAGTGGGAAATGAGAGAATATTTGCTTCAAAAGGTATGTGTACATGTGCATGCACACACACATACTACACACACGCATCTACACAGTGAAATACATCATGCTAGGATCAGCAACTACTGAAGATGAACAATGAAATTAACCGGATGGCTTACTATGAATCTGAATGCAAAAGAAAAGATGAGCTGATCAGTGCATTGAGGGAAGAACTTGGATTATACCAAAGAAGCTCAAGAGAAAAGGATTACAAGTTAGTTATTGTGTTACTGGAGGGAACTTGGTCCTGTGTACAATTGTGTGTATATGTATGTGCCTCTGTGTGTTTGTGTGTGTATGTTGTGTTGTGTGTGTGTGTGTTTGTATGTGTGCATAACATGGTGGGAGTTATAAACCACTTTATTAATATATATAGGTATGTTGAACTGGAAGAAATGTTGTCTCTTAAAGATAAAGAGATCGTTGAGAAAAGTCGCCAGTTGGAAGAGCTCACCATGCAGGTATTATCCTAATAGAACGTTCACTGCACATACACACTGGACCCCAATCTGCAGCTAAAACAAATTGAATCTAATGTGAAAATGTCATCAACGCACGGAGATTTTCTTCACAAAGAACTTACTCAAAAAGATACTGTCATTTCCAGTTTAAGAAACGAGCTTAAGTCCATGAGGCAGAACAATAAAGCAATTGTAGACCAACTGAATGCTGAAAATACTGAGAAACAGTGTACGATTGCTTCTCTTCAAGATAGGGTGAGCTTCTGTGTATGTGAGTTTATATAAGTGTAGTTAGTCCACACGAGAGCACATGTACACGTGTGTGTATGTGTGTGTGTTTGTTCAATACTACTGTGTGCTATTTGTGCTGTGCACTTTGCTAAGTACAAACAAGAGTGTATAATAACCAAGAGTATACAAGAGTATACAATGGTTACTTTATATACTCTTGGTATAAGTTTGGTGATTATTGATGTTGGCCTTTATTTTCCGTAGTTGAAGAACTTGAGGAATTCTCATCAGTCCTTACAAAAAGTAGGTATTGTATAATATATAGTAGAGCTTGATTTAAGATTTACAATGTGTTTGCAAGTGAACATCTGTGCTTTGTGTGTATGCAGTTTGTGAGTGTGTTTGTAGTATGTGTGTGGCACGTGTAGTCGATTGTCATCTCACTCATTCCAGCGTCATGAGACTGTGCAAAGAGAAAAAAACAATTGCTCAGCTAGTGAACAGGAACTAAGGAAGCAACTTTCAAAGCTAAGAAATCAACAACACAGCAGCAAAGAGGTACAACATAACACTAACGTGATGATACCAAGAACTCATAACTTATCACACAATGGGCCCTAGCGTCCCACCAGATGAAGTCAATGCATGTTGTAGATTAAAATCCATTATTCTGTTGATGACATTTGATAGAATCTGCCAACATATGTATTGTATACCAGTCCCCACTGTAATGATGCAGATTATGTTGTCCGTACAACACAGCTGAGGGACCAGTTACAAATGATACAAGAACAACATGTTGCTGCACAAGAGAGGGAATCAAAACTGCTCGGTGAACTGAAAAGCAGCCAAAAGCAGGTAGTTATTTCAGTTTGCAGTATGTAATTGAAGTGTGTACATGTCAAGACATACTACATTTTTATTGCAGGGACTTGACCTTTGTGTACAAATCACAAACATCACTGGAAAGTGGTGCCCACGTAGCAAAGGGTCCAGCATTCCTAATGGAAGTGAAGCTCTATTGGGAGTCTCCCAACTTTTGGCAGCGCATGATAAAGTCACTGCTGAGCTGGAAGAAGTCAGAGCTGAACTGCAAGAAGTAAGTACAACAGCGCGCACACGTGTGTGTGTGAGTAGCTATATCGATAAATATGATGGTGATTTATATTGCACCGCCACATTAGTGTCTATCTGTGTTTGTAGCATCAAGCAGTCAGCGATAGTGTACAAAATTTCCTTAACTCTCTGGACTCAGTAATTCCCAAAGTTAGCAGCTAATACAGTACTGAAAATGGTACACTTAGTAATTATATGAATACTACTGCAGGAGGTGAGCCCTGGTGAGCTACAAAACAGCATGGATTCCACTCTGCAACAGTTACACCAAATCTCTGCCTGTGATGATGTGGCTGAGTTAAAGGTACAGCTCACTGTATTGATGGCAATACCAAGACTACTGGAACTATAGTGCTTAATTTCAGGGGTTCACAACTAGCTATACAGCACTAATGGCATTTTTAGACACACTATATCATCCTAAGTGTCATTATTAGTGTGTGCATAGTCTACTGTAAATAAGACCAATTAAAAAATATGTGTAGGTGTCTTGGTGGCTATGATGTCCATCTGGGGAAAAACCCTACCAGATGGTAAAAATTAATTGTACTACTGTGAGCAAACAATGTACAGTTCACCATGTGCAATTTCACAGACACTCACTCACACACAAACAGACGCACACATAACATGCACATAATCACACGTGACTACTACACATTTCACATTCATTATCACTTCAAGTGTACACATATACACTACCTCATCACCAAGATCACCAGTTATTACACGTTAGGTTCACTTGTGTACTTATCTACAATCAATTAAAGTCTACACATCCAGTCTGAGGACAGAACTGCTGGAGCTACAGAATTCCCTTCAACTAGCCAGTCAAGAGGCTGGCATTGATACTGGTAGGTGCTTTGTAGTATCTCAAAGGAGGTTGATGTTTTACCTTGCCAGAGTTACAGTCTAAAAGTCAGGCAGTAGTCTTATTAGACAAATGGAAATCTGTACAACAAGAATTAAAAGATATGCAAAACAGGTACAAATAGCAAACACACTGTATACATAAGGTTCAGGCTAATGGTGGGTACTATGTTGTTGGTTGGCAGTGTGGGACTTGAATACTGGCCTAGAGAAAATGACTTTCCTTACACACATGTAGGTTTGAGAGAGCAGTTAAGTTGTAACATTTATACTTGATAACTTGCCAACCATGCAGCACTTGGCTGCTTTGTGTTAAGTACAGTGTTTGAACTTGTTAATGACACAAGTTTGATGTGGATACAGTGTAGTTGAGGAGTGATCTACAAAATTTACGAAAATGAATAGTTAAAAATGCTTAGTTACAAAATTCTCCTTTTAACTTCCCCATACTTGCCCACCTGCAGCTATACAATAAAACATGTGTCAAGCATGTGACTTTCTTTGTAGGATTACATCGTTACAATCAGAACACTCCTCTGCTATTAATGGTGTTATGTCAGCCATGAAGATGGAAAATGAACAAAAACTCACCACAACTGTGGAAGCTGTTAAACAAGATGAAAAAGAACAATTTCAGAAGGAACTGAATGAGTTAAAGCAGCACATGGAAGTGGACAAGACACAAGCTTTAGAGAGGGAACAACAAAAGACTTCCAGTGTTGAAGAGCAACTAAAGATACTGAGAGAAGTTAATTATTTCTAACATCATCATTGCATTGATACACAAACATCTATAGCAACATAACAGGAAGGAATTAGAGTGCCAATCCCAACTGGAAACTATTGTACAATTAAAGGACAAGGTGTCAGAGTTGGAAAATAAATTGGTGTGTTTAAGTGTGTTATCCATAGATGATTATGTGGTTGGTTTTGTGTTCCTGTAGTCTTCCTTGACAAGTGAGTGTACAGAACAGATTGTGAACAAGGATGCACTACTAGCTACTGCTAAGGAAGAACATGCAAAGCTAATACAGGTCATGCAGTTAGAAGTGAATGAATACAAGGTATGTCACAGTTTGTGTGCGTGTGCGTGTGGACTTATTTGTCACTGTAGTGACTGTACTGTAAATGTAATTTTTTCCATGTAGGAGCAGTCCAGGCAACACGCCATAACAATAGTAGCACTTGAGCAGAAGTTGTTGAGCCTTGTTGCAAGGAGTACTCCTACTCTCACCAGTACCAATACACATGTTGAGTATGAGTCACATATGACACAAACAGGTACACTACTGCTAGTTTGACTGTTGGTATGATCCTACTGTAGACTATGTTCAAGATGAAGAAGGCAGTAAACAAAAGGATCTGGTTGCTGTATTAAGGTATTTCTCAACTGTGTGTGTGCGTGCGTGCGTGTGTGCGTGCGTGCAGTCTTGTACATTGGTGTTATGACTGAGATATACACAATACCAGGCGCCAACTGGACTTCTGTCAACAAGAGATCACTACTCTTAATAGCAGCAATGGAGATCTTGAGAGACAGCTGAAGTCATCTTTTGACCAAACTGAAATGATAAAAGGTGACCAGAACTGCACCTGTACATGTAGTAACAGTTGCTGGTGTTAAATCCTCAAACAATAACTCTTGTAGTACCAGTACAAGATGGTTACCAATAAATTTTAGTCAGCTTGTAACAGGGGAAGAGTCAAGCTGTTGACTTTCCTGTGTCAGTTGTCCACAATTTGTTCACTACAAGTCAACAACCTTTTGTATATTCAAAATGGCTCAGTGTGTCAACAGTGTTTATGCCTCTAGCAGAGTAATGTACATGTGTCAGTGACATAGCAAAATCAGCATAATTGTTGTGTTCCACTATCATGTTTTATAATGGCTGTGTTCTATAAGTTGAACATGCCAGTATTTGTTTGATATATTTATAGATAAACTGCAGAACGAGAACAGTCAACAAGTTGGTGACCTACAAATCAAACTCGGCGAACAGGAGGATAAACTTCTGGCACAGAAAAATGAGATAAAGCGACTTCGGGAACAATTGGAGGAGAAAGAGGCACATATCACTGAACTAGTTGCCACTATTGAGACCAAAGAGTCTTTGCTGGCTGAGGCATTGAACACAACGACAGCTCAGGAAAACCATGACAATGACATGCAGGTGTTACATAGTCATCGTGATGACACTACTGAAACTAACACTGAAGTAGACACAAAGGCAACTTCAGTGAGTACTTCAAACCATATATGGTACACTGGAATCTACACAATATGTGCCAGACACAGAGTGCCCTTGTGTCCTACCTGAATTTTCTATTGGCCACTACTGGTTTATATGCTAATCCCAAAGGGCTACTTTTGGGACTGAATGTCCATTGTGTGTGCCTTTTTACTATAAAAACAGTTTAACTAGAATATGCTTCAATTTTAGCACACCAGTGATAGCTACTGTGGACATCAAATGTTGTGTTTTTACAGATTAATTTTAGCCGTATCGGTACACAATGCCTCGGTGAAGAACACCAAAGGGTTATCAAACAACAAAAAGAAGCTCTAGCTCAACTACGAGCAAAGTTAAAACAGCTGGAAGAGACAAAGCCACCAGGTTTGTCTGTGTAAAATTCAGCCATCTATTTGAGGTGGTGATATTCCACTCTAGTTCCCCAACATGAAGCAGCACTTAGGGAAATTGTTGAGCTAAGACGAAAACTGAACGAGTTTCAAGCTAATTCACTCAACCAAAACCATCTCCATACATTGTCTGCCTTAGATATGAAAGCAAAGGTTGGTAGCTAACCTTGTATAAATGTAGTAGTGGCACACATACAATTACAGTGTGGTAAGATCATTATCTATTTAGATTGTATCTGACTATTTAGGTCAACACTGTTTAGTGTTTGGTTAAATTATTTTACAGGTGGAGAGGGCAAAACAGAAGACAGTTTCAACACTGGCCCAAGTGTCTGCTGAACAAAGTGCCCTCAAAGACAGCACTCTTGCTTTGGATTTGAGTGAAAAATCAGTCAGTAATTAATATTTTCTTACAAAAACTGTGTATGTCTGTGTGATAAGGTGAAGTGAGCATTTTTTTTTGTTAAATGATAGTATTTTAATCTACTGAACTCAACCTGTAAGAGCCTCTCAATTGATGTGACCAAAGACAGTCTATCACTCATGCAAGTACCTCAAAACCTAAGACAGAAAGTGTTAACAGAAAGACGCAAGGTATGTGGCTATACAGCTATTTATGTTGTGTGTGGTAATGGACTGGTGTTCAGGTTGCTGAAGTTGTCAGTAGACAAATTAAGGAGCTAACTCAACATGTTAATGAAAAGGATCACTTGTTAGCTACCTACCAGTGTGACCTTCAAACTATCAAGTAGGATAATGGGCATACCACATGTCAGTATTGTTAGTGTGTCATCCTCAGAAAAACTAGTGAAGATACTAACTCCAAGTTGGCTGCCTTAGAGTCATTAATGGTGTGTAGTGTGTGTTTGTATGTGTGTGGGTGTGGTGTGTGCGTACATGCATGCGTGTACATATGCATCTGTGTGTGTATTTAAATATTCACTGAATATGTTGTTTGTGCCATGACACAACACAAAGTGTGTTTGATTATAGTACACAGTTAAAGTGAGAGAAGTGTCCCAACATTATCAAGTCAGGGTTCAACCCAGAATATAAACCTAGAGGGGGCGAAGTAAGTTGCTTCGGATTCTAGGGGGGTCTGGGGGCATGCTCCCCCAGGAAAATTTTGAAAATTTAGGTATAAATATACTCAATTTTGGTGAAATGTTACTGTGATGCCATTGAATATTGACCATTGGATTATACAACTTTAGGATCAATTAAACCTTTCCATTTCTCAAGGCTTTAAGTATAAACCTAAGGGGGGCAATAGCTAACCCAGGGGGGGGGGGGCTCCCCCCCCCCCCCCCAGATTAACCCCTGCAAGTTGTACAAAAATAACTACAACATTATATTTTTGGTGTTGTAGTATGTTATCGATAACATAGAAGTGTCAATAACGATGTTATCCTGTATGTGTTTTACACAGTCCGATGCACAATCCCACATTGAACAAAACTCAGTACTAAGGAATGACATGTCCTTACTTCAAGAAGAACTCGACCAACAGCAAAGATTAATACAGGCACTTCTAAGGAGAAAGGTTTGTAGTTCTGCACACTGTTATAGTGAATATAGTCTTATGAAATACTTTTTTTAGAATGTCACAAGAGAAAGAATTCCCGTTAAGTTGGACACATAACACATACAGCTAGCTAATCTAGTGTTTGTATGTTTAATAACAATGATTGTACCATTACATTTGCACACTACGTAATCATTTATTAATAGCTAAATTTTAACTGTGTATAACCAATATTATCTATGGTATAACCTTCAACTTTCACAGTATTGATAAATAAATAACACGTGATCGAAGTTCCATGACGTCACACGTAAAAGGCACTTCTGCGCATGACAATTTTGAGTTCTGCAAGATCGAGTGAGTGAAACGTCCCTTCGCGTTTTCTATGCTATCTACGCTGTTATGGAGAAAGAAAATGAAATACTGTCAGGCTTTGTGTATGTAAGGAAGGAACGCGTAAAGTGGCTACACAAGAAGCGTTACATTGTGGCTCACAGCAAGGGAGGCAGTAATCCCATTGAAGGGAATCAAGCTCGTCTCATCATATATAAATACAAATCTCAGTCTGACAACTTGGAGGTACTGCGGCAAATCAATTTTGGTGTGGTCCTTGGAATATACGGTGGACCTTCAGGAATAACGCTAAGGCTTCGTGATAAAGACTTCAAATTTCGGTCCAAGCGTTCCAGCGTAAATAAGCAATGGATGGAGGTGTGCTGGCTTCTCAACGCAATTCCTAATCACGCGATACCGAAGCCCCCTGATGCAGACAGAAGTCAACTGCGACCAGAGTTGGCTGAGCTTTCCAAACAGTACAGCGAGCTGTACAACGCTCACGATGCTTGGGCCGTACAGATCCTACAGAGCACAATTGCTGTTAGTCTCAAGGTGACTGGACTGCGTATCATTACCATAAGCAAGGAAGGAACCCTGAACATCATCTTTCCGTCAAACGATGGCACTCAAACGAAGTTCTCAAGTGATGAAATCCGGAGGTGTGGGTTATGGAAAAGCATGGTGTTTGTGGAGATTGGCAGTTTGAGTACAGGTGGAGCAAAGGGTATAATTTGGATGGATTGTTTTAAAGATCGTGTCAAGGAGATACGTGACAAGATCCATAATTTTCTGTTTTACGGACCAGAAGCTAGCCTGCCAGCTATGTACTGTCCCAACTTCTTAGCTGACATGCCATTCTCACCTTGGTGTTTGTGTGACCAACCTACACCTTACCGGAGCAGGTCTACATCAGTGTGCTCACAGAGCAGTGGAAATTCAGATATGCCCGTTCCATTGCCAGCTCCTAGACCTTTTGTTGACTTGTCAACTCATCCAGTAATCAAGAAGTCAGCAGGCACTAGTACTAGTAGTCCAAGAGGACATGCAGCTCAACGAGTGGAGAGACGTTCCTTATCATTGAAGGAAGAATATGACGATGACTATGAAATAGCCAGGAGGCGGAAGAGAAAGTCAATTCTTTTAGCAGAGGGATATTCCACTCCAGTATCACATACGTCTACTGCCAGGAGAGCTCCAGATGCAATTGCCAGAACTCCGAGCAAAGTCTGTTCCAATGGAGATGACAGGAGTATTTTACCAGACTATTTGAAACTGCACTCTTAACTGTGTTGGCTTTACTGTAGGTATATACTAGGCCAGGCAGGCCTGTTTTTCAGTAATCATAAAACTTTTCTATTTTGTTTGTATGGTGTACAATTTACCGTCTTAAAATCAAAAGTTAACCCAGACCTATTTGATATCATGTCTAGACAAGTAATGGGATATCATGGTGTAATATAGCTACACTATGCGCATTCCGTGTATGCCAAGGGACTGAGGTGGGGGCCTGTTGCTAACACCCACAGGTGTTGAAGTTGTAGCTGAGTTTGTACACCTATAATGATCAAAGACTACATCCCTTACCATTGTTATACTATCCCAAATACAGGGAGTTAACTATCTTAACATCAAAAGCTTCTAGTTGCTTTCCTTAGAGTGTGTGTATGTCACAAAATATTAGCACGAATAAACAAGCATAGCATAGATGGGTAAATTAAACACGTGGGATGGGGTAAAAGTAAAGGTCACTTACTATGATAGAACACAAATAAAACTAACATAAACTGTCTGCACACAAATAAACAGTATTTGCTGTCTATTATATTAACATTGTTAAGGTTCTCCACAAAACGACCATATTCCCATTGTTTCGATCATGAAAGCTTCAAAATTACACAATTCATGACAATGTGATGTCACGCAAACAGTTACATTAAGTATAAGAGTAATATACATGTTGATGTCAGGGGCTGTAAAGAGGCTGACATCCAAATGAATTCGAAAATGCAGCACTGACCTGCAGGGCTAAATTTAATGAATCACCGTCTGACCATCATAAATGAAGTTCTCACAATTTTGTCTAGTTTTTGAAAAACTTTGTACATTGTGTATTCCTGATAAACTAACAACTAAACTATGTGTTTGTTGGTGTTTGAATGTATTGAATGATAGGGTGATAGTGTGTCACAATCCTCTGGGTATACAAATGTTGCTCTAGACTATGTACATGTCTAACACAAGTTGATTGTGGCACTCCACCAGCTTCTGGTATTAGGCAAATTGCCTAACACCAGAAGCTGGTGGAGTAGTTTGGGACCTTCCTACTGGATTGTTAACTTGTGTATGTACAAACAGAAGGAAAAAAGCCAACAGGTCTCCTGAACCAACCTGTTCACTACATGTAATTTTGAAAATATACCCTAATAGAACATACAGCAAAATCACTCAATTCATACATGGTTATATCTCTGCAGTTAATATTGTTTTTCTTCCTCTAAGCATCTCAGGAAACTCCTTCTGTGTTCACCTTCCAGTATACCTAACTGGTAAAGGAGATAATTATAACATCGTGGGATAGCCCACCTGATCGTCACGTGATCATGGAAGTACTATACTCATTACAGACCAAGGAATTTATATTAAGCAGATCTAAGTTGTAACACCATCACATCGTATATATTATTACACTGGTCACTAGCTCTCCGCAGAATCTCTTGAATTTCCCGGGGGTGTTGAGATCCCTGGGGCGCGCACCACATCTTCATTGACGTAAGGGGAATCGTTACAAAAATCCCCCTGTTGTTCACGACCGTCGTTGGTGATGATCGGCGATTCTTTGTCGAAATATTAATAACGAGGACCAAATTAGAGCGGTAAAGTGTGTTTAGACTGTGCTCGTGGTGTCCTTGCATAATTTCTAATGTGTATCGTATCTTGAGAGGGCTTTTTTTAAAGGAGGGCTTTGAATTGGCTGAGCATTGTGTAGCTGCTTCTATTGCTAAGGTGGAATTGCTTTTACCTATAGTCAAAACATCATAGTTTCTGTGCGTCCATTTTGGCGTATGCGTATTAGGATTGTGGGAGCCATGGATGGTAGTGGAGATATAATAATGACCATTACAAAATAGACATCTTCACTCAGTCTTGCACAGTATCAGTTTCATTATCCAGTTTAAAATGCAGTATTGAAACATTTTCGTTAAGCCCTAAGGGAGGACTGAATACATTAGAATTAGAAGTTTTACATTTTGATACTTACTGTAATTGCTGGTACTTCACCTTTATGTGTCAACATATGCACAGGTTATTTATTAAGTTGATTGTCTAATTAGTAAATAACTACAGTTGCACTTTTTATAATTAATTTCACCATTGTTTCTTAGCTGCAAGCTGTGGCGATGTCCAAAAGGATTTACCCTGATGTACCATGGCAAGGATTACTGACTGATGAAAGACAACATGGTATGCTATGGTGATACTAAACACATGATTCCAACAGATAACTTATTATTGTTTTATTTTGTATGAACTCTAGATGATTTTCCGAGACCCCTAGTGTAATAACACTTACGCAGGTCAAAATAGATCATCTATTGACTGTAGCACAATAATTATAGCATTGCTGCCATTGCACAAGCTTGTTTTGGCTGTTTCGTCACTTTGTTGCTTTCCGTCACTTTGTTGCTTTCAGTCGCTTCATTGTTGAATTTGTTATACATAACTTACTCAGAATAGTTGTAGTTAATAACCTACCTGGGTAAATAAGAAGCTGGTATAGGGGTGTGTAAGACATATTGGTGTTACTTGTACACTAATCCTTTTTGCCAATCACAAAAATATATATATATTTTATCATATTAAAGAAAATTCTACTTGTTCGTTATGCATGTTATTTTGTGTTCTATAGATGACTCAGTGTTGTCTCAGAAACATCTTGATGAAGCTGCACTGGTCTGTAGTAGAATTAGCAAACATTCTGGTTAGTGTATTGAGTAGGTATACCATATACCTGGAAATGTTCGCAGTACGTAATTTTCATGGTCAGTAAAGCGCTACTGTGAAATTTTATCACGTGAAAATTTATGTGTGTCCTACAAATCACCTTACTAATACACTAATAAATCAGTGTGTCTCCTGGTGTGTGTGATAGTGTTGTAGGCATATGTGAACTCCACATATGCTTACAAACCATATCACACTTTCCTGATTTTAAAGTGGGCATGGCTCACGAACGAAGCTGGCCTACTGCAAGACTACCGGTATGCCTCGCACAGAGATTGCCGCTACTGTGCTACTTGGTTCAGATGTACTGTACGATGATTGGAGTAAATATCAATGCAGACCCTTTGTGGCTATGTGGTTGAGAACAAAAATTTCGAATCGAGCAACAGCAATCTGTGAAATTTAAAATGCAAAAACATAAAAATCATGACTATGGACAAAATCGTGAAATATACATACCGCGAAAATTTCCGGGTATACGGTAGATACTAAGTCTTTATAAAAAAAACATTCTGAATAGTTGTTTTCATTGTAGTTATTGACTGCAGATCCTAAAAGGGCAATCAGCATTCTCTTAAGCAATGAATTTAGCAATCCACTTGATAAATAAACTACAACTTGCCTTACTAAATATCAAGTTCAACTAGGCTATTATTTGAATTCCCATTTGTCAAACAGTACGGTAGTACTGGTTAAGTAGGGATCGTCCCAAAAGTGACAAGCGCTGCCTAATATGCCACCTTTAATAAAAATCATCCTAGAGACATCCTCTGCGATGAAAATCACCTTTATGAATAAATCTTAGTCTATCTAACAGAGCATGAAAAGCATCACTGAAACTCGAATTATCGTCTGCCCACCCGCCTGCCTGCCTGACCACAGTTGCACAGCTGGAGGCCAAATAAAGCAGCACATATCCACCATTTTACATCACAGTCACCAGTGAAATATGTTATTTGGGATTCCAACGAGTAGGGGTGTGCCCTCTGTGCCTTTTATCTTCCATCAAGCTGGTTGTCAGTCTTCTTCATGCAATGAAACCATATCGAGGCATTAATTTTCCGTATCAACACTTTCCTTGAGTAGCATATTTTTAGATGCCACAAAACCATTTAAAGTGCTTATGCTACACTGTAAGAAGTACTGGACACCTGTAACTTCACGTTGGGTTCGAGACCACACCCATTAACGATCTTGTTTGATTTATAACAATTGAGCACAGAGAAAACACCTCTTAACAATCTATTACTTGACCATGATGACCACGCCCTCTTATTATTTGTCTAGCTGTATTTATACAACGCAGTGAAAATTCAAAATTGTGACCAGCCTCTTGGTAGGGCTCGAACAGTCACATGTATATAGCTATATGCTATTAAAATGAAGTAGGGATCTAAGCAATAAAAAGTAGTGAAACAAGAGATGATTGATGATATTATAGCAAATATAACTCAGTGGGATAAATCCTAATGTGACATTGAACAAAATAACTGTTATAACATGCCAATGTAGGAATTTTCCCACTGAACTATGTTGTAATACCATCATTCTTCACTACTTTTTATAAATACACTAACTCTTGATTACAAGTGAGCATATGAAATTGTGCGAGGGTGTGTTGTATGTGTTATATAATTTTAATGGAGGGGTTATTCATATGACAGCTGTTTGGTTATGTTTTCTTTGCTATTTGTACTGCAGTCATCCATCATAACTTATATCAAATAGTGCTGTGCAATAATCGTGAATAATCGATTATCATGAAAAGTTATTATCGTAAAAACTATCATTATTGCATTATCGTGATACTAGTAAATTTCTGGATACTACTGTAAACTGCATGTGGCCAACCTGAAGTTGCAATATTTTTGTCATGATAGTGGTTTCCAATATAGCTATAAAGCAACCATAATGAGTGGTACAAGAATAAATTTATAGAGACATTTACAGTATCTAATTGGTATTTACATGTGTGGTCAAGTATCGTGATAATAGTGATAATGAGGTGCATTATCGCAATAGTAAAAAATTCATTATCGCACACACCTATTATCAAACACACTAGTTGTATTAGGGTAAACTGGTGGTGAACTCTAGGGTTGAAGGGCACGGAGCACCTGTCCCAGCAAAGTTGTGCTAACCCTAGCTTGCCTCGATCTCACCAAAAACTTACCTTCATACAGACAGTGAAAGACATGATCATGTTTAACAAGCAGTTAGAGTTAAGGTTGGGTTTTTGGGTGTATGTAACTAGTTCTTGGTTTATGTTTGTAAGGCAGAAACAGGATTCCTTTTCATTTAGGATCCTTTTAATCATTGTCATACGAATAACAGTGGCCTTTTCTATATGGTACAAATAGTTTCATTTTCCTTGTTGTACTAGGTTGATTTTGAGTACAATTATTTCTCTTTTTTGTAGGTTATGCCAGGCTTGCAAAATACTATAATATTTTCTATCAAAGCTTCATGCCAAATTGTAAACTGAGTGTTGAAGTACTGAGAAGACACTACCATATCTCCAGTGAAGTGATTTCATTCATTTGTAGTGGCAGAACTATACGGATTTGTAATCAAAGAGTTTTGACATTTTTATTAACTGAATTTGAGAAAGACTACAACATTTCAAAGTTTTTATCCATTGTGGAACAGTTAATACAGTTACCTGACCTTCGTAGGATGATTGATCGACTGAGAGATGGTTTGGCTATGTTAATCATTGCTTGCATGCTTATTAATGCTTACTAAATGTGTCTAGAATTTCTACCTGAAGATATTCAGGCTACAGTTGCTGTTGATGAAGATAATGAAGGTACTATTAGTTAGTTATGTTTATAATTGATGTTACGTATAGAAGAGTTTCAAGATGAGAAGATACAGTTTGAGGGCAGTGATCTTCCTTCATATTCTGCTGTTGGTAAGTAAATTAAGATTACTATCGAATGCCAGATTGTTTCTTTTTTTAACACATTCAACATGCGGTGGGTAGGAATAGCTGGGCTGTGCAGTTGAATAATTTCACCGAAAACCTGTTATTTTCTCAAGATTCTATTTTGCCACAAAATCCCAAGGATATTTACAGTACACGAAGGATTTAGTTTCATAAGCCTGACATTGTCAAGTATAAAGTATAGCTCACTAACAGAGTAACATTTTTACTATCTAGTATACTCATATGTACAGTAAAAATATGTGTACTGCATAAATTTTTGCATGTTTTCAATCACTTTGGTATGCAGTGGTGAAAGGAGGCTCAAATCAATAGAAACTAGGCACCGTCAGATTCAGCTGTTCATGGAGAGTATAAAAATCTTCGTTTTGTGTCGAATACAGTAAAGGGCATGTGAGTAATGGGTGCTAATTTATGATGCATTAAGTTTCCTATCATAATTTCTTTGTCGGATTGGACTTCTTTGTGCACATAGAGGAATATAGGGAAGGCGCTATACCTTGCCAGTTCATAATGAACTGATTGAGCCAATTCATGGCTTGATTCAGTCGTGAATTGTGTAATAATATAGCTCCTGACAAATTGATTTTTTTTTGCTGCTCCTACTGTCTAGTACTAAAAGCGGAAACATTAGCAGGCCACTCCTTTGTTGTTACACGTTACAGAGTAACAGCAAAATGGAATTCAAGGGACAAACAATGGATTGTTGCTCAGCCAGTCACATGCTAACTTATCAGAAGTGTAGTTACAAACATTTCCAAACATTTTCTCACACATGACATCATTTTTCAGATGAAGATGCTACAGTGATGGAGGTAACAGAAGTTCAGGCTGAGCTAGTGAAAGTTACAATTAGGAGGATTAGGATTCCAATAATTTCAGACGTTTTCACTTTGTCAGATTCAGACACGGCACCACAGCTACATAGATGTAATGCTCAATTACCTTATTATGCTGTAAATACTTCTCTTAATCCAGCTGAAGACTTGTACACGCCACCTATGACATCTTCATCAGTCGCATTAAATGCTGCAACTTGTGATACAGTGCCAAACTTGAAGGATGACACCAATCACACAGTCAATACTCCCTCTTACCAATCTGTGCTGCTGTCACCTCAGCTCTCTGGAGCAGAAGAAGCTGATGTATTCAGTGAAGAAGTGAAATCTAAGCCTCACACACTCTCTCATGATCATAATACCTCTTTTGAGAGATCTTTCTCTTCTGAAGCTTCAACTCCTGCCAAGTCACCACCACAATTTTCATCATCTCCATTTTCACCCAGTAGAGATCACTCATCACTCACATCGTATGGTGAAAGTCTTTATCCTGCCAGTCCACTGAGTGACAAGCCACTATTGCAAGCTACTACTACAACAGGTCAGTAAATCATTTTGTAAAACTGTTTACTGTGAAGAGGCACTGTGTACATTCAGTGCATGTGTATCAGTAATCCAAATACAAGTTATGCACTTAACGCTGAGAATTACTGCTCTATTAGAGTATTTCATTGTACTATTAGAGTATCTATACTTTATATTTCAAAACATTATGTTAATTATCTAAATACCAAATAAACCTTGAAAACTATATAGTTTATGTGATTGTGATTGTGCATTGTAGCAGCAGCATCAGTTGGTAGCAAAGTGTCAGCCAAACCCAGTGCTTCTGCAGCTTCAGTTGTGGGTTCTGCAGTAGACCCAGTTACATTACTGGAAGAGAAAGGTAATTTTTTGTTACATTGCATGTTAGTGTTTAACATGTGTGTTTATGTGACTATCTCAGCAAAACCCACATAGCTTGTACCAAGAGTTTATAATATACAATATATGCATTCTTCATGGCCTTACCGGTATCCTTCTTTGTGTCCCATTCATCTTTGCGGACAGCAAAAAGTGTTGATTTGGTGATAGCATGTGATGGCTTCCCTTCATATCAGAAATCGTCCGTATTTTTCATAGTAGCTGTTTTGGTTGCAGAGGTGCTTTTCGTACAGTTCTTGATTCGTACTGCTGTTTAACGGGTTGAACACAGCCGACAACAAAGTGTAATGAATACTTCACTTTTCAGATGATAATTGATATAACTGGGGTGCGCGGCACCATTTCTTTCGGTATGTATGGATTGCAGAGGTGTTTTTTTTAACAGTTCTAGATCCGAAATGCTGTGTAACGGGTTGAACATAGCTGACAATGAAGCGTAATGGATACTTCACTCTTCAGATGATAATTGATATAGCTGGGACGCACGGCGCCATTTCAGATGCGGTATGCGTGGGTTCACCAGTAATATTTACAAAAAAAGTTAACAAACTCAGGAGTATTTGGAATTTTCAACTAGAGTAGGGACCATAGCACATCAATAAAAGGTACTAAAACAAGCTGGAGTAGTGCACAATATTAAATCACAGTAAACAACAAGAAGTGTTATATTCCTACTGTGCTAAGATGCCATAATGGAAATGCACAGTAGGGATATAACACTTCTTATTGTTTTACTGTGATTTAATATCGTGCACTACTCCAGCTTGTTTCAGTACTTTTTATCGATGTGCTATTCTAGTTGAAAATTCCAAATTTTTCTGTGTACTTGTTGTAATACCATCATTCATATATACCACACCTGTGGTTGAGATCAAAAACACTGCTCTGTGGTATATAACTGATATACCACACTTTGTGGCTACGCTTACCATATATGGTACATTCCACGAAATCCTTATCTAAATGGTAAACAAGTCTTGAATAACAAGTGCCTAAATCAACCAAGGATTATTCACCTTAGCACTGTAAGCAAGAAGAAGGATTTTCGATAAACTCTTGTCTCCTTCACTAACTCTTGTCTCCTTCACTAACTCTTGTCTCCTTCACTAACTCTTGTCTCCTTCACTAACTCTTGTCTCCTTCACTAACTCTTGTCTCCTTCACTAACTCTTGTCTCCTTCACTAACTCTTGTCTGCTTCACTAACTCTTGTCTCCTTCACTGAGTTGTGAGTAGATGGGTGTGGCACTGCTAAAGATTCTAAAATGTCTAGGATTTCTACTGATTTTGATCTTCAACAGGTGCTGTTTCACTATAAATTGCTATCTATAATCGTTTCATCTACTGGGGTGTAGAATATAACAGTTATAATACGATTACTCAGGATGTGACAAAAATATATGCACTTCACGCCCTGTGGGCACTCGTGTGTTTATTTTTGTCATATCTCTTGTAACTGTGTTATAACTATAAATATATATATATACCTTGTTTCAACTTCATTTAAAAAAATTTAAATACCCTGTTTTTTTTTGTTAATTTACAGATGTGACTGTTCTATTAGAATATTGAACAGGCTATGTATTAGAGTGACTGCTTTATTAGGGTATCTCAAGAGTAAGCCTCAGATGACTGACTATCCACACAATATAGTGTGGTGTTTCCATGCCTTCTTTTCATCGTGCTACCATTAAGAAGTGTAGTCGATACAGCTAGATCATTAAAGGGTATGTCACGGTGCTGCCAAATTGTGAAGGGGCATGGTAAATCCTAATGTGTAGCTATGAGTACCGTAGATAGTAGAGAAACATTATTTATGCGAGTAAAGCAACCTGAGCGCTTTAAATAATTTTGTGGCATCTAAATATGGAAATTGTCAATACAGAAAATTAACAATTTGGTATGATTTTGTTGCATGAAGATGACAACCAGCATGATTGAAAGTAAAAGGAAAGGCAAGGCACAGAGGACAGACACTCATCGGAATCCAAAAGGCACATGCCACTGGTGAGTTCTAGATTCTTTGGCACAGGTGCTTCCTGAATAGCCTTCACTTTTCCTGCGTCAGGTGGAGACCAGACTCATTATTTAAATTACCAAGATACAGAGCAGGAGACTTATTTAACCTATAGCCTGCAACTTTTTGTCAAGATGGTCTGGGTACCAATGGCATAGCTATCATTTAAGACAACCAAGACAGTTGCCTTAGAAAACTATAATATTTATTTGAATGAAGAGAGTAACTCTAATAGAGCAGTCACCTACGTTCAACTCTAATAGAGTAATCAGGTTTGCTTCGCATTCTAAAATTTTTGGCTACACCCTTACCTCCATAGTGCTTCCTTGTAATTGAGATACCTTTACAGTAAGGTACACTTGAAAATTGTAGGTGCAGCTGACACACCAAAAGGCAGTCTATATTGTACTTAAACAGACCCTGATGGGTAATCATTGTGACATACTGCTTGGAGAGCTCATCTGATGGCAACTGTGATGGCAATTGTAGGTAAGCTTGGGAAATGTCTGACTTAAGAGAAGTATTTGCCTCCTGCTAAGGCTGAAAATAAATCCTTCACTCTAGGTAGTGGGTATGATTGCTTGATAGGGCAACTTTGCTAATACTGAAGGTTATCTTGGGTTCTATAGGTGACCTTATTAATGGTTGCCCACGAATATGACCTTATGCTTCATTACTGGCACTATGGGTGCAGCAGCCCAGTCTGAGTGACTAGCTAACTGTAGAAATAATTCCAGTGGTTTCTAGGGATTCAAGCTCAGCCTCAACTTTGCCTTTTAAAGCAAAAAGAATGCTTCTGGCTGACAAACTTGGGTGGGACACTTATAATTTGACTTTGACTTCCTTTAAAATACCAAGCTCTTCCTTAAATAGTAAGGTATTTACCTAATCTGATTTACTTGGTGCCACTAAGGTGTGAATGTCTGCTAATTGGTTAATATTAAGTTTGCTTAACCAACAAGCACACCCATTGCTCACCATACTTCACCTCAACAGTGGTACTCCCCAACATCTCCACAGCTTCACCAGTGTAGGTTTTAACTTTACCCAAGGGTAGCATGCCCTTTCTGTGTAATGAGATCTTATGAAGCCTTATTAATCAATGTCAGTGATGCTCCAGTATCTAATTCCATTCTGACAGGAACATTGTTAAGTTCAAGCTGTACCAACCGGTATTGGATCATGAGTTTCACTCTGCAGGGTGAGTAATCCACAAGAGGAGTCCTCAGTACTGGGATTTCCTCCAAATAGTGGTGAGTTTTCTTTCCACTGTGGTGAGAATTGGCTTCTGGTGTGGACTTGCAATGTGTCCAGTCTTGTGGCATTGGTGGCATTGTATAGTACGGAACTTGCGCTGAGATGCTAAATGGGATTTTGTCTGGGTCCCATCAGGTAGCTTGGACCTTGTGAAATTTAAGATTGGCTCTATTTGCTGGGTGGTACTATAGTACTAATATCTTTGCTGCTTTTTGCTGCAGCTTCCAGAGTTAGTGCAAGTTTGTGGGCCTTCTTGTACGTGAAATCATTTTTTGCAGGAGTCAGCATCGAATTCCTTGTGATTTACACCATGAACTAAGTGATCTTGTAACATGGCACATAAGGACCCTCCAAAATCGTAGTGATCAATTAGCATACGTAGTGCAGCTATGTACACAGCAGTGATCTCTGCGTTTGCCTGGACATGATTATAAAACTTGAATTGCTGCACTATAGGTGAGAGTTTTGGGTTAAAGTAAGTCAAAAATGACTGTTCTATTAGAGTAGTGATTGTTCTATTAGGATAGTTGAATAATACTGATTTTTACCAATGTTCTTTATGCTATTTTAAGGTTATTTATACACAGTTTCAGAGATATGGACTTTTCAGACTTATGGACCACCCCTGGTCCCAAGGGGTTCAGATAACTAAAGTTCCACTGTAAGTCAGTCAGGCAGTAGAAACTTCCTCTAAACAATTTTTTTTGTAGAAACTGATTGGAAGCATTTTAGGTCATACTGAAGGCATTTTTAAGGCTTGGTTATATATACCCTACTGCCAAAATGCCATGAAGGTATTGTGAGGCTGGTTTCTGGCTAATATATACATTTTGTGAGAAAGTACAAACCTCCATAATTTGTACTACAGTTACTACTGATGATCCCTACTCTAGTGTAAAGCTTCTAACTTTTCCTTATAGTTGTTATTTAATTAGTATTATTAGTATTATTAATTACCGGTAAAGGCACTGCCTGTATACCGGGTCAACACAAAATTTGTACAATCATAAGATGGCTACACAAAAATCTGTACCAACTATTTTAATGATTTGCTGTATAAATGGATCTTTATGTTGTTAATACTTCAACTTCTCCGAAGCTAAATCTTCACCAGAGCATTCCTTTGACTATGCAGACAATGGAGTTGCAGTTTTATTAATAAAGAATTTGAAAAAATGCACTATTATGTCAGGTTTTGCAGATAAATGAGTGCATTGATAAGTTTTTTCTTATTTTCTTCTTTTTTTTGGGCTTTACATTGTGACTGGATCTGCAAAACCCCACATGTTGACGTACTCCTTTTTTTTATTATTACATTACCTTTATTAGAGGAATGGTCAACCAAATTTTTAGTCCTAAAAGCCAAGAGGTTTGAAAGTATAGCACTCCGAAGTATAAAGATCAGTTTGTACAGTGATAGTAGTGAAAATAGTTTACAGGCACTTAATTAAATGGTCTTAACTTATGAATCCAGTGTTGTACAGAGGTGTAACTTACATTTTTGCATTCCCCAAAATGAGGTAAACCGACACTCATATCTTGCATCGCTGACACTAAACAAACAGTTTTGAAGTTCACTTGCTGATGATACCAAGGGTTTTGTTGTTGGCACCTTTCTTCATTACAAAACAGGCACAGTTCACCCATGGACCTTCAAGTTCATGCATTCACACTTTCCAACATGTGTCAAATGTATGGCAACTCATCCATAATCATAGATTCACTATACATGTGGCTCAACAGTAATATGTAGTACATGGCTGCTGAAGGAGTTTTGGGTGTCTAAATACTCATCATTTACAATCTCAGAACATTTAAAATTCTGGGTTGCAGCATGCCCTCAGACCCCCTTAGCTTTGCACGTTCATTGTTATACAATGTCAGATCATGTCAGATTAACTTTGACTTTGATCTGACATAATGTCAGATCAATGATAGCTAGTTATAATTTGCTCTGTGTTATTGTCTCCTTCTTTATCCTGGTGGTCAGACTGCCCGAATCTTGGTCAACATGTATGTTTTGTTAGAGTATAATCTTGTGTGGTCATTCCTTAAATGCCTTTGTAATAATGGTATTATAATAAATACAGAGTCTCTTCTATATAACTTATGCATGTGCAGTATTATGATCAATACAGGTTTTGAGCCACTCAAATCCAGATATAGTTTGCTCTATCAAAGCTTCCCTGAGAACTACATGCATACAGTTAGCAAGTTGGAGCAGCATTTAACGGACACAGACATCACCAGCATTCTCGGCTGTACAAATACCATACTAGCCAACAAGAAGATATTAGATTCTCTAATTGTACACATGAAGTGCAGGGAGGATCTTCTTGACCTCTGTGATCACTTGGAGAAAATCAGTGAATCACCCAACATGACTAATGTTGTTAATGAATTACGCAATGGTGTGTGTGTGTGTGTGTGTGTGTGTGTGTGTGTGTGTGTGTGTGTGTGTGTGTGTGTGTGTGTGTGTGTGTGTGTGTGTGTGTGTGTGTGTGTGTGTGTGTGTGTGTGTGTGTGTGTGTGTGTGTGTGTGTGTGTGTGTGTGTGTGTGTGTGTGTGTGTGTGTGTGTGTGTGTGTGTGTGTGTGTGTGTGTGTGTGTGTGTGATGCAACACTATATCGATATATTGCATATCGATCAAATGATGAGGCCATAATACGTATCGATACGAAATTAGATTTTTTATGTATCACGATATATCGATGTATTGAGGTGTATGGATATAAGAAATGTACTACATTTTGATGGCTGACATTCTTGTGGATCAAATTATTATATATTATAGATGCTGTTTTTTACACTTCAATGATTATTTAGCATTTGGAAGAGAAAAGGGGTATCGTTATTTCAAAAAAGTAACAAATATACTCCACTTTGTATCATGTGATATATCGCTGTATCGTGATACAATGGAGACCAATATATCAATACGCCCAATTATCTCTAGTATATGTAAGTGCACACGTGCATGTATATGAGATCCATTCTGAAATCTTAACTGCTGCAATACTCGTTGAGATATGTAGATTTTATTGTATTGTGGTACTCAAGATTCACTACTACAAGTGGCTCTTGAAAGATGTTGTCTCAGTGAGATATGCATAATGGTGCATAGTTTATTGTCATAGAATGCATAATTGCTACAATGCATAGCTAGCTGTTATGCTGCAGCTACAATGGAACAGGTGCAATCAGGCAAGGAAGCTCTGGTAGCAGCAGTCTTCACAAATGTCTAAGTTTATGCATTCAATATTAAATGTAAACAGTTTGGCTAGTACAGGGTGTATGTGTCAGATGTATCACTATTGTGTATTATGAAAGAATGTATCTTGTAGATGTTATAAATAATATTCAAAAAGAACCTCAGCCTAAGAGCCACAGTAAGGCGGATGATGAACCTGGTAAGATATAGAAAGCACTAGTCAGTTGTTTAGCATAGTTTGTTTTACATGTGTGCATGACAATTACTTCCCTTGGAGCTGTATAGATGTGGGAATAGTGTAATTGTGGTCATAGTTGATGTTGCACTGGCTTGATGTGTGCAATACCTTTGTGTCTATGTATTATGGCGTATAGAGGGAAACTTTGGTGGGGGGAAACTTGGAGATTTGCTATAAATTCGCCAAAGTTTTAACTCACCAATTACTCATAGCACCTCATCTTTATAGCTAAACACTGAGCTTGAATTCACAAACTTTATTTCACCAAATGCAATTTAGCTTGCTATTCGCCAATGTTTACTTCCACAAAAGTTTCCCTCTATACGGTATTTGATTAAAAGTGCTCAAAGCTATACAGTCTAGCTTCACAATGTAGGTGTGTAATGTCGATGGATAGAAATGTATTAAAGAGAGTTAGCATTAAAGTGGAGTATAGTTAGCTCAGAGAATGCTATAATTTCCAAAAGAGTAAATTCTGTAGTCATTGCTGCCTGGGGTTCACAAGAATTAAGTTATAACAAAGTGCTGCTCTGGGTTATGTTCTAGTTATATCACAGTATGAGTATGATATCGTAGTTATTACAGGAGTCCGAGGCGAAGCCGAGGACAAGTGTTAATAACTATGATATCATATGAATAAACGTGATATAACTGGCTTGTACCATGACTCACCACACTGGCAGACTGGACTCACGGGTTGTGCTGAAAATAGCTTCTTAAACCCATTCTCTCTTGTATTACTGCTGCTACTCCTCTTTCTTACAAGTCACAAGTCGTGCATGCACTAATTTATTAGAATAAAGTTACGAAAACACGTGTATCCATGTGTACTAGTCTACCCGGTACTAGTAGTGCGCTGTAGCAATAGAAGCTAGTTAAAGCTATGGTTGAAGCATAGATTCATTCCTTTACTCCTGCAGTACTTAGCACGAAGCCAACTATATTTGCTTACCTGGTACTGTGTCATTGACACCTCACTTTGACTCGTGTTCAAACTACCAGCTAAGCATGGCCTAACTAACAACCAGTGGTGTATCTTAGTTATACCATGGCGGCACACTTTGATCTGCCCACGTACCATGGTACAAGTACTCATTAATTGTTTGTGAAATGTAAAACATATGTTGCTGTTTTCCTTTAGATCCTATTGTTTTTTCTAAATTGAGTGCTGTGGATCCTAACTCTAAAGGTAGTAAAAATGCATATATAATGGTATTTGTATGATGTATACGTACATGTGAATATGCTAAAGAGGCAGAAGTGGTAGTGGTAATAAAAATATTGCTCTGCTTCTCTGTATGCTCTTATGCTGTAGGCACAGCTTTAGTCATTGTATCTGGTTGGATAACCAGACCATATTTTAAAGTGGGCATTTTCACTTGCTCCTAAAAAAGTGTCTAGTAACATCTGCATCACAGTTGTGGTGATAATTTGTCAACACTTAAGATGTCTCAGATTAAAATGACTGACTGCATAGGTTGAGATGGAGGCTGTTTACTAATGGAATAGAATTTGATGTGTTTGTACTTGTACTGTTGCTCCTTACCAGCATTAAGTTACAACCAGAAGGATCATGTTTACTTTAAACAGCTGCCTCACTTCACCTGATATCTTCACCATCACTGTTTATAAATGCTGCTGCAACCGATCCTGATACATTATTGCTAGCATCAATATAAATATTACCATACTAAACAGTGGCCAGTAGATTATCATTTTACTTGACTGTACTGCTTTTCTGCTGCAGCAGTTTATCATGTTAAAAGTTGTCTGGAAGATGTTTAAGGCAGAGTAGTTTATACTACATTTCAAATGAAAGCATAGTGGATCTTGGGTTATCCGAGCATCTCAAACATCAAAAACTAACTGTTCAATTAGCGAGTATTTTGCCAATGTTATACATCTATTAGAGTAATTGAATCAATGGGCTTCAGTTATCACTTATCTGAACACCTCTAGCTAACTCTAGGGACAGGATAACTGAGGATCCACTGAAATAACAGGGCCCAACAGCAGTAACTTAGGGACTCAGTATATAGCAAGCTTGTTATAGGCAGGTGAACATTGAAGCTAAATAGCCTCAAATGATTTGATTTATTTATATAGCTGGGATTCAGCCAAAGCCATTCTTTCATCCCCCCAGAGTATCCACATACACAGTTACTTATTGAGACACACATACCAGTACACCACTTAATATTAAACCAATTTTAAACACACCGTAATTACACACCATACAATAATGATTTTATAAATTGTTACGGTATGAGGATTGGAAGGGAGTTCCACCAGGTAGTAACTTTTTGATGGAAGACGCGTTTATGTAAAGATAATCTCTGTCAGCCTCACTCCTCAAACTGCATTATATTACTTATTGTGAAGAGACAAATTACTTAGTTCTGATAAATTAATGATTGGCTTTCGCCTGCATTGTTGAAAGTTGCTTAAAAATTGTTGTTGTTGTTTGTTTGTTTCTTAGAGAGGTGTTTGTAATAGTTTTCAAAAAGAGTTAAGATGTTAACTTAGTTTTTTTGGTCAATAGTTAGGATGGTGACAGGGTTATACTGAAATTTGTTTGTTAAACTGAAATTTGTTTAGTGTACTAGACACATATGTTGTACGTATGTATGTACTTATGTTGAATATTTGATCTTTGGTACCAGGCCTTTAGCTCTGTATTTTTTCTAGTTATGCAAATCATGAAGAAATACTACAACACACTTTGTCATAGTCTTTCACCTGATCGTTTTAAAAACTTCAGTATACTATGTGGACCACAATCTCCTGGTAATTCTATTATTCGCAGTCAACTGGAACAGTGTCAATCTGCACTTGAAGCAAATCAAATACTGATGGATGTGCTAATAATGAGCCTTGACTGCGAGGAACGTCTACTAGACGTCTGTGATGTGTTAGATCGTATGATTGAAGATGGTGAATTAAAACACAATCTTGAAATGTTCAGGAATGGTAAGGCATTCAGGCCATGATTTAAAATGTATTTGTGTATTGTTATTACAGAGATCCTTGCAGTTTTGAGCAACAAACCAGAGGGTTCCACAGACTGGAGGATTAAAACAACAACAGCTGTTACTTACCTAAAAGTGCTTTCACCAGGAGGGGTACAACATTTTGTTGTTCCAGGATCAGTGATTCCAGATTCTAGTCAGCAGTACACTACTGCTGGTAGTGGAAACACTGCTAAGACAATCATGTCTGCTTCTCATTCTCCCTTTCATCAGTATGGCTATAATGTTACTGACACTGAATCAGGTACCGTGAGCATGTACTGCAGTTTCTGGCTGATAAGCATGCATGACTCTCAAGTGTCTGTTACTTGTCAGCTAGGCACTTACTCATGCATGAACACAGAATGACTAATTTGACTATATTAGGAGTTTTATGTACTTATGTAATCGTTGAAAATATTCGCCTCCAGGATAGCTAGTCCATGAGCAAACTTGCTCCAGCGATTTCATGGACTGTATTTAACTCCTGTGAATGCAAACTTTCTTTTTGTGGTGTCTAGTTTGGGTAGATTGCTAAGCAATGCACATAGAAGCAAGGTTCCTATTAGGCCACTCCAAATAAATTTTCTGTTTCCCGTCCTGGGCTCGGGCTTATTTGCATGCGGGCGGGTGGTCCATTTCCATTATTTCATTATTAAGGTTGGCAGCTTTTCAAGCCATTGTTTGCCTGGCGCAACCATAAAAAGCTGCATAAAGGCATGCTTAAGCTTGTTCCTTCCTTTTTAAATTGCAAAAATAACACAAACATGAAATGTGTGCCAACTTGATAGCACTGCTAACACGTGAGCTGACACCCTTTCGAGATGGCTTTTACTGAGCCTGTCAGTATGCAAGAATATCCGGAAAATAATAGAAGAATACGGAATAATGGAAGTTTTAGAGCTGACAGTAATCAGATGCGGGCGGTGGACGGGAAACAGAGAATTTATTTGGAGTGGCCTTAGATGTAGCACACCTGTTCAATTTCTTTCACAAATTTAATTAGGTCAGATGTTCACATTTTTTAGGACCCCAAGCTTTTAATAATGTGCAAATGTTTACAAATAGGTAACTACAATAAATATTTTTATTAGTATTAGAATCAACAATGTGTAATTGATATGCCATGTTTGCAAATTTTCATATCGATGTACTCCTACATATGTAGTGTTTACTAACACCCTGTTCAGACTCTACTCCCCCCGGGTTAGCTGGAACATAAACTCTGGTTGGCTCTCATTCATACAACAGGAGTCCATGCTAAATATACAATAATGAGCTAGAACAAGTGCACAATAAATAATAGGCCCTTTGTTAAAATTGTAACGATCAAGCATAGAAACAAGCTGAAATAAGCTATAGCTGCCATGTTTAAGCAAGTGGGTGCTCCTTTTGCCAATAATATATACATGTCACCAGAGTGTCACAGGAATGTCTGGAAACATGGTGACATTGTAGATTGACATTGTTTCTTTAGTGCACAGAAAATCCTGGACCACTTGCCTGAGTTTCCTGAATGTGTCCCATCTTTAGCCAACCGGGCCAGCCCATCTTGTGTCAGGCTATGCCTGGCTCAACACAGCTGTTACAACTAAAATTCAGTCATAGCTTCCAATCATAACATTCATGGGACTTCACCTGATAATTTAATTTCATTTATGTAGAGCCTTTGGTTACTGTAAAATTGAAGCCCTTCAATTTAGGAAAGCCAACCTGTACACTATAAAATTTCATTAACTGTACCACATTGCATAATTAAATGGTGACTGTGCCAAGGCTAGATTTTATGTAGAGGAGGTTGGACGCGTTCACGTAAGCTGTACTTTAATTGCATTCTTTGATTTGGTATTTCACGTGATTGTCAATAGTTGCAATACAAAACTGAAAAATGGTAGGGATCGCTGGGGGTTGTTAGATATTCAGATTGTCCTTTGTGTAAGCTTCAAGGCAATGTACTTTGTTTTGTAATCAGTGCTTGAATTCCGGGTGAAATTAATAAGTTGCAGTTTGGTGTACACTACTTCACCAGCCTTTACATACGTATTCTATTAACGAACATGAAATGACTCAGTGAGTTATTCTGAGATCACGAAGTATTAACCTCCTCTACAAAAGGGATTTTGTGTAATTTGTTCTAGTGGCACTTAAAGCGTGTCCAACCTCCTCTGGATTGTATGCTTAGTGAAACAGCTTGTTGGGTGCTTATAAACTGCAAGTTTTGTTAGTGTGTGGCACCTGAATGATGTCACTAATGATTTGTGGTTTCTTTGGCATTACTCACTGCAGTATATTATTACTTCACGTCAGTTTTCTACAGTATACTACTATAGATAAGCTAGGTGTTGTGACTTAGAACAGTTCTGTAGTAATGGGTGCCGGGACATATCATAAAGTGTTCTTTATTGTGTTTTCTTAGCAATACTGAAAGGATCAATTATCTGCGTGAAACTTTAAAAATTATGTAACTGTTTTTGTGCACTGCACTTTGATTGCTAAAGTAAGCCTTTCTTAATGGTGTTCTGTCCCTGCTCATGTGTGTGTTGGCTGTTTTTCACTAATCATCTTGGCAAAAACGTTATTACTTTCCCAGCAATTTGACATGTAGTAATGCTTTGAAGCCCTCCACAAACCATGCTATAACTCTTGAGTGATTAACACCAGCAGCTTCAAATCTCTCAACCTAATAAACTAGTCTATAGAAAAGAAAATTGCATGCTTATTAGCAAAGTTGAGTTATCACCAAAAGTATATGTGTTATTATAACTATTTCTGGTTGACCGTAAGTCTTGTACATGTAGGTCAGAACATTCTACATCCTCCACCCATCCCTCAACATTATGTCAGTCGTCTAATATTGGAAAAGGAGTTATCTGATGCAGTGCTTGACAGTGGTCAGGCTGAGTCTGCCGTGGCAGTCGCTATTGTTGGTGATGGTGGGTTTGGCAAGTCCACCTTAGCAAAAGCGTTTTGTCATAATACAACCACCAAGCAATATTTCCCAGACGGATTTCTTGTCATCGAGTTGGGTCCAAATGTCCCTGATCCACGTTCAAACTTGAAACGTCTATACCGACATTTATCTTGTGGAGCAAGGATTGATGGTGATGTGAACTCCATTGCTCAATACATTCATACACTGATAATTGAGAATTACCCAAACATCTTGGTGATTATCGATGATGTTTGTAATGTGCATGATGTGCAGCCGTACATTATGGCATTCAGGAATTGCAAGATAATTGTCACTACAAAATTGGGAGATGTCTGCCAACAACTGTCTTCAAGTAAAGTTGTGAAAGTTGGACAAATGGGGACACTAGAAGCAACCAAAATGTTATTAACTGCAACAGAAGGACAGCTTTCTGAAGATGATCAAATGATTATTAGAGAATTAGCAGGTGACCTACATTTCTGGCCATTACTTCTTTACATTACAAGAGGACAATTACAAATGAACTTTAAGAAAGTTAGCAATCAAGCAGTTGGAAATCTGCAAAATGATCTTTATGGTAAAGGTTTAGAACACATCAGTCATGCTCTTGATGAAAACGATTCACACAGCAGAAAAACAGCCTTAACTGCTTGTGTTGAAGCAAGTTTAGACTTACTTACTCCAGAAGAAAATGATTCTTTGCTAAGTTTAGTTCACCATGTTGGCGGAGGTGGCATTATTCCAACACATCATGTCCCTACTATATGCAATATTGATGAGGTCAACTGTATTCAGCTGCTAGATAAACTAACCTCCATGGGTCTTATCACGTTGACTCACACAAGGGGCAGTGTCAAGGATGCCATCAAGATACACAACATTATTGCTCAGTATTTGCTTGACAGTCAGGTTTACAATCCACCAGAGCACTTGAGTAACTCACAAGAAGCAGAAGCATTTATGAATCCAGCCGAGGAGGGTCAAACATTTGGTATTTTGTTCTTATCACGTGGAAGTGCTCACAACATGGCTGATAAAATAGCAAGTACACCAGAGTGGTGTTTAAAAAGTACACTACAAAGCTGCAAACGTCAGCTGGACAGTTATATGAGAAATAACGAGGAACATATGGCTGCATGGTCATCACAGATAGTGACTCTTTTGCAGTGTGTTTGTTCACTTGTTTACAGCTTTCCTGCTAAATTTCCAGATTTTAAAAGCTTTGAGAGTGAAGTTGATAAACTATTAGCAGAATGTCAAGGTGTAATGATGGAGTGTTCACAGGACCTAATTCAGTTAAATCAACAAGTAGATGCTCTAGTAAAACAAGGGGATCACAATACTGCAGGGAAAGTACTTGATGAATATTTTACTAACTTTTCTCTTAGACGAGTTGCTCTGAGTACAAAAAAGTTAATTGAAAGAGTTGCCTCACGGTGTGATCAGGAGCCTAAGCATACTTTAACAGAATCTAGTGATTTTTTGTATTGTTTTATGCCAGAGTATGACTTCTTTCTCAAATTACAAGTGCCATCAATCAAATTGATACTTGACTTACATAGAAGAATTGTTGCTGCCCTTGCAGCAGGCCCACCTGCAATTGATGAGGTCGCTGATGAAATTTGGACATCAAATTTAAGAGATCAGTCTAGTCTCTTGAATGCCAATTACATGATTAAACTCCAAGAGGTTGCTCCATATCAAGTGTCGAAATGGCAGTCAAAATAAGTATTTTTGAATACTCTTGTAAGATGTAGTTAGTTACTTTGTATTTTTATCTACATGGCTATATCTTTTTTTTATATCATATCAATTATGTACCACTTGGATTGTAAGCTGGTAGTGATCTTTATAATTAGCTAGTTGCAATATGTATTAATGTACTGTGAGGTATAGTTAGCAATGAATATTTTAAGTAAAAGCAGCTGCAAGCTTGAGTTGACCTCTGTATATATAAGGGTGCATGTCTTCATAGTTTCTTATTATGTATTTTGTATAGACTGCAGCAAGGAAGTTGAGATATAAATCATATAATAAATTTATAATTTCAGTAAGTCCATGCTAATACACTGGAACTTGTGTAATAAGTACCAACCACAACTTGTCCTAATGGTGTGCTGTTAGCTCAGGGCCAGAGCCCATGATCTGGCCTATATACTTTTCAGCTACTGAATATGTAGAAAGAACTATATAGGCATTCTTGTAGAGCAGTCATCACAATATACTCTACTCTAATAGAACAGTCATTGTGATACTCAACTATAGACCTTCAGTACACTGCTCTAATTACAATGCTTGGTCTAACCTTTATTGATTGTCTTCGAAAGTTCTAGTGAGTCATCTGCATGGAATTGTATTGGGCTAATTCAGCTCCAAATGCTATTTGAAAACAAAAATTTCCCTAGGGGAGAATGCCCCCCTCCCCCCCAAACCACCTTAGCTTGGCATACTGCATGTGCTGAGATAAGAACATCTCATAAAAGCAGATAATGTATGACCTCCATTGTAGTCGATGGATGGCCTGACCAAGACAGCACCAAATATCTGGGCTCCGGCACTGTAGCTGGTTTATGTGCTGAAGGGCTAGGTCCTCAATTTTCATCCTCAATTCTCCATGTTAGCAGTTTCCATTGTTCATGTCTTCACATTACAGTTTATGCTCTCTGACTGAGTTTGGTGTACCAGTACTGTCACATTATTGTTGTGGACTTCAAGTATTGTAGTTCACATCTAAACTTTAGCTGTATCGATACACAGTGCCTCAGCAAAGTATGCCAAAGGGTCATCAAATAGCAAAAAGAAACATGCACTCAGATATGAAAGCAAAGGTTGGTAACCTTGTGTAGGGAAACACAGAAGACCACTTCAACACTGCCCCAATTGTCTGCAGAACAAAGTGGCCTCAAATACAGCACTCTTGAGTGAAAATTCAGTGTATATGATTGAATGTGATCAAGACACACGGTAGTGTGTCGTGCGGCCCAAGAAGCCGGCGCGCAACACCCGTGAGTATATTGACAGGAAGAAAGAAAACGCAATTTTCGCACCTCCGTAGCTCTGTGCTGCCTTGATGAAACTGTGGACACTCCCTCCAACTTCAGTACTCCACATTCCAAATTTGAGCGAAATCGCTTCAGGCGTTCCCGAGATATGCGACTTCAAAACTTGGCTTAGTTTCTTCATTTTTCTTCTTATTTTTCTTCCTCTTTTCACACACTTACAAAAACTGCTATAAAACGCGAACGCCTTATCCGATTGCCTTGAAATTTGGCACACAGAAGGGGGGTATAAAGGCGCATCTCTGTACCAACTTTGGCAGGAATACCATAAACAGGCAAGGAGTTATGAGCGATTATTCATGAAAAATAACACTAATATGTTGTCACGCCTACAGGTTAAACCGTGTATGGGAAGAAGCTGAAAATCGGTGGGTGAATAGATTAACTATTGAACCTCAAACCTTTTGTGGTTTGAAAGAAATCGAGCTAAAAACCAGGAAGATACAACGAAAAAACCAACAGTGTGTAACAATTACACAACCGAGATTAGCTAATAAAAAACGACTACTTGCCACGCCTACCAGATAAACCGCTTGGGGTAATGCTTTGAAATTCGCTGTACAGATGGAGTAATCATCTTAGAAAGGCTCTTCAATGGTGTAGAAGAATCAGACTTAGAGCCACGGAGTTATAACACGAAATCCAACTTGGTGTAGCAAGTGCGAGATCGAGATACTCTAATAGAGCAGTCATCCTAATAGAGCAGTCACCCTGAACAGAATTCAAGAGATCAGTTAGAAACAAGTAACCTGTATAGAGATCAGCTACAAACAAATCACCCTGTAGAGAGTTCAGCTACAAACAATTCACCCTGTAGAGAGATCAGCTAGAAGAAGTTACCTTGTAGGGAGTTCAACTACAGAAAGAGATAGTTCAGCTAGAAGAAATCACCTTGTAGAGTTCAGCTACAAAGAAACCACCATGTAGAAAGTTCAGCTACAAACAAATCGCCCTGTAGAGAAATCAGCTAGAAGAAGTTACCTTGTAGAGAGTTCAGCTACAGAGAAACCATCATGTAGAGAATTCAGCCACAAACAAATCACCTGTAGAGAGTTCAGCTACAAACAAATCTCCCTGTAGAGAGATCAGCTAGAAGAAGTTTCCTTGTAGAGAGTTCAGCTACAAACAAATCACCCTGTAGAAAGATCAGCTAGAAGAAATCACCTTGTAGAGAGTTCAGCTACAACGAAACAATCATGTGAGAGTTCAGCTACAAACAAATTGCCCTGTAGAGAGATCAGCTACCTTGTAGAGAGTTCAGCTACAAAGAAACCATCATGTAGAGAGTTCAGCTACAAACAAATCACCTTGTAGAAAGATCAGCTATAGAAGAAATCACCTTGTAGAGAGTTCAGCTACAGAGAAACCATCATGTAAAGAGTTCAGCTACAAACAAATCGTCCTGTAGAGAGATCAGCTAGAAGAAGTTACCTTTTAGAGAGTTCAGCTACAAAGAAACCATCATGTAGAGAGTTCAGCTGCAAACAAATCACCTGTAGAGAGTTCAGCTACAAACAAATCTCCCTGTAGAGAGATCAGCTAGAAGAAGTCACCTTGTAGGGAGTTCAGTTATAAAGAAACCACCATGTAGAGAGTTCAGCTACAAACTAGTGACCTTGTAGAGACATCAGCTGGAAGAAGTTACCTTGTAGAGAGTTCAGCTACAAACAATTCACCCTGTTCAGAGATCAGTTAGAAGAAGTTTTCTTATAGAGAGTTCAGTTACAAACAAATCACCCTGTAGAAAAATCAGCTAGAAGAAGTCACCTTGTAGATAGTTCAGTTACAAAGAAACCACCATGTAGAGAATTCAGCTACAAACTAGTGACCCTGTAGATACATCAGCTAGAAGAAGTTACCTTGTAGAGAGTTCAGCTACAAAGAAACCATTCTGTAAAGAGCTCAGCTGCAAACAAATCACCTATACAGAATTCAGCTACAAACAAATCACCCTGTAGAGAGATCAGCTAGAAGAAGTTACCTTGTAAATAGTTCAGCTACAAACAAATCATCCTGTAGAGAGATCAGCTAGCAGAAGTTACCTTGTAGATAGTTCAGCTAAAAAAATTCACCCTGTACAGAGCTCAGTTAGAAGAGGTTTCCTTGTAGAGAGTTCAGCTACAAACAAATCACCCTGTAGAGAGATCAGTTAGAAGAAGTTACCTTGTAGATTGTTCAGCTACAAACAATTCACCCTGTAGAGAGATCAGTTAGAAGAAGTTATACCTTGTAGATCGTTCAGCTACAAACAATTCACTCTGTAGAGAGACCAGCTATAGTACGTTCACGTTGAGCTGAATCCTCAAAAACATTTAATAACTCATGGATGCAATTACACACGATCCTGAAATTTGGCTCATTTGTAGTACTGCTTGATCCGCTAAAAATATTTCAAAATCTTGTTGTTCAAATATTTGACATAATATTTATGGCCAATCAAAATTTTCACAATACATTTCCTATGGGGAAGCCATATAAGTACAGTGTCCATTAGAGCCCTTTCCCGAACTTGTAATGGAGCCAAACCGTATGTGTCTGTTGTTGACACCTTTACTGTTACCAATAATCATCTGGTTGGCAGAAATGTTAACTCGGTTGAGAAAAAATCCACTTTTAATTTTTAGCTGTTTTTCAGGGTTCAGCTCAACGTGAACATACTATAGAAGAAGTTACCTTGTAGATCGTTCAGCTACAAACAATTCACCCTGTAGAGAGAAAAGCTAGAAGAAGTCACCTTGTAGAGTGTTCAGTTACAAAGAAACCACCAGAGTTCTGTAATAAATATATGTGTAACGTATTATATATATATATATAATTTGTACATTTACTAATAAAGTCAGAAATAGTTAAAGTGCATCTGCTTCATCTTTTCTTCTTCCTGTGGTAAAGAAAAAAAGATATGTTTAAAAAGTCCCAAAGCTGGCCGTAGGCCGGCTTTGGGGTATACAAATACAAAAAGAAGTGAAATCTAATCCAAAACAGCCAAGCTGTAAAAAAAGAGTGCGGCCCTCAAAAAGGCTATGGTGAAAAAAGATGTGAAATCCAAGGTGGCGGCCAAGAAATGGCTATGATGGTAGGTTAATGGTAAAAATTTTAATAACGACAATTCAGGTGAATTTTGTGCCAATTGACCAAGCGGCACCAAAATTCACCTGAATTGTCGTTATTAAAATTTTTACCATTAACCTACCATCATAGCCATTTCTTGGCCGCCACCTTGGATTTCACATCTTTTTTCACCATAGCCTTTTTGAGGGCCGCACTCTTTTTTTACAGCTTAGCTGTTTTGGATTAGATAATAATTTCTACAGATTGTTTTACAAAACAAAAAAAAAAATGCAAATTGTGTAATGATATAGTAGCTACAAAGGTGAAGTAAACATTTTTCTCTTTTAATCTACTGAGCTCAACCTGTAAGAGCCTCACAATTGAAGACAGTCAGTGTCTATCACTCATGCAAGTACCTCCGAGTGAAAACCTAAGACAGAAAGTGTTAACACACAAGGTAAGTAGCTGTGTATGTTGTGTGTGGTGATGAGCTGGTGTTCAGGTTGCTGAAGCTATCACTAAACAGATTAAGGAAGCTACCTAAAGGATCACTTGTTAGCTACCTACCAGTGTAACCTTAAAAAAAATCAAGTAGGACAAAATGTATATCACATGTTAGTGTGTCGTCCTCAGAAAAACTAGTGAAGATACTAACTCCAAGTTGGCTGCCTTACATAGAGTCCTTAATGGTATTATGTGTGCATGCATATGCACCTGTACTGTTTATTGATATATTAACTGAATATATTCTGTGTTCCATACTTATACACTACTCTATAATCACGTTACACATGCCATGGTTGTGTACAGCACAACATACATACAACAGTGTATTTTTGGGATTGTTGTATGTTGCATATATGGTTTCAACAACAATGTTACTCTTACACAGTCTGAGGAAGACATGTTCTTACTTCAAGAACTTGATCAACATCAGAAAACTAATTCAGGCACTTCTAAGGAGAAGTTGATAGTTCTGCATAAATAAATGCAGGGACTTCAACATCAAATTATTCATGGAGAATATATATCTCCTTGTAGCTGTGTGTTTGTGTGTGTGCATGCCATAACTTTTGCATGACATAACAGAGATAGGTAAATTAAAAAACAGTGAAATGGGGTTAAAGGTTATAGGGTCATTTCATTGGTATAGTGTTGTAAACTGTTCTCAGTGTGCACTGCACACAAAGGCACAACTATAACAGTAAAAACTGTCTGCATGCACACAGATATTTATGGGCCTATTTACATTTTAAGGGTAAAAATTGACCATTTTCTTGTTTCCTTCATGACAGTTTAATTTATTTGTGAACTGCTTCAAAATCACACAGTTCATGACAATATCATTTATGGTCCTCAAACTCTCAATTATCCAGACAGCATGAATGACTGTTCTATTAGAGTATTTAGATAACTACTGTATGTTCTATTAGAATAGTTCCATAAACAGAGCTCATGAATGGGATTCACTTATCTGAACAAGTTCACTTCTCTGAACACATTGTGATTGAACTGTGTTTGGATAATTGAGCTGGTACCACTGCACTATGAGCAACATAAACGTGACAACACTTGATGTAAGGGTACTGACATCCAGGTATAGAACTAAAGTGATGATGGATCCATGTTGCAGTTATATATTTTTGCAGACATAATTTGACCATAAAAAGTTCTCATGATCACAAGTTTTTATAAAAATTCTTGCGAGCATTTCCAGATTTATGGTACTCAGTGGCTTGATCAGCTGCCGAGATATCATCATCTGAAATCGTTGGAGTGATACTCTGGATGATATCTTGACCATTTTTCATTTCATCTGTCTCCTAAAAATTCAAATGTCTATGTGTATGTTGTGTGATAGCTAAATCAATATTAAAAAAATATGTTTTGCTAATGTATTAAATGAAAGGGTGAGAGTGTTTCATGGTGATTTTTGTCGAGTGCATTAGGCTGTGTACATGCCTAACACAAGTTGGTCAACTTCTTTCCTAACCAGTCACCATCAGACTCACCAGTAATTGGAGTAATTTGAAACCTTTCTAACCTGGATTATTTTCAGGCACATTGTTTTTTTTGCTGTGCATACAGGAGAAAAACGATCAAACCAACAGGTATTGGACCTATAGTATTGGGCCCAGACTGCTTTTGTATTTGGGTGGGGGAAGAGTTATACCAGATCCTTTTTATTCCCCCACCCAAATACAAAATGACAGTCTGGGCACAAGACTGTTATAGACTATGAGCACAACACACATACTCTAATAGAACACACAGCAAGATCATTAGATCAATCGCCCTTAAGGTTTCTTTCCCTAAGCATCAGCACCTCAGGAATCTCTCCACCTGATTATCATGTGATCAGTACTCTGCTTTTTGAGAAAAACCATCATTGGGATGTTTAAAATACACAATTACAATACCTCAGACACATGTGACTATACATGCAAAATGCACAGCACAAACATGGCTGCAAAATCAACCAGAACATGACATACAAATGAACACATCAAGACACACGGTAGTGTGTCGTGCGGCCCAAGAAGCCGGCGCGCCACACCGTGAGTATATTAACAGGAAGAAAGTAAACTCGATTTTCAAACCTTTGTAGCTCCGTGATCCCTTATCCGATTGAAACCAAATTTGCTACAGAAGTGCCGGCGAGGTAGGGGAGTCCACATTCCAAATTTGAAGAAAAGTGCTCCAGCCATTTATACCGAGATACGAGCGACCAAAGTCAGGGTTTTTTTTTTCTTCGTTTTTTTCTTCTTCTATACTTCTTCTTTTCGCACACTTCGCAAAATCCGCCATAAAACACGAATGCACGCTCTAATCGGGCTGAAATTTGGCACAAGTAAAGGACTCATTACGGCGAATCTCAGTACCAAGTTTGGTAGGAATCCGATGAACATTCACGGAGTTATGACCGATTATGTGCGTAAAATAAGGTTGAAGGTCTGTCACGCCCACAGGGTAAACCCCTTGAAGGAATGAGCTGAAAACTGCTATGTAGATGGAGTAACTATTGTAGGAGTGCCTTTTTGTGGTTTGAAAGGAATCCAGTTAAAGGCCATCGAGATATGACACAAAACCCAACCTGTGTCACAATTACGCGATCGATTTTTATGAATAAAAAATTATAAGTTTTCACGCCTACCAGGCAAACCGCTTAGAGCAATGAGCTGAAAATCGGTGTATAGCTGGAATAATTATCATAGAAAGTCCTTACAGTAGTACAGAAGAATCAGATTACAAACCAATGAGTTATGATTCCAAAGCCCAACTACGTGTAGCAAATGCGAGATCGAGATACTCTAATAGAACAGTCACCCTAATAGAGCATTCAGCTACGTTTATAACTTACTCCATTATAGAATTATATTACATTGCAAGTTATTCTGTAGGGAGTTCAGCTACAAACAGTTAATCTTATAGACAATTCAGCTACAAGTACAAGTAAGTCACCGTGTAGAGAGTTCAGCTACAAATATGTCACTGTAGAAATTCAGAACATTATAAGTCACACTGAAGAGAGTTCAGCTATAAACAAGTCACCCTGTAGAGATCAGCTACAACAAGTCACTCTGTAGAGAATTTAGCTACAAACAAGTCACTGTGTAGAGAGTTCAGCTACAAAAAACGAGACAAAAAAGCTACCCAGTATAGAGAGTTCATCTAGATCAGCTACAAACAAGTTACTTTATACAATGTTCAGCTACAAGTAAGTCACTCTGTAGAAAGTTCAGCTACAAAAAAGTCACTCTGTAGTACAAACAAGTCACTGTGTAGCTGGAGAGTTCAGCAACAAGTCAAAAAAACCACTCTGTAAAGAGTTCAGCTATACAAACAAGTTATAACTCTATAGAGAAAGTTATAACTCTATAGAGAGATCAGCTAGAAACAAGTCATCCAGTAGAGAGATCAACTAGAAGACATCAACTTATAGAGAGTTCAGTTACAAAGAAACCACCATGTAGAGAGTTCAGCGCTAACAAATCACTCTGTAGAGAGTTCAGCTAGAAACAATTCACCCTGTAGAGAGATCAGCTAGAAGAAGTTACCTTGTAGGGAGTTCAGCTACAAAGAAACCATCATATAAAGAGTTCAGCTGCAAACAAATCACCCTGTAGAGAGTTCAACTACAAACAGATCACCCTGTAGAGAGATCAGCTAAAAGAAGTCACCTTGTAGAGAATTCAGCTGCAAAGAAACCACTTTGTAGAGAGTTCAGCGCAAACAAATCATCTGTAGAGAGTTCAGCCAGAAACAAGTTCACCCTGTAGAGAGATCAGCTAGAAACAAGTCACCCTGTAGAGAGATCAGCTACAAAGAAACCGTCCTGTAGAGAGTTCAATTACAAACAGATAACTTATAGAGAGTTCAACTAGAAACAAGTCACCATGTAGAGAGATCAGCTAGAAACAAATCATCCAGAGATCAGCTAGAAACAAGTCACCCTGTAGAGAGATCAGCTACAAAGAAACCATCTTGTAGAGAAATCAAGTTACACTATAGAGAGATCAGCTAAAAACAAATCATATTGTAGATCACCCTGTAGAGAGTTCAGCCACCCTGTAGAGAGTTCAGCTAGAACAAGTCACCTAGTAGAGAGTTCAGCTACAAAGAAACCACCATGTGGAGAGTTGCAGCTGCAAACAAATCACCCAGTAAAGAGATCAGCTAGAAACAAGTCACCCTGTAGAGATCAGCTACAAAGAAACCATCCTGCAGAGAGTTCAGCTACAATCAAGTTACACTATAGAGAGATCAGCTAGAAACAAATCATATTGTGGAGAGTTCGGTTGCAAATAAATCACCCTGTAGAGAGTTCAGCTAGAACAAGTCACCTTGCAGAGAGTTCAGCTACAAAGAAACCACCATGTGGAGAGTTCAGCTGCAAACAAATCACCCTGCAGAGAGTTCAACTAGAAACAAATCATCCTGTGGAGAGTTCAGCTAGAAACAAATCACCCTGAAAAGAGTTCAGCTAGAAACAATGAGAGTTTCAGCTACAGTTCAATTCTGTCTTATTAACTACAGTATGTGATAATCATCATTCAATGTTAAATATACAAATATTTAATCAGACAAAAGCTAATTACTTCCTTTGTTCCACAATTCCTGCAGTAAAGAAGAAAACAAGTTAAAGGAAGCACCAAAGCCAGTTTATGGCCAGCTTTGTGGCTTGCAATACAAGGCTTCATTGTTTAATAGATATTTCTGCTCAGTTTTCACCAAGGAAAATACCTCTAATCTTGACTCACTAACTCCTGAATCCTCACATCCTACTATCATCGACTCAATCTCTATAACACCTGAAGAAGTTCATGCTGAACTGTGCCACTTGAGTGTTAACAAAGCCTGTGGCCCTGATAATATTACATTTCTACTAAAAAATGCTGCAGATTATATTTCCATTCCTCTTTGTCACTTATTCAACAAATCACTATCAACAGGTACTCTTCCCTTTAACTGGGTTTCAGGAAATATTGTTCCGATACACAAGCGTAATGACAAGCATAATCCTAGTAACTACAGACCAATCAGTCTCACTTCTGTTGTAATCAAAGTTTTTGAGCGTATTTTGCACAGACACTTAGTTTCTGCTTTGGAGCGTCACCAACTGCTTAGTCCTTCTCAATCTGGCTTCAGAAATAAAAGATCTACTGTAACTCTTCTGACTGAGGCTGTTGATGATTGGTCTCAATGTTTAGAACAACGAAGCACTGTACATTGTCTACTGCTTGACTTTGCGAAGGCTTTTGATTCTGTACCACATGAACGCCTTCTGCTTAAGTTAAGCTCTCTAGGAATTCATGGTAAAGTACTGTCATGGCTTAGATTTTTTCTAACTAAAAGAAAACAAAGAGTGGTAATCAATGGTACTTTTTCAGATTGGGCCATTGTTACTTCTGGGGTTCCACAGGGAACTGTCTTGGGTCCACTTTTGTTTTTGATTTACGTAAATGATTTGGCTTCTGTTGTAAAACACTCCACTGTTAAAATGTTTGCTGATGATGTTTTACTTTATGCTCCAGCTAACACTCTCAAGGAATGTTCTTCCCTACAAAATGACCTCACTGCCATTTCTTCTTGGGCTAGTCGCTGGCAATTAAAGTTAAATCCCACCAAATGTGAAGCTTTGATGATTACTAACAAACGCAAACCAATTCCATTTACATACTCCATTAACCATCAACCTATTTCATGGAGTAATCCTGTGAAGTATCTTGGTGTGCAGGTAGATTCCAAGTTAAACTGGTCTAAGCATTGCAAGTATGTTGTCAGTAAGGGCACCAAGTCTTTGAACTATTTACATAGATCAATGTTTGGTTGCAGCCGTGCAGCTAAGTGTGCCGCATACAAAGCTATCATCCGGCCAACGCTAGAGTATGCTGCAGTCGTATGGAATCCCCATAATTTGGGAGATATCCAACTACTAGAGTCCCTACAAAAGCGGGCAGCTCGATGGATCTGTGGGAGTCGCTGGAGTCCATCTACCAGCTCTTGGACCATTTCTTCGAATGATTGTTGCTCCCAACTTCACCTTCCTTCTCTCCAGTCAAGACGAAGTTTCCTTTCGGTCAGTTTCCTCAATGACATATATCACCAGCAAACATCTATTACATTTAATACTCACTGTTCATTTAATTCCATAGCATCTACCAGAAGTCACCATCTTTCACTAGTCCCTCCACAGTCCACCATTAATTCTAGGAGATATTCTTTTTTTGTCAACACAACTTTCTTCTGGAACACTGTGCCATTACATATCCTTGAAGACAGTAATCGAAAGTCTTTCCGGCATCACCTTTATAATTACTTATGTGTCAAGTAACTTCTTAATCACTGTTTTGTGTTTTGTTGTGTACTGTTTAGTTTGTAGTGTACTATAGGTATATGTATATGTATGTTTGTTTTTTTGTAGGTGGACACCTTGTACAGGCTTTGCCTTTTGTGTATGCCTTCCTTTTTGGTAAATTGATAATAATAATAATAATAATAAGAAGAAGTGACATCTAAACCAAAACAGCCAAGCTGTAAAAAAATATAGTGCGGCCCTCAAAAAGGCCAAGGTGAAAAAAGATGTGAAATCCAAGGTGGCGGCCAAGAAATGGCTGTGATGGTGGGTTAATGGCAAAAATTTTAACAGGTGAATTTGGTGCCTAATCCTAGTGGAGGAGGCAACGTAAATTCACCTGGATTGTCGTAATTAAAACTTTTGCCTACCATCACAGCCATTTCTTGGCCACCACCTTGGATTTCACATCTTTTTTCACCTTGGCCTTTTTGAGGGCTGCACTCTTTTTTAACAGCTTGGCTGTTTTGGTTTAGATATTAAACTACACTAGCTCCTCGCAGGATTTCTAGATTTCAGGGAGTAATCCCTTGGTTGAAAATCACGAGATATAAACTGGGTGCGCGCCATATATAGTTATTGACGTAAGCGAGACGTAGAGGGACTATTTAGGGGAATCGTAAAAAAAATCCCCTGTTGTTCAACATCCGTTGGTGATGATCCTCGTGTTGATCGGCAATTACCTGTCGAATTTGAGGACCGGTTCAGAGTGAAAATAAATCGGTAAGGTGTTTAGACTGTGTTCGTGGTGTGCTTTACATATTTATCGTGTTGTTTTTGCGAACAATTTTTTTTTTTTTTGCTTTTTGGGCTGGACAATGTAGCTTGCTTTAGAGCCTGCACTAAGAAGTGGAATGGCTTTACGCATAGTCAGAACATCATAGACTGACTATGTATTTAGTTAAGGCATAGGACACCATGTTGGCCACATTCGTTGTGGTAGATTACGGGAGAAGGAAATTGTGGAGGCTGTGGTAGAGCGATGGTGTAATATTATGGACCATTTATTGCAAATTAATCTTGCCCAGTCACAGTTTCTTTTTCCGGCTGGAACGAGGGGTCAGCAACAGAGCAAAAAATTAATGGTGTCCAAGATTTCATTGGGATCTCAGGATTTCGCTGGGATTTCAGGATTTCACGAGATCTCAATATCTTATAGATTTAAAAAGCTCATACAGATTCCAAATTGGATTCCGATAGGATATTGCTAAGATTTTATAGGATTTCTCAGAGAATTTCAATCAGATTTCAATTCCCTCTGCTGCGACTGTGATTTCCGTAATTTTACAAAAAACGTTATATTATTTTACAGAAATACTCGGAAAAAAGTTTGTTAGTTGGGATTTTGGATCTCGGATTTCAAGCAAGATTTCAGCCTGTTGCGGACCCCTCGGGCTGGAATCTGGTGGATATTGGTACAGACTTGCAGTATCATAGCTAGGTATATACTGAGAGGATCTATTGGCAGTATTGAAACATTTTGCAACAAAGGGCTGAATACATTTGAGTACATTACACATTTTGATACTTTTTGGAGCATTCTAATTGTTGGTACTTCATGTATAGGTTATTTGTACTTGTTTATTGTCTAACCAATCCGCTGCACTTTTGTAATTTATTACATTGTTGTTTCATTTAGCTGTGGCAATGTCCAAAAAGGTTTACTCAGATGTACCATGGCAAGGATTACTGACTGATGAAAGACAACATGGTATGCATATGCTGCACATTAGCACATGTTGGCAGCAGAGCTTTGTGATAAGTGTGAATGAAACCCTACGTGATTTTTAAAGCAGATGTCATATTGATTATTCAAACTCCATGTTGGTATAGTGTTTTGTGCATGCTTGGACTGCATGCATATTGCTGGCGGTTCAAGTCACTGCCTAGTTTGAGATATTTTCTATATTCAACAGAGTTTTGGTGTCCCTAGTGAAGATAGCACTTACAGAAATTCACGAAGCCAGCACTTATTGGCTATACCATAAGAACTATAACATTGTATAGCTGATTTTGGCTGTTTCATCACTTTGTTGTTTAAGTTCTGAAGATAAATGCTCACTGTACACTATACCTAGTCACTCAGTGTGTGCTGATATATTTGTGACCGGATTTTGGAAAATCACCCATATGGGTGCATTTGACACCTAAAATATTTAATGATCAAATCACAAACTTTATAGTGCAAATCTACTTGTTGATAGTTTTAAGCCATTCTCAATACCTTAAATTTCAAGAAAATTTTTGAAATATTTTCAAAACTATGTCCTGCGCTTACTAGCAACCCACTAAACGTAAAATTCTAATTATTTTATGTGCGTCCATATGGGTGATTTTCCAAAATTCAGTCACATTTAGTGTGAACAATAGCTGACCACATGAGCATTGTGATTAAGATGGATGTACGAATGTGTAACAGAAGTCTGAATTGTATATTTATAGTTACATTTCTAGATATATATTAGACCATGACATGCACCACAAAAGACATTCTGGTTATTTAAGCCTATCATGATACTTTTACTGTCATTGAAGGATACATATTCATATATACATACAATTGTCTGTTATACCCTTACATCTCCCTGTTTGTACGTACGCAAGTGCACAATATAGTCGTAAAGTAGCATCATCTGTTTGTTACACACATTGATTTTCTTCTACAGATGACCCAGTGTTGTCTCAGAAATGTCTTGAGGAAACTGCACTGGTCTGTAGCAGAATTAGTAATCATTCTGGTTAGTGTATAGATCAATGTGGTACATGTCTACAAATGCATCTTTAAAAATGAAATTTGTGAACAATTCTTAGTAGATGATTTCATTAGTGTTGAGCAATATAAAATATTTGTATATCGCCTATCACGATTATTGCATACATTTTTTATCACAATACGATAAATTATCATGATATATAAATCAGCATGAAGTCATGGTAATAAATTACAAATGTAACACTTATACACATATAAAAGTACCAATATAGCACCACCTAACCTCTGGAAGTCTCTATTAAAGAAAATAAGTACAATACTGTCTTAAACATCATTTTCTAATAAGCTCTGTGTAAAAGTACCACAGCATTATGTGTCACGATAATATCACGATATAAAATAGTCCATTTTTTAATTACGATATAGAAATTTATCACGATACATGATATTATCAATATATTGCACATCACTAGATTTCATTATGGTTGTATGCTACAGATTTTAATAGAGAAATTGGCATCCTTACATACGTACTACGTTGTTACAAAAGCAAGGGTTTAGTATCAACCCCAGCTAGTGTCTGTTCACAACCAAACTGTAATTCACTATTACTTGTAGAGCTGAGGACTTTGACCAGGTTGAGGTGAACATATGAACTTGAATGTGGGTTTGACAACCTGGTTTATCATATAGTATGATAGTACTAGGGATCATGAAGGTTTGTGCTATTCTGGCCAAAATCATCACCCTAAAACCAGCCTCACAATACCTTCATGGTGCTTTGGCAGTATAAGCAAGCTCAAAAGTGTTTATAGAGCAGCCAAAAGTGCTTCTGATAAGTTGCTATGAAATTTATTTTTTTATATTTAGCAGAATTTTCTACTGACTGACTAACCAACCTGCCTGCCTGTACGATGCTTTCAGACAAGTGTAAATCGACAACCACTAAGGCTATGGGTCTAATTTTTCACTGTTAGATGTTACTTCAGCCTGACTGGTGCCTTTTGGCATACCACAGCAACATGTACAATGCATTCTTCATGGACTTACCTGTGTCCTCCTTTGTGTCCCATTCATCTTTGCTGACAGCAAAAGGTATCAATTCACGGTAGCGCACACGATGGCTTCCCTACATAATGGGAATCGTCCAAGTTTCCGTTGTGTCTGGATTGATTGCTCATTTCTGTATTGGGCTGAACATGAAGCACAATGGCACTTCACTTTCAGTAATAATTGATAGTTGGAGATGCAAAATTATTTTAATGGAATGCCTGACATCATTCTTCCTTTTGATAGAGTATGCACAGATTCATTAGTCATAACTATTTTATAAAAAAGTAAACAAACAAGTAGAAGGAAACATTAGTCTGATTAGGGATCATAGCCATAAACAAATTGGAGGTCACCTACACCTGCAGATATACTAGTGGACATTTAATACCTACTTCAGTCTTTACCCAATTAGGGATTAAATGTCCACTAGTATATTTGCAGGTGTAGGTGACTTCCCTTGTTTCACTACCTTTTATGGCTATAATCCCTAATCAGACTGAAAATACCTTCTATTTGTCAAAATGAAAGGTGTAAGAGTGTACTTGGATCCAGTATATTTTCTGAATAGTTCACCATCATGTTTCCTAATTGTAGGTTTTACTTTGAGTACATTATATTTTGTAGGCTATGCTAGGCTGACAAGATACTATAATATTCTTTATCAAAGCTTCATGCCAAATTGTAAACTGAGTGTTGAAGTACTGAGAAGACACTACCATATCTCCAGTGAAGTGATTTCATTCATTTGTAGTGGCAGAACTGTACGGATTTGCAACCAAAGAGTTTTGACATTTTTGTTAACTGAATTTGAGAAAGACCATGACATTTCAAAGTTTTTTTCCATCGTGAAGCAATTGATACAGTTACCTGACCTTCGTATGATGATTGATCGACTGAGAGATGGTAAGTTTGGGTACATTGACTAGTACTTACATACTTATTAATGTGTATAGAATTTCCAGCTGAAACTGATAAAGATATTCAGGCTACAGTTATTGTTGATGAAAATACTGAAGGTACTACATGTTCTATGTACTACTAGTATTAATTGATGTTGTGCAGTTGTAGATGAGGATCAAGATATGAAGATACAATTTGAGGCCAGTGATCTACCTTCATATTCTGCTGTTGGTAAGCTGGCTATAAAACACCGTAGCATAGTCAAATCACCTCAAATGTATGCATTCAACTTATTTCAAGTGTTTGGAATAACCTGTAGAGCACTAGAGGTCTGTTGGTTACAATGCAAGAGTTTCATAATTATTTATATGGGGGAGTGTATCTAACTGCCAGTATGGCCACTGCTGCAAGATCACTTTTGCACCTCTAGCCTGATTCAACTGATGACTAAGAACTGTTGATAGGTGATGATTGGCATTGATAAGGTCAAGCCTTTCTTCTAAGAGAAGCCTGAGGTGTTACTTGCAGCAGTGTGTTTGCTGAATGTACTCCAGTTAGACACTCTCCCCCATACAAATATTATGAACTCTTGCCTTTACTCATACATTACAACCAGTATAGTAGTAAAGCCATTGAAATCTAAAGAAGACTGTCACAAAGAAGTTATTTCTTTAAGTGAAAGGATGCCATTTCTTACCTTTCTAGCAGTGCTTCAACAAGTTCATACCATATCAGTGTAGGTTAGAGAGACACCTAGCATGAGGATCTTTGTGGATTTTAAAAACCGAGGCAAACCAAGGTTTTTAAAGCATGAAGATCCAAGGGCGTGGTCTCCAACCGACTTAAGAAAATGAGAGTATTTTATATGAACATGTAGGTGGAGTTATTGTGAGATTGAATTAGATGTTGCTTTAAAATTGTCACGCAGTCTTACTATGAGTGTGGAAAACTGAACATGTTTTGTCAAATAGCTGAAGAGAAATTGAGGCTCGTACCTATCGCTGTTTCCTGAAGATGGACGCTAGTCAAGATAATTTGTATCAACAAGGGAACTGACCAGTTGCATGCTATAGCATTACAGCAGTGTGAAGATCAGGTGCATTAATGTAATAGTTGGCTTGAGTATCATGATAATGAGTTGTCACAAGTTGTATTTATGGTGCAACAGCAGTATAAAGACCAGTCTCAATTTTGCATACGGACCACACCCACATACAAATAGTACAAAATAATCATTCTACAAAGAAGCTTACTGATCTAGGTCTTTAGTAAAGGCCATCTACAAATTAATTGAAGACAAAACATGCTTATAACACTCTAGAAAACAGATGGGCACTAAACAGAATTTCCATGATGTTACTGGTAGCTCACTGCAGACTATTTGTGTGTAATATGCATACCAAATCAATGATTGAAAGTGAGATTTGCAATGCCTGAGGTCTTTTCTGCTAGCAGGTTTGTAAGAACCTGTTTTTGGTGGATTTTAAAGACCCTCATTATCTTCCAAAGATCAAAGCATTTTATGCATACCATTTTCTAAGTATAGTCAAGCACAAATGTGCCTTCAGAGCAACTTGAAATTCTTCTGGTTGTTTGCTACAGAATTTAAAAGAAATGGAATTTTCAAGTGACTGACTATAAGATCACCATGTTGACACCTTCAGACAAATGTACCTCAATAACAGCTAATGCTACTTTTTTTTCCAGCATAAGCATGTTTGGTACAATGCATATAAGGACTTACCCATTTCTTTGTACTAAGGAGTCGATTCACTGGTAGTACTTCAATGATTTTGTGTGTTTTAAAGATAAATCAGGAGTTGTTTGTAATATTTCCACCATGCCTTTAACAAAAGTACGTGTATTGAGGATGCATGTTTGTTGTGAATTAGACAAGTTTCATTAAACATAGGTAATTGGGCCATATAGGATAAAATTTTCACCCTTGTTTCAGTACTATTTATTGCAATGGTCTACTAGCTTTTAAAATACCTGTATTAGAAGTTTACAAGTAGAAGGAATTTTCAGGATCATAACCATAAAAGGTAGTGAAACAAGGAAGGTCACATTTACACCTGCAGATATACTAGTGGACATTTAATATCTACTTCAGTCTATACCCATGACTAAATTAGAGATTAAATTTCCACTAGTATATCTGCAGGTGGAGGTGACCTCCCTTGTTTCACTACTTTTTTATAGCTATGATCCCTAATCAGACTGAAAAAATTCCTAATTTTTGTTTGTTTAACATAATTATGACTAATGAACCCACGCATACCACATTAAAAGGAAGAACACCAGACATGCCTAATTTAGCGTCTGAACACATGCCCCAACTACTGTATACCCGGAAATTTTCACAGTACGTAATTTTCATGGTTAGTAAAACTAGCGTGAAATTTTATCACGTGAAAATTTATGTGTGTCCTACAAACTTCAACTTACCTTACTAATAAATTAGTGTGGCTCCTGATGTGTGATAGTGTTGTAGGCATATGTGGTGGACTCCACATATGCTTACAAACAGTGATCACACCTTCCCGATTTTAAAGTGGATGTGGCTCACAAACGAAGCTGGCCTACTGCAAGACTATAGACTACCGATATGCCTCGTACAGAGATTGCCGCTACTGTGCTACTTGGTTCAGACATGCTTTAGCAATCTGTACAATGATTGAAGTAAATATCAATGCAGACCTTCGTAGCTGTGTGGTCGAGAACAAAAATTTTCAAATCAAGCAACAGTAATCCGTGAAATTAAAATGCGAAAACTCTGAGCTAAGAGGCATCCGTGAAATTTAAAACATGAAAATCCTGACTAAGGACATAACCATAAAATATACATACTGTGAAAATTTCCAGGTATACGGTATCTATTATTCCTGAAAAGCGAAGTCCCATCACATTTTGTTTTCAGTTGCATTCGGCCCATTGCACAGCGTTACAAATGAAAAGCGGTATGTGAAGGGTTAATCCAGTCACAACGGAAAACTTGGACGATTCTCATTATGTAGGGAAACCATCACATTGCACTACCACGAATTTACATCTTTTGCTGTCAGCAAAGATAAATGGGACACAAAGAAGGACACGGGTAAGTCCATGAAGTATGCATTGTATGTACTGCAGTATGCCAAGACACCAGTCAGGCTGAAGTGATGTCTGACAGTGGAAAAATCAGGCCCATAGCCTCAGTGGTTATCGGGTTATGCTTGTCTGAAGGAATTAGGCAGGCAGGCAGTTAGTTATTCAGTCAGTAGAAAATTCTGCAAAAGATTTTTAAGATTCTGTAGCAACTTAACGGAAACAATTTTAGCTGCTCCGTAGATACTTTTGGGCTTGCTTATACCACACCAATACTGCCAATGCACAATGAAGGTATTGTGAGGCTGGTTTTGGGTGACATTTGTGGCCAGACCGTCATGATCCCTAATATACAGTACTATCATACTATATGATAATCCTTGTATAGCTATTGAACTATTGAAGCGTTGCATATTTTTCAGATGAAGATGTTACAGTGTTGGAGATAAAAGAATTTCAAGCTGAAATTACAGTTCGAAGGGTTAGGACTTCAATAGTTTCAGACAGCCACACCTTGTCTGATTCACCAACTATTGACACATCACCAGTGCTACACAAAAGTAAAGCTTTCAACTTTTGTTTTATGCATTGTAATTTTTTTTTTGCTCTTAATCCAGCCAAGCACTTGTACACACCACCAGTGACATCTCAATCAGTTTTCACTGTCACTTTAAATGACACAACTCATCATACAATGCCAAACTTGGAGGGAAACACCAGTCACACAGTCAGTACTCCCTCTCACCAACCTGTGTTGCTGTCACCTCAGCTGTCTGGAGCAGAAGAAACTGACGTGTTCAGTGAAGAAGTGAAGTCTAAGCCTCACACACTCTCTCATGATCATAATACCTCTTTTGAGGGATCTTATTCTTCTGAAGCTTCAACTCCTGCCAAGTCACCACCACAATTTTCATCATCTCCATTTTCACCCAGTAGAGATCACTCATCACTCACATCATATAGTGAAAATCTTTATCCTACCGGTCCATTGAGTGACAAGTCACTATTGCAAGCTACTGCTACAACAGGTCAGTAAACCATTGTGGTACCATTTGAAATGAATAGTGTGTGTGCGTGTGCATGCATGCATGTGTGTGTGTGTGTTTGTGTGTGTGTTCAGAGTAAAGCAAACTATACAGTGGGACCTCATCTTGAACACCTTCTGTATGTATACAAAGTTGACTGCTCTATTAGAATATGTACTATTAGAGCACCTCTGAATGTTATGATTTCACACAAAGACACAAAACTGTAGTTATGTAAACACCAGATAATTGATGTTTCACTGTATATAGTATTGAACATTATGTGAATGATGCCTTCTGGTTGCAGCAGCATCTGTTAGTAGCAAAGCATCAGCCAAACCCAGTGTATCTGCAGCAGCTTCTGTTATGGGTCCTGCAGTAGATCCAGTTACATTACTGGAAGAGAAAGGTAATTCTTATGTATATCTTGTCTATTTTCTTAAGTGGTTGGGTTTATAATCTCGCTTACCTGGCGCCAATGCTCGTCAAGTGTAAAATAAACTGCATTGTTTGTTTATTAAGTTTTCTTGTAAAATCAAAATTAATTTTGCTGATTTTGCATGTGTCTACTGTCTGCAAACTGATAATATGAAACAATTGACCACATGTAACACTATCCATTTATTTTAAAGTTGCATTTCAACCTGTAATTACTGCGTATGCATTACATTCAGTAATGGTGCGTAAGAAATTATAAAAAGTACTGTCAAACTTTCATTGTATATTATTCTTAGGAGTTATTCATTTATAATTTTGTGAGATTGATGGTCACTGTGCTGTGGAAGTGATCGAGTAATTCATATCTAATCAAAGTGTATGTTCTGGAAAAAAATCTCTGAATGCCAATTTTGTCAGTATGGTATTTAAATAATCTCTGTATTTATTATACAGGTTTTGAGCCACTCAAATCCAGATATAGTTTGCTCTATCAAAGCTTCCCTGAGAACTACATGCATACAGTTAGCAAGTTGGAGCAGCATTTAACGGACACAGACATCACCAGCATTCTTGGCTGTACAAAAACCATACTAGCCAACAAGAAGATATTAGATTCTCTAATTGTACACATGAAGTGCAGGGAGGATCTTCTTGACCTCTGTGATCACTTGGAGAAAATCAGTGAATCACCCAGCATGTCTAACATTGTTAATGAATTACGCAATGGTGTGTGTGTGTGTGTGTGTGTGTGTGTGTGTGTGTGTGTGTGTGTGTGTGTGTGTGTGTGTGTAGTGTGTTTGTACATGCCTGGTAACACACCACTTGTTGATGGTCCCTGACTGTCAGATGGAGATACTGATCATCACATCCACAAGGGGTGTAGATTTTGTATGAACATGGTAATAATTTATTGTGTTTAAGAGATACAAAATGGTGAATATTGTGTGTTAAGAGAAATGATATATCTTTTAGATGTTATTAACAATATTCAGAAAGAGCCTCATCCCAAGAGCCACAGTAAGATGGATGACGAACCTGGTAAGATAAATTAATAAGTATACAATCTGTCTGCAGACTCCTCATAGTGTAGTACAGTGTTTGTGTGCGTGTGTGTGTGTGTGTGTGTGTGTGTGTGTGTGTGTGTGTGTGTGTGTGTGTGTGTGTGTGTGTGTGTGTGTGTGTGTGTGTGTGTGTGTGTGTAGTGTACAACAATTATGTGATCATCTTGAGAAGGCCTTTGTTAGAAAATAAAATTTGGAAGAGTTGTTGCTGGTAGAAGTAGTGGCAAAGCCATTTTAGAGGGAGTAAGCAAATTCATGGGTAATCTCAAACATTGCTGCCTGGGGTCACAAATCAAATTGCTGTCGTACCACTTGTCAGAGTTATGTGTCTACACTGTGATATGATGTGTGTTCTATATTTGGTGATACAACAATAAAGTCTGTTGTCATTTTTCTATAGATCCTCCAGTGTTTTCTCGTATAGAGGCTATTGATCCAAACTGTAAAGGTAGTAATGCATATATGTATGTTGTGTACCATATTTACTTGGTTAAACACTGTTGCATCGATTACCTTAGTTCTAAAAATCGATACAGCGACTTCAAATTTGACCACCACTTGATGCTTGAAAATGCCCTTATTTTAAAATTGATTGTTGTACCACTCAAAGTGCAGCTGCTATTGAAGGTGTGACATTTAACCTAGTAAATGCAGTATGTGTATAACAATGTTTGTAGTACAACTCTACTAAGTACTTAAGTTCTACATAGAGTAGAGTTAAATGCTGTCAGCCTTTTTGCAAGCAAACAAATGGTAATGCAGACTCAGACACAAACGTTGACGTGGACTCCAACCAAAAATTCTCTAATACTACAGTCAACTGCTCTGACCATGCCACTTGTTCGTACTATATTTACATGCAGACAGATGGGCAGTCGATATCCAGTATCCATCATTGGTTTAGCAGCTATATAGAAACTTGTTTAAGTTGCAGGATTCACAATTCTTGATGACTTGTTATGATACTGACTCATGTTTCCAAGAATTGCTTTCAGTGAGCATAATAATGCTTATGTAATGGAATATTTTTCACTGCTGGAAGTAAACAGATGTGGGTGAACATAGAAGTATTGTCACACTAATTTCAAAACTTTGTGATTGTGTTAGAATGATTATAAAGAATGTTAGTAAAGAAATTATCCACTTTCGGTAGTCCATTGTAATGCTGTAATAGAGCAGTCAAGAAGTCAGGTCTCTTGTCTTTTAGTCAAGTAATGAATTGTATAATTGCTTTGCATTGATTCAAGAGCAGAGATGAAACAGCTTGTAGTAGTCCACCCATGCACAGGAACAGTACTTATTGATGACTGTTCTACATGTGACTGCTCTATTAGTAAATCAATGGTTTATCAATGGTGCAAACCACAACCACTCTTGCAGCTTACAGTGATATTATAACAAAGTTTTAAAGCTGATCTAGGTGGTCTTGACCATGCCTGCTAACATAGATAGTATAAGATATACTACCTATGGTACTAGCTGTACCAATGTTATGTCTATAATCTATGACCTCATGTTCAACATTCATTTGAAGTTAGCAGTGTGGCCATGACAGCTGATTGGTATACCGTAAACAGTGAAGGTTTGGTGTAACTTAAGTTTGGTGATCAGCATGTGAAACAGTTGGCAAACAAAATTTTGGCAAATTTACCATGCAGCTGATATAGAACAATACACTGAATAGCTGATTGGAAAAATCATAAATTCCGTAATTTACCAAATTCACAAAACTTTAGTCACTCCAAACTTTCATAGTGTTTTGGGTTGAGTCCGTGTCCATGTCCATGTCTGCTGCATCCAGCTGTTGATGATATATAAAAGTAGATATGCACCAATCAACACTATTAAAGTATGGAAGGCATGAAAGAAACTTAGTATGTAATTGTGTGAATGTTCATATTGAAATTTGTGACTGGATTTTGGAAGAACGATCCAAATTGCACATTAGAAGTTTCAAGATAAACGGCTTTAAAGAATTCAAGCCAGCATAACTCTCCAAGGATAGCAAGCGCGTGTATGAAATTTACACAAAAGATGCATCAATCTATTATTACCTTTCAGGCCACTTCCAGTACTTGTAGCTGCTTGTAGAGTTTCCCGCCAAATAAGAGAAAATCTGAGCAGTTGGACGAGCGAAGTAGTATCACAAGTGCTCATAAAGGGGTGGGGGGTGGTGGGGTGGGCAAGGGCTAGACCTCAAAATGGAGGCAGACCACGATTGGAGTCCAGAGACGAGATTACAGGGCTGTGCTGGCTCCTTAGTGGCTGATATGTAGCAAAATCCACAGAAAATGTCTGGCCAACATTATCAGGCTGCCCACCAATAAACCACTGGTTCTTGCCAAGCCAGGTCCTTCACAAGGCCTAAAACTGCCACTCGAGCTCTACACACCACCCAGAAAAGACGTCTGTTGAAACCAGCCTCGAGTAGTTTGAGTGGTACTGAGTGTCAAAACTACTAGTACAATAGTGTAGCTATCCACTGGAGGTGTTAGTTTGATTTTGCCTGATGTGCGATTTGGATCGGTTTTGTAAAATCTAGTCACATACATTTATACCGTTAACAAAACTTCAAGCAAAGTTGTGGCTATAGAGGACTTGCACGCGTGAAGCAGCGGTTGCTAGGCAGACATGTTTCGGGACAACTTTCTATGGCGCATATTGGGTCAGAATGAAGGTAACGAGATTTATTCACTAAGTGCTGGGTATAGTGGCACTGGGAAGCGGGGCTGGTTTCGAAATAGTAAATCTTATCATTGGCTTCGTGAAATAGGTGGCTAATTAAATTCCGATACATTACTCACCAATTCTAACTTCGTCGCCTTTTTTAACGAGCTGGGTGGTATTTTCAACACAACTCAACACTGATTCGCTTCATTACAGCCTGTACCAAATCCTGAGAAAGCGCTTTTCAGCCAAAACACTGTCCCGAAACATGGCCGACAGCTACGGTTGCTTAGCAATTACAATGATTTACGTCACGCTGCAAGTCCTCTATACCCAGCATCCAAAGACTCTGTAAACATTTCCTTCTCATTTTATTATACAGTGTAATTATTGATAAATGAAGTAGGGATTCAGTGATTAATACCATACCTGTTTCACTGCCCATACAAAAGTCTCAATAGTAGCAGTGAAATTTATCCCGTATTTCACTGATAGCAGTGAAAAAGTTGTAATTGCAATTTCATTGGCTAGAATTTATGTTAACAATGTAGTGCCAATTAGTGTTGACGCATGTTTAGTACATAGTGACAAATTGCATAATGTACAGCATGCGTATATGTAGCGAGTATGGAATAGCATGGGTATAGCAGTGAAATTTGGGATAAATACCACTCCTGTTGTATTGGAAATTTATCCCCATTTCCAATACAAAACTCGTGGTATTTATCCCAAATTTCACTGCTATCCATGCTATTACTAGTACAAAAAGTAGTGGGTCAAGACTGAGGTATGAATGATGGTATTACCACATAATTATCTCTGTGGGGAAATTGTTGCATTGGCATTTTACCACCATCTGCTCAATGCAAAATAGGGATTTTTCAATATATATTTTTACCATCATTCATTACTACTATTTAATCATTGGGTCTTTACTTCATTAAATTAGTTTTTAACTATATTCACTAGTCTGTTAACTTTTTTATGGCATAGCTATGCTATACATGTGTGACTGTTTTATTAGAATACATCACTGTTCTATTAGGATGACTTTTTTATTAGAGTGTCTTGATCTCGCTGCTTATCTCAAGTATGTCATAGATCAAGGGGCATGCATGGTTGCCATGTCTTGTTTTCTACAGTAAAACTGCAGCATATGCAGCTAGATCATTAAAGTGTGCTCTGCTTTCAGTAATGATCTGATCATTGTATAGGTGCGGATACATCCCTCTGACAGTAGCCCAAATGCTTGAAATAGTTTTGTGATGCTCCTCTAAGGAAAGGCTATACAAAAAATTATGGTTTCCTTGCATGAAGAAATGGCTAAAGATAAAAGAAAAGGCAGAGGGCAGACACTATCAGAATCAGGAAACGGTACATGTCTAAAGCCACATAAACTTAATTATTAGTTTCTCATCTTTCTGTACTCAAAATAGCAGTGCAGGAGGGTGTATTTTGTTTTATTTTTACTAACTAGATAGCTGAATTAGCTAGCTAAAATGACTCAAAATGCAATTTTCTTAGACTGCTCTAGCAAGGTACCAGCTATAAAAGGTGCTAATTGGCCTCCCTTAGCTACCAGTGCATGGTGCAAAAATCCTTTATGAGGTAAGAAAAGTGGCAATGTGGGTGGGGATAAGAAACTAATAATTAAGTTTATGTGGTCTAAAGTATTGTGGCATTAAATGGTGGCTGTCTGCAGCTTTGTTAGGCTCTTGTCTTGCAACTGTGGTCAGACAGGTGGGTGGGTGGAAAAATTCAGGCAGGTAGCAAAAATTGTATTTTGGCAATTTTTTTGAAAAGCAATTTGATAGTCATGTTTTCTTGTTTTAACACTTTTGTAAAGGTGTTCTTGTTTGTGTGTGATATTTCTATGATGGTTTTAAACAGCAGTGTTTTGGTGGGCCCTACAATTTGGAAGGGAATCCCTACTATAATAGTAAATTAGTAATATCATACACTACTGTAATAGTACTGTATATTAGAGATCATGGAAGTTTGCATTTTTTCACAAAACAAAAATTGACCAGAAACCAGCCTCACAATACCTCCATGACACCTTGGCAATATTGGTTAGGTATAACTGAGCCCGAAAGTGCCTTCAGTACAATCCAAAATGCTTCCAATAGGTTACTACAATTTAAATAAAATTTTCCACTTCCTGACAGAGTGACTTAATTACTAATACCTTCAGACAAGTGTATCACAATAATGGCTAAGACTGCAGGCTTGACTTTTGTACTTGCTTGAGCCCAACAAGTGCCTTTTGGCATACCACAGTATGTGCAATGCATTCATCATGGACTTACCTTTGTCCTCCTTTGTGTCCTTCTTTCTCTTAGCTGACACTCACAGCATAAAGTGTTAATTTGCTGTAGCGTGTCCTACATTTGTAACAGGAATCGTGGATTGATTGCAGAGGCATTTCTTGTGCTGTTCTTCATTTGTAATGCTGAATATAGCTGAATATAGCTGAAAACGAAGTGAAAAGGCCACTTCTCTTTCAGTAATTGATAGTTGGGGCAACAAAACCATTAAGTCTGTAACCATTCTTTCTTTTGATGTGGTATGTGTAAGTTCACCAGTCATAATTATGTTACAAAAAAGTAAACAAGGAATTGTTTAAATTCAATTAGGGATCATAGAAATAAACAAGGGAGCTTGCCTATACCTGAAAATATACTAGTGGACATTTAATCTTGACTGATTTAGGGATTAATTGTCCACTAGTAGATCTTCAGGTGTAAACGACCTTTTTCACTAATTTTTATTTCTATGTTCCCTTAGTTTTCCTAGTACTTAATTGTGTTTAATATTACTATATGATTTTGATATATTCTTACATGTTTTCCATATTTTGTTCTAGTTGTGCAAATTCTAAAGAAATATTACCACACTCTTTGTCACAGTCTATCACCAAATATTATTAAAAACCTCTCTGCGGTAGCTGGAATATGTGCTACTGATTCCAGGTTTCGCAGTCAAATTGAAAAGTGCCAGACTCCAGTTCAAGCAAATCGAATATTGTTGGATAGGCTGATATTAAGTCTTGACTTTGAAGAGCGCATGTTGGAGTTCTGTGATGTGTTAGACAATATGATTGAAGATGGCGAACTAAAACAAAACCTTGAAATGTTCAGAAATGGTATGCAAAATGTATAATATGTGACACTATTGTGTGCACTATTTTTACAGAGATCCTTGCTGTTTTGAGTAACAAACCAGAGGGGTCGACAGACTGGAGGATCAAACCTGTTACTTTTCTAAAAGTGCAAACACCAGAAGGAGTAAAAACTGTTTGCATTAAAGATCCCCATCAGCAACACATGTACGCTGCTGATGGAACCACTACTAAGAGTGTCATGGCTGTTTCTCATTGTCCCCATTGCCATCATCATCACCACCACAGCCATGATGTTACTGAAACTGATTCAGGTAGTATTATGAGTAGAGTATGTTGTTATTAGACACCTGGCCTGCTTATTATGCATGAGTGATAGGCGCATGTGCGATATGAAGTGAAATATTGGAATAGCACTTGGAATAAAATGCCTAAATTACTAATGTTTTTGGACTGGGTCACATACAATCAAGTACGTACACCAATGGGACAACCTAACAGCAGGCTAAGTACATATACAGTGTGTAGCCAGCATGCTTTGTTCAAGAGGTAATACATGTAGTAGCAGTGGCATTTAATATATTAAGTATTACTAAATCAGCTTGACTTTCTAAGCTAATTGTAGACGTGACTGCTACAAAGGATTAAAGAGTTTAAAACTGACTGCTATCTCAATCTGTGCACATTACCAGCTGGACTCACAGGACTGGAGAGACTTAATTACTTCATCACTGACAATTAAATGTGTGCACTCTATCATACAGTACAGTAGTACTGTATATTAGGGATCACGAAGAACTGGGCTTTTCCAGCCAAAAATATCACCGTATCATGACAGCTTGGAAGCATTGCCAAGCCCAAAAATGTCTTCAGATTGACCCCCAAACCCTTTCAAAAAACAGTTTCTATGGAATTTTCTATTTAACTACTAATCCCTATGGCTTCACATGCAAAAAAGTGATGGTTTTCATTAATCACTGCTTGCTTTCCACTCCCTTTTCTATCAAATGTGTTTGTGGTGCTTAAAATTCATCACAAAAAAATCATCTCCAATTAGAAGTATTGACTATAAGACTCGGCTTAGTCTTTTAGGCCAAAAAAATTGCATAATTCCACAAATTTTGGATCTATAGTCTCTCAGCTTTGGTCCCATGCTTCTTCAACTTTGGTCCCATGCTTCTTCAACTTTGTCACCAGTCCTGCTTCCTAAGTATATTTGTAAGAAAGTATGGATTTTTTGCAGTACCAGTTCAAATGAACTATTGAATTCTCTAAACTTTTCTATGAAAAATGGCAATCTCCTTAAATTTGGTTTTCTGAAGCTGTAGTAGTCCTAAAAATCTGTTTCCATACTGTAAAGAAATACTATCACAAGCCACTACAAGAATTTTTGGGAAGTTTTACTATTAACTGTAGAAGAAGAATTAATTTTAGTGTGAGTAGCTTCGTAATTGTATTCATGCACGGAAGCTATAGGACATAGTTGCCTGCTCCCTTAACAGAATTTTACATTTTCTTCCAGCCAACCATAACTTGACAATGGATGGCTACAGGCTTGATTTCTTCATGTTCGACGTCGCTTTGTCCTGAGATGTGCTGGCCTTTTTGCCAACCACAGTATGTACAATACACCAGATTGCATTTCCATTTAAAAATTGCATCACGCATGTGCTGCTTTAATACACACGGTTTCAGTGCAATCCTTCACAGAGTTACTTTTACAGACTGAGTCCCCGATGTCAGCAACTTGTTCCATGAAGCATTAATCAATCTTGTGTGCACATGCGCACATGTGGCACGCAATTTTTAAATGGAAATACAATGTGCTGTATGTACACACATCATGGTCTTGCCTTTGTCCTTTCTTTGTGTTCTATTTCTTTTCACTGACAACGCAAGGTGTCGATTCGTGATAGCACGATGCGGCTTCCCTGTGACTGTGTTGCCTATCACCCGTATTTTCTATAGTGACTGGATTGATTGCAGAGACGCTTCTTCATTTGTAACGGGCGAAGCATACCAGGGATTTCAGTTCCATTTGAAAACAGGCTTTTTGCATGATGATGTAATCACGTTGTTTTAAACTTGTTGACGTCATCACACAAACAGTATAATTTTCAAATGGAACTGAAATTCCTGGTAGCTGAAAACAAAGTGTAATGGCCACCTCCCTTTCCATTACATAATTGATTGTTGGGGCATGCATTCTGATGCAAATTAATTTCATGGCATTAAATTCCTGGTGCCATTCTTTCTTTTAATGCGGTTCATTCACCACAATTATACAAACAAGTAGAAGGAATTTTATAGGGATCAAAGAAAAAGTAGTGAAACAAGGGAAAAGCTAAAAAAGTGGTGAAACAAGTGGAAGGTTGCCTATACCTGCAGATATTTTAATCCCTAATAGACTGAAGGTTAGGGATTTAAAGTCCACTAGTATATCTGCAGGTATAGGCAATCTTCCTTGTTTCACCACTTTTTAGCTATTCTCTTGTTTCACTACATTTTTTACTTTGATCCCTAATCTTTCAAATTTTTCCTTCTACTTGTTAAGGTTATAAGTGACCACATCTCAACTCTGTACAGTACCATATAACAACTAATATTGGTGAAACTAATATTTAGTGATTTGCTATAAAATTGCTGTTGTATAATTTTAATTTGGCAAAATGCTCTCACTGAAAAATTGGTAGTGCACCACAAGGGTGTAAGCTAACAAATATGAAGTGTGCATGCTGTACAGAGCTGAGCTTTTTGTGCTGAGATGTTATCTTATGGATTCAGTTACTGCATGTATCTGGCCGGGTCACTTTCCATTTAGTCTGCCTGCTTTATAGAATATCCAGGTCCTGCTGCAGTCCAGTTTCTTATCAGGATCATATGTTTCTGTCTGTAGGCATATGTAGAGCCTATCAATGGCTGTGCACAAATCTATGTCTGTTGCTGTCTGCAAGCTTACGTGGAGTCACTCCCACTAATTGAGTACGAGTACTACTCTAGTATCATAGCAGGCAGCTTCTATTGTGAGCCACACCCATTTGCATGCATGGAGCTATGTTAATTTGTAAGTAGTATCCATGAAGTTGCACTTGGTCTCCTACCTCAACAACTGCTATCAAAAGCTTGGACACAAGGCATGAAAATAATATTGAAATTCGGCGGTTTGGTGACAAATCGCAAATTTAGTTTATCACTAAATTTTGTTGTTATACGTTATTTTATGAGACTTACTTCCATCCTTGTTACAGTGTTATCTCACAAGCACCCTCTCTCTGTGTACTCCTCACTCCAATAGCTTGTCAATCTGCTAGCAATAACTCACCTGTAAACCAACTGGCTTTAAAACATGAGCGAAACTAATTATCAACCCATTCTATTTTCTGCTTTCACAAAGACGAGCATTTGTTTCTCTACTATTAATAGGTGTAAACATCATGTGCTACGCTGTTTTGATAGGTATTGTCTTATCATTTCAAGCAGTAGCACAAAAATACCCGATTATTATATTTGTTCATATTCCCAGTGAATAAATTTGGAGACAAAACAATTTGTTCATTAATTAAGTTAATATGCGCACTATAGTTAAGGCAAGATTTTTGCTTTTGTTAAGGTGGAAGTCAAGCAGATAATGGTAGATTAGCTATTACAAACTATCATTATTAGAAACCTTATGACCAGCTGTTTTGTAATAATAACCACAAATATGCATTATAGATTAGTTATGTGGGTGTGCCTTAAATCTAGCATAGCCGCACTGAGTGGTGCTGTTAATCCTTACTGGAGGTGTTTTACATGTAGAGAATACATTGTAACAATCCCTCAGTACAAGCTCTTGTAGAATAGAAACTCATACAGAATGCTGTGTCAAACATGCCATTTTAAAGCTGTTAAGTACATTAATTGTAACTCATACATGTAAGAACTCGTTGACCACTACACCTGTTTAGCAGGTTTTTTCCATAATGGCTCATCGAAATAGTCCAACATTTCGAATGACTTTTGCATTATCCACATGTTCTCACACCTTTACAATGCACACCAGTAGCCCACTATAACACTAGCCATGCATCAATATCATGTGCTTTTAGACAAGAATCGTAAGGAACCTTAGAACAATTTGACCACTATTCTAACATAGTAAATTTGTAACAACACACAATACAACCTGACATGATATTTAAATGCATATTCTTAATAATGCATCAGCACCTAACAAATACAACCAGACTTTTACATACAGCCAAGAATATGTTGAACAAATTGTAAGTGGCATCTATGTACTTGTAGGTGATGATGTTTTGCAGCCTCCACCGATCCCTCAATATAATGTCAGTCGTTTGAAGTTGGAAAAAGAGCTAACTGATGCAGTGCTTGATAGCAGTCAAGCAAAGTCTGCCGTTGCAGTCACTATTGTTGGTGATGGTGGGTTTGGCAAGTCTACCTTAGCAAAAGCATTCTGTCATAGTACAACCACCAAGCAATATTTCCCTGATGGATTTCTTATCGTAGAGTTGGGACCAAATGCCCCTGACCCCCGTTCAACCTTAAGGCGTCTATACCGACGTTTATCTTGTGGTTTGAGGATTGATGGTGATGTGAACTCCATTGCTCAATACATTCATACACTGATAATTGAGAATTATCCAAGTATCTTGGTGATTATCGATGATGTTTGTAATTTGCATGATGCGCAGCCGTACATTATGGCATTCAGGAATTGCAAGATAATTGTCACTACAAAATTGGGAGATGTCTGCCAACAACTGTCTTCCAGTAAGGTTGTGATAGTTGGTCAAATGGAACCACTAGAAGCAACAAAGCTGTTATCATCTGCAACAGGACAGCTTTCTGAAGATGATGAAATGATAGTCAGAGAATTAGCAAATGACCTTCATTTTTGGCCTTTACTTCTTTGCATTGCCAGGGGACAATTGCAAATGAACTTTAAGAAAGCTGGAGTTCACGCAATTGGAAATCTGCAAAGTGATCTTTATGGTAAAGGTTTGGAACACGTTACTCGTGCCTCTGATGAAAATGATTCACACAGCAGAAAAACAGCCTTAACTGCTTGTGTCGAAGCAAGTTTAGAATTGCTTACTCCAGAAGAAAACGACTCTTTACTAAATTTGGTTCATCACATTGGTGGAGGTGGCGTTATTGAAACACAGCATGTTCCAAAGCTATGCAATATTGATGAAGTCAGCTCTATTCAGCTGTTAGATAAACTAAACTCCTTGGGCCTTATCACGTTTACTCTTTCAAGTGGAAATGCTAAAGAAGCCATCAAAATACACAATGTCATTGCCCAGTATCTGCTTGACAGTCAGGTTTATAACCCACCGGAACACTTGGGTGACTCACAAGAAGCAAAAGCATTTATGAATCCTGCTGAGGAGGGTCAAACAGTAAGCATTTTGCTGTTTTCACGTAGGAATCCTCAGAACACGGCTGATAAAATAACAGGTACACCAGAATGGTGTTTGAATAATGTTCTACAAACCTATGACAATCAATTTGACAGTTTTATAAAAATTAACGAGCACCACATTGGTTCATGGTCTACAGACATATTCAATCTTTTGCAGAATGTTTGCTCAGTTGCTTACACCTCACCTGCTAAATTTCCAGATTTAAAAAGCATTGAGAGTGAAGCTGATAGACTATTAACAGAATGTCAAAGTGTGATGATGGAGTATTCACAAGAAATAAATCAACTAAAGCAACAAGTAGACACTATGGTAAAACAAAGGGATTATGATGGTGCATTGAAAAAGCTTGAGGAATATTTTATCAATTTTTCTCTCAAGCAAGTTGCATTGGGTACAAAAAAGTTAGTTGAAAGAGTTGCCTCAGGGTGTGATCAGAAATACAAACATTCTTTAGAAGTCTCTAGTGAGTTTTTGCATTGCTTTACACCCGAGCATGACTTCTTTCTCAAATTACAATTGCCATCAATCAAGTTGATACTTGACTTGCATAGAAGAATCATTGCTGCCCTTGCATCAGGTCCACCTGCTGTAGACGAAGTTGCCGATGAAATTTGGACATCAAAATTATCAGATCAGTCTAGTCTCTTGAATGCCAATTACATGATTAAACTCCAAGAGGTTGCTCCACATCAAGTGTTGCAATGGCAGCAAATTAATAGTTTTTAATACTCTTTGTAGTGTGCATAAAAGCATGTGTATTTTTATCTATTGTGTTATTGAATAATTATGTTATAGACAATTTGTATGTTAAGAATTTAATAAGATATTAATTTTATGTTCTATGCATGCATAATTACTGAATAGTGCAGACACATGTAATATTGATGTTTGAGTAATAGTCATTAGGCATGAGGCTATTATGCTCCAAAAAGTGAGAGCACCCATTATTAGGGACCCGCCGATTATGCTCATAATTTTACCTATTATGCTATGCTGCACTGCTCAAAAATTTACCTATTATGCTTAAATTTATGCTCAAAACTTACCTATTATGCTCAAATTATGCCCAATTATTTATGCCTCAGTTCCCATGCACTGCTAATAATTTCCAGTTTATGGATAAATAATAAGTGGCTGAAACACAAACCTACTGGTCAAAATGCATATCACAGAAAGATCGATATACTCTAATAGAACAGTCAGTTATGTGATTATTCTATTAGAGTTACTGACTGTTCTATTAGAGTATATCGATCTTTCTGTGATAGCTATTTTTATAAGCAAGAATTCATACTGTTACAAAATATTCTACCTATTATGCTAGCATTATGCTCAATGCTTTCAGGCACCTATTATGCTCATAATTATGCCAGCATAATCGGCGGGTCCCTACCCATTATGCTTTTGAGAAATATCCATTATTCCCAAAATTATGCCACCATCTGGCCAATAAGATTGCTGTATTAAACCATTTTCATTGCTTAAAATAATTGGTTGCTATATTAGAGTGTTTCATTAATACCTGATTGCTTTATTAGAGTAATAATCGGTAACTGTTCTATATTAGAATTTTTGACTGCTCTATTAGACTATCTAGATTTTTTTAACAGAATTGTGCAATCTGCAGCTGCAGATTTCCTTACTGCAAAGGCTTTATAATCACCTCAAAATGCCAGCATAATTCTTGATTCCCATAGATCATACCTATTATGCCAGCATCCCTAACAGCCATACATAATAGCATTTAGAAGTTCAAGACCACCTATATATTCATGTAGGATTTAGCGTTGCAGGTGTTCCTATCTCAGGAGGTGACAACTACAATAGCACCAAACTTTTGTTAATGTGAAATAATATAGCATCTCTGGATATCTCAGTAGCATATTTATGCATGGTATATATATTGCAGGCAAAGGCTTGTCAAGTAAGTGATAATGTGTGCACCACTCATGATACGAACACTTTGTCCATGATGTACTATACATATGTGATTAGATTTGCAAAAAGGTACCTTTCTCACACACAAAATATGATACATTTTTTGAAATTTGAAGCTTCATAACTTTTTTTATCACAATGTATATTTGCCTGAAATTTTCCATGATTGTAGCTACAGTATCTGGCTGCATTTTGATACTAAGAACAAGTTAATCAGTATAAGGAGTCAAGTGTTACACCATTTTGTTTGCTGGTATGTAAAATGTGGAAAAGGTACCTTTTCGCAAATCCAGTCACATATTATACACCCAAATTGCAGGGTAAAAGTAAATAATACTCTTGTTGCTCATTACTTAGTTACAGTTATTTTGAGGTAAGGCCACATAAACTTAATTATTAGTTTCTCATCCCCACCTGCTTTGCCGTTTTTCTTACCTCATCAAGGATTTTTTTTGTACAACCGGTAGCTAAGGGAGGCCAATTAGTACCTTTCATAGTTGGTACCTTGCTAGAACAGTATAAGAAAATTGCATTTTGAGTCATTTTAGCTAGTTAATTCAGCTATCTAGTTAGTACGAAAATAAAATTTAAATCTGCCCTCCCGCACTGCTATTTTGAGTACAGGAGGATGAGAAACTAATAATTAAGTTTATGTGGCCTAACTAGCTACTTTTCATATGCTATTCCACTTTATGACTCCACAGCCATCTGTAAAGGCCAAACTGGCAAACTACTAAGAGGTGGTTATTTGCTTCTTCAATTTAACAAGAGAATCTATTCTCCCCCAGCCACCTAGCTAGCCTGTTTGTGCCCCTCATCTCCTGGATCCACCCCTGTATACAGTACACAGAATGTGTCTACTTGTTTTGGTTACAACATGAAAGGTGCAAATATATATATATATTATCTAGGCCTGAGTCAAATATGCTCAAAATTTAGCCCGGGAATTTCCCAAAATTTTCACCTAGTATGCTTTTCAGTGTTCCCATTATGCTCCTAAATTAGCAACATTCTTAGGGATACTAGTGGATACTGAACTGAAAGTTGGTTCAATAAGCTGTACTGGCTATTGAACTGACAATAAAACTCTAAAGTAGGATACTCGGGGCAACTACTAGACGTGAAAATAATAACCTTTTGGTTCAGTAACCACTTCCTTCTTACCTTGGAACACTTGATCAGTGAATGCTCTATTAGAGTATTTCACTATAAAGTGACTGTTCTATCAGAGAGTATCACTCTAAGGGGCTATGTACAATGCATTTGAGGTTTTCACTCATGGACTTAAGCTCCATGGTTTGTAATATGCCAGCATAGCACTCCAGCCTATTATTATTTTTTTATGCTGGCATATTTGATGCAGGCCTATACTACAAAAATTGCAGAATGTTTCTGTTTTTAATAGCATGGTAACTAGCAACTATGTAACTTAGTTACTTTTTGGACATAACTTAGTTACCCTAACCCTCTGATTGCAGGATATTATATTTTGAAAAATTTTAGTCAATTGTGCAACAACTTGTTAATATGAAATAGTATCCACCACACAATATAACATCTTAAAAATTCTCTAAAACAAGTGTCCAAAAAGCTAAGTGTGAGTGTGCATGTAAATTTCAAATATTACTTCTCAACTTCATTTTGGTGCAGTACTATTTCCTTCCATGTACTAGTAACATGACACATCAGCAAATCATGAGGAAAGTGTTGTAGTTCTTTGAATTCAGGAAGGTTTTGTCTATCCAAAAACTCGTACAATGTGTCCTTTAACCTAATAAAACAAGGTAGTTAGTGGGTAACTTGTGTATGTGACTATACAGTATATGCAGAGCTAGACATACATAAGTACCATTTTTACTCAGTGATTAAATTTGTTCAAAGATAAACTTACGGCCATTGATTTTGTCCTTGCTCTACATGAGATACATGAGTGATAATAAACTCATGAAGGACTGATAGTAAGTAATCCAGTGGAAATCTCCTCAATGCTAAGTGTAATCTCTTAAGTAGATCATCATTTAACTGCTTTTTGAAAGCTTCATCCACTTTGTCAAAAGGCTCCTGAGAAGTATAGAAGTATACAAGGATCAACTAAAACAAAAGCAGGCTTAATCCCAATTAAGCTTAGAAAACTGTCTATTATGCTTTTAAAATATCAACCCTATTATGCTCAAATTAATCAAAATTATGCTCAAGAGCTGACTATTTCATTAGAGCATATGAGTTTTCCTGGCTGCTCTATTAGAGTAATTGACTGCTCTATTGATCTTATTTCAGTGAAATGTGAATAATCAGCCAAGAAACAGTAAAAGTAATAACATTACATTACATTACAAGGAATTCAGTAGCATATCTGCTTTTTGTTAATTTTTGGTGTGTTATGCATATTAATTAAATTTCTTGAAAATCACCCATATGCTGGCATAATGCTTGATACTTTTGCTTGCCTATATTCTCAAAATTACGCAGGAGATAATGGACGCACGCCTAAACAAAAGAACATTTCACCCAAGACACACTTTATATAACATTGCATTTCCAGTTGACAGTTCATCATCATCTTACACTATTACCATACTCCACACATCATACCTGATCAATTAGAGTGAGCTGCCTAGCTTGCTCCACAGATAACACTTCCCATAGAGACAGCATATTTGCTAGTGTACATTCTTGTATGACCTGGTAAGGAAAAAAGTTATTGTCTAAGACAGCAGTTATGCTGACAGTATTATCACTGTGAATGCAACAGACATGGGACCAGTGCGATGGAAGTACTTACTCAAGCACTATAAGGCAAGAAATTTGGGAAAACATTTTATCAATAGCATTGAACAGACAGGTTAAAAATGCATGCCTCTAACTCTTGCTATAACAGTAAGCATAATATACACTATGACCATATAGTATTAGAATTTTATCACTGTGAAAGGTAGGATATACCAGTCTTTCCAGCATTGCTTGAGGGATAAAGGCAAACAACTGGACTTGCTGGACCTGGCCACTATAACAAGGTGGCCTTATTAATGAAGTGACCACTAAGTGAACATTATTATAGGATAAAATGCTTACTTTTTTTTATTGTTCAAACTGGACTTTTGAGGAGAACTGATAAAGTAATCAGTTAATATCAAGCCATTAGAAAGTCAATTAGTTCCTAACCAGTTGTACAAAATGCTACTTAATCGTTTTCACCAACCAGATCATATGAGAATCAGTAGTGATTAAAATATCATGGTGCAAAATATTACTTAAATGGAAAATACCTATATGACACCACGTATATAACACAATTTTTCAAACAGGATGTATTGTTTACAAAGGCCAACCACCACAATTAAGATATGAACTTAATATTAGACAAGTGCAAGGTAAATTTTCTTCGTACTTAAAAAAAACTTTTTGTAACATAATTACAACTGTCTCGTGTATACTACATTAAAAGAAATGCCAGACTTACTGTTTCGTCTGAATGCGTGCCCTAACAATCAATTACTGAAATAGTGAAATGTCCATTATGCTTCATTTTCAGCTATGTTCAGCCTGTTACACAGCATTAAAAGCGAAGAACAGTATGAGAAGCTTATCTGCAATCATTCCAGATACTACAAAAATGTGGACGATTCTCATTACAAATGTAGGGAAGCCATCATGTGCTACTGCAAATCAACAGCCTGCTAAGAGAAATGGGACACAAAGAGGACAAAGGTAAATCGATGGATGCATTGTACGTATTTCAATATGCCATAAAAAATCAAGTCTTCACCACAGCCGTTATTGAGTTACGCTTGTCTGAAGGCATTAGAAAAGTAAGCAAGTAAGTCAGTCAGTCAGGTAGTAGAAAATTCCTCTTAATATAAATTTCATAGCAACGCCACATCTGGTTGTACTGAAGGCACTTTTGGGCTTGGTTAACCTAACCAACACTGCCAAGGAACCACGAAGGTACTGTGTGGCTGGTTTTAAGGTGATATAATTTTGTGAGAAATTGCAAACCTCCATGATCCCTAATATACAGTTACTTCCATACTGTATGATTATTGCCCAGTGCTAGTGTTTTCGATCTACAAAAACTTGGGTTGCATGATTTAAATAACATTTTGTCCTGTTGTTAAATCATATTATACACATAACTAATGTCTAGCCATATTGTACATACTTTGGGTAGTATCCTGCGAGTCATTTTCAAAATTTTCTTCACATAGTCACCCAAAATCATTTTAGAATCTCCACCAGCGGATGCAAGAAATCCCAACACTACATCTATCACATCTAACACTTCAGATAATTTCTGTGGTGACCGTAACTCAGCCAATATCATTTTTTGCCTCTCACTGGTTACTTTATCCTAATTCATTTAAGCATTGTACCTTAAACAATAAAAATAGTCCATCTTACTTGTTGAACATTGGTCCTAACGTCATTGAACTTAGCAGCATCATGTGTGTCCTTCCTATAAACAACTCTTGGAGCATTCTCAAACTGAATTAATGGCTTTCCGTGGATAAATCTGTCCACAATCTTTTTCTCCAGTGCTGGTAAATCATATTGTATATCAGTTCCTTTACCGACCTTCAGTGAGTGATGACAGTGGTTCAGTACTACTGGTATTATGTGGGACTCATAGTTGAGCAGATGACAGTCTTGTAGTTGACTCAATGGTATACTGTTCTTTATCAGTTCACTAGACAAAATCAGATTCTCATTAAACTCAAGAATTTAAATGTAAAAATATAAACATGAATACTCTGTATTATAAAGACTTATGATTTACTTACTTTTCACTGTATTTTTCAGCTAGTGGATAATGGTCATGATAGAACTTGACAAATTTGTTGTGGGTGGCAACTAGGTAATCAAGTAACACAGTACTGCAGATACCTTCCTTAGTAGTGGTAGGAATGAGATAAGCTAGTTTAGAACTGTCATTGATGGTGGGCATGGCAGTGACATAATCCTCGGGAACACTAAACTGAACTGTAATGATATATTTGGGTGTGCACATAAATTAGTATGGAAAATCCAGGTACAAATATCTGGTATCATAAATGCATCTAGAAATCTTCAAACATTCTGTACTGTTTAATAGGGATCCCCCAAAAGTGATGCAAGCTGCCTAAAATTCTGCCTTTAAAAATCATCTTGCGCAATGAAAATCACGAATAATATCTAACATCAAATACAGCATTAAAAGCAAGAAAACACTTAGGTAGCTGGATATAGAACTTAAAAGAAAAAACCACCGAAACTTGATTTTCGTCTGGTTGCCTACCAGCCAGTTAGCTTGCCTGACCACAGTTGCAAGGCCGGAGGCCAAATGAAGCAACGTACAGCCACCATTTTACGCCACAATAACAAACTCACCAGTGGGATGTGCCTTATGGGATTCCGATGAGTGTGTGCCCTCTGCACCTCGTCTTTCCTTTTATCTTCAGTCAGACTGTTTTCATCCTCTTCTTCACACAATAAAATCATATCGATGTGTTAATTTATCAACACTTTCCTTGAGCAGCATATTTAGATGCCACAAAGTTATTTAAAGTACTTATGCTTGAAGATACCAGGAATTTCATGAGTGGATAAATAGCAATCTAGAGTTAATCTATTACTAGATCATGATACAGAAGTGATTATAATTTTTCAGAAATGATCAGACAAATGTCAGACCAGCTTTAAGGTTGATTTGGCATGGCTGCCAGCCAATCAGCCAACAACAATATTTGCCTCAAAATACTTGTTTATACTATGGTGGGTAGTTGGAAAAGGTGGATACGATTGTACACGGACACAGATATTTTAAGGTGGTGGTTACCTGGAAGTCGTGGTTTTGAAGCCATTGCAAATGAAGCCATACGTCACACCACAAATATTCATTTATTGCATCATGTGATTAGTGTTTACGCGATAATTAAAATGGTTGTTGCACGTGCTAAGGTCCATTGCCTTGTAATAAGATGAAATTCGTTACTGTTTTGTGAACATTATTAAAGAAGACATCCACCAAAGTAAGTAGAGTAGTTCAGAACCTTTGTTCACCGAGATTTGGGTGCTTCGCACAAAACTTTGGTGGCATACGTCATTTGTGGTTTTAGCATGGTATGTTAGAGTGTTAGTACAACTTTCTGCGTCAGTTTTTTCTAGTATACTAGTGAGGGAGACCTCTGTATATGTGTAAAATAAGCGACTGGTATTTGTAGCAGGGCCGCATGTCGATAAAAAAAGGTTTTTGTACCGCCTGTCGAAGTTACAGCAGGTTTTAGACCATTTTGCGGTGGCCAAAAGAACTTCATAGTGCCATAGCCACGTTTCAGCCTGGCGTAGGCTGGAGCTTTGTTGATCACGCCCTGCTTATGCTGCTAAAGAATAGATTCCACGATTTACCTTGCCGTAATGTGCAATGAGCTTTACGTAAACTGATGCCAAAAGATTTTTGCATGCTTGTACAATTGGTTCTCTAGCGCCGTTGTTCAATCTCCAATGGCCATACATACGAGCATGTAGATAGAGGAAGAGCTGGTCTACAGTCTGGTTGTGTTCACTTTAGCGTAGTTCTCCAAATCTGTTTATAACTAAATTTTAAAAATATCCTTCAAACCGGAAATTGTGAGGTAACCGCCACCTTAAAATACACTTTTACATTTATAAAACAGTTATTTTTCATACCTAACGTTGTTATTTGCTTCCAGACCCAGGTGCCGATCTTCATGTGCGAAGGATAGACTAGCACTCTAAAGACCATAATTATAGTGTTGTACACGTGCTCTAGAAATCTAATTCAGTGTCATAGAGATTAAGCTGGCATGCCCCAACCTAATCTCGTAGGCCAGGCCCTTGAAACCCTCAACACTTGGTATAAGTGCCTGTGCCTTATACTAAAAGGCATAAGATTGTGGATTTGGTCTGCTAAGCTAAGTTGCATGGCGCATACAAGCTAATCTCTACAATTATATAACTCTGTATTAGACTTTAGAGTATGTGTACAACACTATATGGTCTTTGGCATTCTGTGGAGTGCTGGTCTAGTCCTTCGCACGTGCGCTTATAAATGGATAAGTGCTATGACAATATCGACGCCCAGGTCTAGAAGCAAAGATTGTTGTAAAAACAACGTTAGGTATGAAAAATAACTGTTATATAAATGTAAAAGTGCTTTTTGAAAATGTCTGTGTCCGCGTCCGATCGTTTCCACCATTTCCAACTACCCCACTACGGTGTACAGTGGCCCCACCCGGTTAGTTTAACTCCTAGCAACAGAACATTGTTATTGTGTCAACAAGAGTAACAATGCAGGTGAGAACCACAACCTTCACCCAACCTTCCCTGACCTGACAAATGTCAGACCAAACAAGGAAATGGGTGGCAATCTTGCTAATTGGTCAGTAAATGCCCAATGACTGACTTATTTATAATCATCCCTGCGATGACCACACCCCTTACTAGTCTAGCTGTATTTATAATGCCAGCACACTAAGCACAGTGAAAATATGAAATAGTGACACTCCCCCCCACAAGTGAAAGGCTGATTTGAGATACTCTAATACAGCAGTCATCCTAATAGAATAGTCACATGTGTATAGCTGTATGCTAACTAAACAAACTAGACATTATATTTTAATTTAAAAATGAAGTACGGATCCAAGCGATAAAAAGTAGTGAAACAAGAGGTGAATGATGGTATCACAGCATAGCTTGGTGGGAAAATCTCTACTTTTGGCATTGAACAAAATAATTGTTATAACATGACAATGTAGGGATTTTCTCACAAAGCTAATTAGTATGCTGCAATACCATCATTTATCCTTTGTTTCACTACTTTTTATTACTTGGATACCTACGTCATCAAACTAATAATTTTTAATATACTAGTAACATTTTTAATAGGCTGTAGGACCAGATGTCCTACAACCCTTCAGCACCTGTGCTGTAAAGCAAAATTAATCATATAGTATGGTAGTACTGTATATTAGGAATCATGGAGGTTTGGGTATTCTGGCCAAATATATCATCCAAAAACCAGCTTCACAATACCACCCTGGCACCTTGGCAGTACTGGTGAGGTATAACCAAGCCCAAAAGTGCCTTCAGTACCCTGATTCAGTCACTTCCCTACTTTTTTTCTATGATCCCTAATCAAACTTAAAATTCTTCATTTTTCCTTATACTTGTAAATAAATAAAGACTCAGTATTATATGATCATTGTCTTAGCTGAATGTTTAGGCTCAGCTTAATTAATGCTGTAAACTACCAGAGTTGGGAGTAACTGTCTGAAAAATAACAAACTACAATAGTTACTTGTAACTATAGGTATTTGAAAGCAAGACCACATAAAGTTAACAAACAAGCATAATTTATTTATGAAAGTAACTAGTAACCACATACTTCACTTTGTTACCTTGCAAAAAGTAAGTTACATGTGATAAAAAGTAACAAACAACTAGTTACTTTTCTGAAGTAAGTACCGCAACTCTGTTAACAACAATATTTCTTTACCATAGTTTACTAAGTGCTGCTTAGCCACCACCCAAGCTTTGTTGAAGGATTGTATCAGTTTTGAAATAATGCGTTTAAGGTTGTCTGTTAATAAAAAAAATAAAACAATTTATTCAAAATGTTGAACATCATACCGCTATGCAGTGTCATCAAGTACTCTTCTATGCTCATTTCCAATGCATCAACTTGATCGATTCTTTGATGGAAATGATCAAACAACAACTTTTGCAAATAAAGTATATCAGGAAGATACTGTGTGACCCTTAGCACTGGCTCCTGTGTAATGTATCCAAGAGTTCAATATAACAGTGGAAGATTAATACACCATAAACTACAGATAAAATACACCATAAACTACAGATAAAATACTAACCAAGCGTAAAAATTCTTTTAAGATCACATAGCCTTTTCCAATGGTTCTTTGTTGCAGTGCATGTGTCAAATGTTCCAAAGTTATTCGAGCACGGTATCTCCACATTGCTGGCTGTAAGTCACCACTTTGTACAGGAATTTTTTCATATATTGTAAAAAACAAATCATCGTGTCCTGAAGAGTGGTTTATCACACACACATTTGTAGCCAATGTATTACCAATTAATTACCTTGACTGTCGTCATTGGCAATCAAATCTAATGTGTTTTTAAGATCATCTTGTACACTTTTAAGTACAGGAAATGCACAAGTTTGATAGAAACTCTGCTCCCACTGTTCCCTTGACTGTTTATTACCCAAGCTAGCATCACAAGCTGCAGAGATGTGACATAGCCAGTACTTTAATACCACATGTACCATTTTCACATCTTACTTAATAGGGAAGAGAAGGTGTGTAAATGCTTTTATCAGTGCTCAAGAATGCATGCTCTAATTGTAAGATTTAAGGTCTTTGATTTATTTACAAATGTGACTGATAATTTTGATTATGGTCAACACTTCTCCAACATTGAAATAATGTTATGCATAAAAAAATTAAAAATCCAACAATAGTGTTTGGAATGCCATATGCAAGAAGACAGCTGATGTGAGTGAAACAGATTGAAAGTGTTAAAACTAAAGATCGCTCAGTGTAAAGAGCCAAACTTGAGAATCTGTTTACAGTTGCCTGGGTAATGTCCCTAGCAAATAGGGGAGCAAACATTTGGCTATCTTCTAAAAAAGTTGGTGCATCATCATCTTAAGTGTGCAGTGAGCATGTTATGCGTACAGTGAGTTTTGCTTTAAAAATTGCCGAGGTGGATTTATGTAACTCACTAAATCTAGATAACAAAGTTGTCTACCAGTATGTAAGTGCCTCTGAAAACTGAGGGGTTCAGCAATGAAGCGTAAATCTCATAGGCCATTGAAGAGAATCTGTAAACCTTAAATCTCACCAAAATTTCCGATTGTCTACATATAGAGGTGGTTTTTTTGACAAGTTTTGCAGCATAAATCTTTACTATAAATTGTTGTGCAAAATCTTAAATCTTGTAAGCAATTTTTTGCTTGTTGCAGACCCCTTGCTGAAAACAACACATTTCCTTTACTAGTTGTTCCACAAGAAACGAAGGAAAGTGACAGCACTTTTTCCAATTGAGAAATTGCCCAGTGATCCATCAATGCCTTGATTCACTAGTGGAAAAAAATCAGTTGGTTTGTATGTTGAAGACTATATGTCAAGAAGTTGGTATATCTCAAACCTATAGTTTACGAACTTATGGCACTACTACCAGTGTAGTTAGTGCAACAGCACAGAGGCCACAAGTCTTTAAAGGCATTTATACACATTTGAAGCGTGGTGTGAAAGTGGTACGTACATATATTACTTGACCATGGCCACTTGGGATTCACCTAATATATATATATGTCCAAGCCTGAGGGCCGTGGGAATATATATTAGACAGATTCCTCATGGCCATGATATAACTATTATTTATTACCAGGATATTGCTGTAATTGGGTAAAGCTCCTGAGGACATTATGCACAACAAGAGCCGTCTCATCTTTGTTCAGGTTCAGAGATTTTGACAGTATATCCAAGTCTCTTTGAAGATGTTCCCAATAAAATTGTGGGAGATAATCACCAGGTACATCTGGATGGACCATGTCTGCAAGTTCTGCCGAGTGATTCTGAAGCAAAATATATGAACAATTTTATCATTGTACACACATGATAATTCATGCATACATGCTACTAGAGAAAAAGCACTTGGGAGAAACAACACTTTATTTAGCCAACCAGAAATTAGCAATGAAAATAAATGTCTGAAGAGCAGGCAGGTGTGATTTGGTTTGATCACAAGTTTGGAAAAGGGCCAGTGCACTTTTATTATGACTTTCCTACTGCAAATTTACCATACGAAATTGATGGCTTGTAAATAAAGTGTTGGACATTTGAATGAAAAGATATTGAAATATTTCTAGCTGGTCAAACTGTACTACAAATTTTAAGACCTTGTGTAATTCATCTATGAGGTATCACATGTACTTGAAGAATCAGCTCAATGTGAATGTACTATAGTTACATTAAATGGTTACACACATTTGTCCATCATTACATGTCTACCAAAAATTGGCTTCTCGTGTGATTTTAAACCAATGGTGAAGGTATTAAACAGTGTTCTTATAGCTAGAAATGACCAAAAAGCTTAATGAACAAATGTAGCAAACTCAAATTTGTAATTTGTACTGAGAAAATGCTAGCAGTTTTCTTGATAAAGAGGTTACACATTTACATAAAAAAGTTTCACTCATTTTAGTTTCAGATGTCACTCCAACAGGTCGAGGTCTCTATTTACCCTTAGCCAAATTACTGATCAGTTCTGTAATGCTCCGCATTGAAAGTCAATTCAGCAATATCGCATAGCTGATCACCTATATCTATATATTGTCACAAATTATTAATCATCTAAGTACAAAGCGAGGATAAAGCCACTGATAACAGAACACATTCATCAACATCTTAGGTCAATAAGAGAAAAGAAAGTGGGTGCAAGGAACATAACATCACATGTGCACAGCATTTCAAAAAATGCAATTCTCAACCACCAAGAGAAGGAAACAAGGCCTTCATTATTTTATTCCTTGTTTCCTGTCACTGCCCGTATCAATTTTTAGGTAGCCACACCAAATTTTAATTATTTGATTATAGATCACATGAATGTACTATTTTATAGTGGGGCAAAAAAATTATTAATTTTCAACAAGTAGAATAGGGATCAAAGATTTGATTTTGAAAAAAACTGCGTAAACAAGAAGTAATAGGGATGATAATCCACAAAAATTCTATGCATCATCAGTTCAAAGCAAGTTATTTGAATAGTGTACACTCAATTTGCGATTCCTATTTCAACATTTTAACAAAATTTAACCACAAGTTGAAATAGGAATCGCAAATTGAGTGTACACTATTCAAATAACTTGCTTTGAACTGATGATGCATAGAATTTTTGTGGATTATCATCCCTATTACTTCTTGTTTACGCAGTTTTTTTCAAAATCAAATCTTTGATCCCTATTCTACTTGTTGAAAATTAATAATTTTTTTGCCCCACTAGTTTCATGATTTTTTTCATGTCCATGCACATGGACTACTTCTTAAATATACGTTCAACAGTACATGATTGTTTAATAAAGAAACCCATTGTAATATGTCAGGATTATCAGTATACGCTAATTTTGAAGCTATTTTAGAAGCCTCTTTCTTTTTGTCAGGACTATCAGCATATGCTAATTTTGAAGCTATTTTAGAAACCTCTTTCTTTTGCTCAGGATTGCTAGAATATGCCATTTTAGCAGCACTTTTACACATATCAGCATTAGCCATGTAGTAATGTTTACGGTCAGTGCAAATTTCCTCCCTAGCATTGGCATATCGCTGTTTGTCACGTAATCTTCGCGTTTTTGCTGATCTCGACGGCATGGTAGCACAGAGAATTAACAGTATGAGTAGTAGTACTTTAACAACAGAATAAGTATCCGTTGTTTATAATGGATACAAATTCAATACTATTATGAAATGATCGGACCAATAATATGAATTTATTGCTGACACAATAAACCCAAACAGTTAACAATACAGTTAACAATACAGTAAACAATACCACTTTCCTTTGACGAGTAGATAAATCCACTAGTGTGACCGTTTACTGCAACGAAGCGGTGCGAAATCTCAACACGAGTAAAACACACGCTTGACAAAACATGGTCGACTCCAATTAAAGTGCTGAGTATACGGAGTATCCCGCTTTTTATTTTTCAATCGCGTACGGAAGGGACACACCCCTTTTCAATTCGAAATTTACCAGTGTGTTCCAATAGCTTACAAGCCTTGTTATGTCGACTCTTAGCTGGTAAACAGCTGAAGAATATAATAGAAAGTATACACGAAAGGCGTACAGTAATAGTTTAAGTGACGAGGTGCGGGCCACACCCCCTTCACTGTCTCGTAATGAAGGAAGTCTAAAACCCGAGTTTCAGTGAACAATAGTTATGTTTAATGTTTAGTGTGATACAACTTGATGCATTTTAGTCCTGTGAGCTAAAGCAATGGAATTTTAAACAATTCTATATTATCATCTGTATGGCTTCTCGATCGAATGGCGTCTCGAAGAGTGATTCTTGCTCTATATCTCGCAATCGCATTAGAGAGGGAAGATTTTAATACCACACAGACCTGGGTACGAATGTTTTTTAAATACGCCATACGTTTTTAGGGCTGATATCTACTTCCTACGAGCTGTAGGCGCGCGAAACAAGAAAGAAAGAAAGAAGAAAGAAAGAAGAAGATGGAGAATCTAACCATTTTCAAATTTTAAAAAACACCTAAAACCATTTCCCTTACTTTTAATACTTGTTGGCTAGTGTTGTAAACACAAAAGAAAGGTCTAGAATGTTTTAGAAATAAAATCTAAAGCCCGGAAGGCTGCTTTTGGCGTGCGTTCTATTAGAGTGTTTTGAAAAATTTCTGCCTGATCCCTATTATGTACCACTACCGTGGTACATGACACTACCGTGGTACATGATGATAGAGGGAGGCACAGAATGACGAGTCTTAAGGTTTATAAATGTATTAGCTGTGTATGTAAACATAGCAGAAGGGTAACTAAAGGGTTAGAGTCCTTCCACTCTTGGAAGAATGGGTACACCTTTCAAGATTGAGATACTCTAGTCATATACTCACTCAAATAACAAGAGTCAACTGTATATATATATTAATAATCAATAATCACCTCCCAAGTTTTGCTTTACTAGGTGATGGGAAACAAGCAATATAATGACGGTGACCTATGGGTTGACAACCTAACAAATTTTGCACTATGGTAACGCTGTTATCACTGCCAGTTTATCGAGCAGAAAATTTCTTGAGAGTGAAACACATAAGTAATATTTTATTAAGGGTGCTCTGTACAGTCCGCTTATATGGCTTCCCATGAAATTTAATTTGTTCTATAACTTACAAATGGTTTTAGCAAATGTTCTGTACCTTTTTACTGGATATAAGCTAACACTAGTACACAGTTTAGTACAAACCCAACTGCCAATTGCTTTAGAACATGAATTACAGTTTTCCCCTTTATACTAGAACTAGTCCTACAGCTTACGCACAAGAGCCTTGATACTTTTATGATACACTATGCTAAACAGCACAAACCATCGCGCATTTTTATTTTTGTCTTTTAGCTTCTCAATCATCACATATTTATCTTTTGGGTTGACACTCCCACAAATCCTTTTTTTACTTCCACGTTATTCATCATCTGGACTTGCTATTTCAAAATGGCAAACGCTCTTCTTTGGCAAAATTACTAAAGTAGCTTGTGTGAAAATTTCATGTCTATTGGATTAAAAATGACAAAGTAGTTCTAATTTAAGTGAGAGTTTGTAGAATAGCAAGATGCGTGTGCTTGTTGCTATGGGATATCTAATTTACAGGTACTAAAATGCGTCAACATGTCACAGACTAATTAAGTGACCATAATATTTCTTTTAGTGCAAAACAGACTATGTCTTGGGAAGCCTTGTATGAACTGTACAGAGCACCCTTAAAAATACTTGGAATGGACTAAATGATTATAACAAGTAGTTCATACTACTATTGTAAATTGTAATCCTTACATCATCAGCATCAGAGCTACTCCACACAAGAACAGCATGTAGTAATAGTCTTAATAATGCACACCCACTAGGTGGCAGACTGCGTTCTGGTTCTGGTAATACACTTCGCTTTTCTGGACTACCAAGAACGTGTCCAGTTTGAGTTTTATCTCCCCTAGATCACAATCATATTATGTTTTTATTTTATACAGTAAGTAGCTTTACCTCTGTACTTCAATATTTCCAGTTTCCAATTTATAATTAAGTCCACCAATAGCAGCACCACATTCAGGGCATGTGCCTCTGGCTACAGCTCCTCCACACTAATATGAATAAAAAAAATTATAGCTATAACATGCATAGGAGGGATATGACAGAAATATACGTGTGACTTCCCGAGGGCGTGCAGCGCCTGAGGGAGAACACATATATTTCGGTCATATCCCGTGTTATAACTGTTATATTCTACACCACAGTAGATGAAACGATATTATAGATGGCAATTTATAGTAAATAGTACCTGTTTGAGATCGAAATCATGCACGCATTGATGAATCAAACTCTTTAGCAGTGCCACGCCCATCTACTTGTGATTACTGAGTTATCCACAAAGGAGACAAGAGTTCATCGACTATGCACTCACTAGCTCAGGTAAAATTTTTTTGGCTGATTTAGGCATTTGTTATTAGAGAATTGTTTACCATTTACGTAAGGATTTCGCGAAATGTGTGAAGTTACACCATATATGGTAAGTGTAGCCACAAAGTGTGGTATCACAGTTTGCCATGGTATATCAGTTATATACCACAGCACGGCGCTTTTGATCTCCACCACAGGTGTGGTATATTACATATATATATATATGGAAGGAATAAAAGGTGTTGAAAGAGTATTATCATGTGTGCAGAAATAATTGTAAAGTCAATAATTGACACTTTGCTAAATACATGCATTCATGCATTTGAAAGTGAAAACTTTGGAGATGATGGATGAACACATCTGAAAATCATAAGTACGTAACACACATTTTAATGACTTACTCTAATCAAGAGTATATTATATACTCTTGCTCTAATGAATGGCTAATTGGCAGTATCTCAGCAACAAGCAACAGCCAGTAATTGTCTCCTATCCATACTTTATGGGCATAGTTTTTAACTTTATGGATTAATTTCTTCCCAGAACAAAACCATTAAAGACATCCCATCCCTCAGTCAAGTGTTTATAATGTATTACTGGTACTTAAAAAGCATATATGATGATGAACCAATACTGCGTTTTCACTACCAATCTCATACCAATACAATATAGGTGAAAATGGCTAATACCAATTTAACACCAATACTTTGTACATGGGCATTGTTTACAAGAAACAACCAGTAACTCCAATAGCTAGATTACTAAACAAATTTCGTAAAGTGCATTTGACTGGTTTTGTGACTATCAATCTTGTGTGCATATATTGCTAATACACTATTATTAAACTAACGCAATTATTAATTTTAAAATGAAGTAGGATTCTAACAATAAAAAGTAGTGAAGCAAGAGATATGAATGATGGTAGCTATTACAACATAGCTATCCTTACACTGGCATTTTATGGTAGTTATTTTTGTAGATTACCTTATTAATGTCTAGTATTGAAAGTCAAGGCAAATAACTCTATCCTCGACAATCTTAGAAAGCTGCATGCCTACACTGAATATCCCCAAACACGCGGGATGTTTTAGTGGCTTTTATTACTGATGAGCAACGCATTGGTTCGCTGGCATGCAACACAAGCAGTGCAACAGCAATGCATGGAAAGAACTCACCGGGCAGGTGCTAAGGCGAATAGTTAATCTGCTGTCCCAATATTGAACTACTTGTATCTCCCGACCGAACACGTGTACACTCCTGTCCACTACGTAGTGGCACAAACAACTTCCAGATCGGACTGCCCACATCACTAGTCCTTTCTTCTTCTTTTTCTTCTTCTTCTTCATCATCATCATCAATGAGACTGACTTTTATTCCATCCGGTTACACATTAGGAATAACCCATACACGTGGTATTTTTCCTGCGTATGTGTTCATAATGTTTTCCAATTAATACCTACTGTTCTATGCTACGTCTAGCATTGTGATGCAGGTGTGCTACATACCTATGTATAATCTCTAATACTTGCTAGCTGCAATGTGTTACTACACAAGCACGCGCAATTATCTCCCTCTAACAAGTTAAACTCCATTTAATACTGAATTTGATGTTTTGATAGTAGATGCACTAAGACTCTTCCTTAAAGGTACTTTTCATCACCCATGATATTGTTGACGGCAGGCTTTATTCATTTTAGGGGGAAACTTACTAAGTAGTACTGCCATACTGTTTGCAAGCATCAATCTTGTGGACTAATTGTCTGTTATGGCTTCAACAAATCATCCTTAATGGCTTCAATGAGTCTCACTTTGTGGCTTACTAGCCTTCTGCTATACTAATATGGTACTTGCTAGCTTCTTTCTGAAAATCCATGGTTTATATACCCTCATTCAACTTGCTATATATGCCACCATGTTGAAAAGATGTCATACAAAGTATTGGTTAGTATTGGGAATTTATAGCTACACTGATACTAGCCTGATATTGCCAAAATAAGGCTGATACTGATACTAGTATTGGTATCAGTGCATCACTAGAAATTAACTTTGTTACTATGGTGATTATATTAGAGTTAATCACACAAATCTGTCAGCACTGTGCATAAAATGTTAACAGTACAATAGCAGTCATACACATATCCACCTACCTCACTAATATGATACGGATGTCCTTTAGGACATACTAAAGGGAACATTATAAACACAAATTTAGACATAATATGAGAACAATCAAGAAAAATAGTACATGTACTGTAGGGACATGCAGTGATTTACATAAACATGCTTAATATTTTGTATGTAGAGATGGTGATATTGATTGCACAAAACATTGCAGTGATTACACAGGATGCAATGACTGCACAGGACAACAGTTTACACATATCAGAGTTAAATTTTAGACAGTGCATTTCCCCATGATAAGCATATTATTTTAGGTTGTAGCTTTTAGCAGCAGAAACTGTCTCTTTTAATCATCTGCTACATTGAATCCATCAAAATCACTGTTACATAGGGTCACATGAAGTAACTAAAATGATGCTTTTCCTTAGTGCACGGAGCAAACAAGTAAAGACCATATATATTTCATGATCAAGTTGGTGGTCATCAATATGTAATCCCTAAGTTTTTACTGAACGTACATCATAATTAGTCACACTCAACTTACATCTAAAACAATACGTATAGTACAATATGCAAAGTTATTTTGTGAAAAACAATGTTGTTTTATTTTCATAACCATGAACTTACCATAATATTTTCCAGCAAGCACATTCATAGCACGAAATAAAGAATCATCAGGCATAGTCGGAAGATAGGCTCTCTTAAAATTTAAAATACTGTCAAACAATTAGATGCATATGATAGTATAACACACCTTCATAGATGCTGGATCGTACATCAGATTAAAAAATGGCTTCAAAAAAGGAATTTGTTGTGTGTGAGTAAATACTACTGCACAATGAACTACTACACTCAGGAGGCCATGATGAGGAGACTTCCCATGATGAGTTTGCAATTCTGTTAAACGTATACCCTGCTTGTTGTGTATTAAAAGATCAGTAATATAACGCATCTAGATTTAAAATTTCACAGACAAATAAAAGCATTTATCATGCTGGATTCTTACTTCATTAGTGAAGAGTGTACAGTTTTGTACAAGCATAGTCAAATGCTCCATACCCTGCAGATAAATAGAAAATCATTTAATTGGTACAGTAAAAATTAAATAATTATACTCATTGTACAATGACAACACTGGAATGGAAGATTAAGAGTGGTATAACATACACCCATTTTGTTTTTGTCTGCTCATTTCATAAAGCATTCACACATTAACTGTAACAGTAATATAGACTGGAAATCAATTCAACAAACTACTTGATATGGACAAACTCTCAAGATGTGTACCAACGTCTATCTGTTTATTCAGTTTGTTGTAACTTATATGAGTACATTTTGTATCCTCCTGCAAAAATAGCTTGGCTGCAAAAAAATGAAGGAGCTTCCATGAAACTACTGGGCAATTGAAAGAGCTGATATCTGAAGCAGAATGTTAATACATGCAACCACTACAAAGTTTTAAACATATTCAGCTTGCTGCAATCCTAATTAATTCGTTAACTCTAATTGGCTGGTAATTTTGTCACCTAAGGATCAATCCATTACAGTCAACAAATTAATTAAGAATGCAGCTAGGCTGAATGTAGAGCACAACTCAACAATAAAGGCGCAATGTTAATTGTAGTTAGAGTTGTACTAGTATTTTGGTGCCAGCTACTTTTACTTACATAGGGAACTTTTTTATACGGTTTCTGCACAAAGAATTTCTATTTTTGTGAATCAAAAGCTGTAGAGAATGTTTCTTTGGATCCTGAAGACTTGGATCCTCAATCTCAGTTGACATTGTTATGGGGGTTACTAGAAAAAGAACAAGAAGCTGCTTGATGAGGCCATTTCCACTGCTGCGGAACAAAATGTAGGACAATTACCGAGAAGATTGCTTCAGAGTCCAGTGGAACATCACTTGATGCTTAACTGCATCATTTGGAGCATTTTGGCTATCATTTACAATTATTTCATCAAGATTTCCCTATTTACCAATGAAGAAATGAATCTCAAGACAAACAATTTCCTGCTAGAGATGAATGTAATGCTACTTCTACAATTCCTGAACTAGCTGCTGGAATGGTTACATTTAATATCAAAAGCTATGCTTCTACTACTATTACCAGTAGTCACATTTCCCTGACCATGACTCACCCATTCACATCACACCCATTGTCCCACTCCCCACTTTACTAATGCTTTATATAGAATATTGTGTGTTCAATATAAATTGACGGGAACACCTTAGATTATCATGCGTACCAAACATTTAAAATCAGGACACATAGTAATATACACAACGACCCTCTAAAGCAAAAAAATACCACAATATAATATAATAAAACTGAAATGTTCTTAATCTGACTGTCTATCTGTCATGCTACTTACTTGCCAGTGCTCCACCTGTATCGACAAGCTATTTCTGCTCAAAATGAAGCACTCATTACCCAGCTACTTTGTGATTCCTTATTGCAAGCTTCTGCATGCTTTAGTTCATTGCCTACAGCATATTTACAGAAAATGCACACTTTTTAAAACTTAGCTCATGGTTTCTCAGCATCCAGAGCACGTATCAATGCAGGGCATACGTAACACATTACATGCAAGTTGGGAATTCTACCACTTCCACTCATCCTGTGGTTTTCAAAGAAATTTTTTCTACACCTATTGCACATATGTGACCATTTTGTCCTTGGTGATTATTGTACCATTTCTCAGATCTCTAAATAGCATAGATACTTGTATATGTACAATAACTGCATAGAGGTTGGTCATACATCTCAGAAAAGTTCTAACCATCTTTTAACCCTGGCACCTCGGCAATGATATATATTATCTAATCCAAAACAGCCAAGCTGTAAAAAAAGTGTGCAGCCCTCAAAAAGGCTATGGTGAATAAAGATGTGAAATCCAAGGTGGCAGCCAAGAAATGGCTGTGATGGTAGGTTAATGGTAAAAATTTTAATAACGACAATTCAGATGAATTTTTGTGCTGCTTGGTATTAAAATTTTTACCATTAACCTACCATCACAGCCATTTCTTGGCCGCCACCTTGGATTTCACATCTTTTTTCACCATAGCCTTTTTGAGGGCCGCACACCTTTTTTACAGCTTGGCTGTTTTGGATTAGATTTCATTTCTTTTTGTATTTGTATACTCCAAAGCCGGCCTATGGCAGGCTTTAGGACTTTTTTAACCTATGTTTTTTTCTTTACCACAGGAAGAAGAAAAGATGAAGTAGATGTACTTTAAATATTTTATCAGTAAATGTACAAATTATATATATAATACATATATTGATTACAGAAATCTCCATGGTGGTTTCTTTGCAACTGAACACTCTACAAGGTGACTTCTTCTAGATGCTCTCTCTACAGGGTGAATTGTTGGTAGCTGAATGATCTACAAGGTAACTTCTTCTAGCTGATCTCTCTACAGGGTGATTTGTTTGTAGCTGAATTCTGTACAGGTGATTTGTTTGCAGCTGAGCTCTTTACAGAATGGTTTCTTTGTAGCTGAACTCTCTACAAGGTAACTTCTTCTAGCTGATGTCTTTACAGGGTCACTAGTTTGTAGCTGAATTCTCTACATGGTGGTTTCTTTGTAACTGAACTCTCTACAAGGTAACTTCTTCTAGCTGATCTTTCTACAGGGTGATTTGTTTGTAGCTGAATTCTGTACAGATGATTTGTTTGCAGCTGAGCTCTTTACAGAATGGTTTCTTTGTAGCTGAACTCTCTACAAGGTAACTTCTTCTAGCTGATGTCTTTACAGGGTCACTAGTTTGTAGCTGAATTCTCTACATGGTGGTTTCTTTGTAACTGAACTCTCTACAAGGTAACTTCTTCTAGCTGATCTTTCTACAGGGTGATTTGCTTGTAGCTGAATTCTGTACAGATGATTTGTTTGCAGCTGAGCTCTTTACAGAATGGTTTCTTTGTAGCTGAACTCTCTACAAGGTAACTTATTCTAGCTGATGTCTCTACAAGGTCACTAGTTTGTAGCTGAGCTCTCTACATGGTGGTTTCTTTGTAACTGAACTCTCTACAAGGTAAACTCTTCTAGTTGATCTTTCTACAGGGTGATTTGTTTGAAGCTGAACTCTCTACAAGGAAACTTCTTCTAGCTGATCTCTCTACAGGGTGAATTGTTTGTAGCTGATCTCTCTACAGGGTGACTTGTTTATAGCTGATCTCTATACAGGTTACTTGTTTCTAGCTGATCTCTTGAATTCTCTTCAGGGTGACTGCTTTATTAGGATGACTGCTCTATTAGGATGACTGCTCTATTAGAGTATCTCGATCTCGCACTTGCTGCACCAAGTTGGATTTCGTGTTATAACTCCGTGGCTTTAAGTCTGATTCTTCTACACCATTGATGAACCTTTCTAAGATGATTACTCCATCTGTACAACGATTTTCAAAGCATTACCCCAAGCGGTTTATCTGGTAGGCGTGGCAAGCAGTCGTTTCTTTATTAGCTAATCTCGATTGCGTAATTGTTACACTGTTGGCTTTTTCGTGGTATCTTCCTGGTTTTTAGCTCGATTTCTTTCAAACCACAAAAGGTTTGAGGTTCAATAGTTAACCTATTCACCCACCGATTTTCAGCTTCTTCCCATACGCGGTTTACCCTGTAGGCGTGACAACATATTGGTGTTATTTTTCGTGAATAATCGCTCATAACTCTATGCCTGTTTATCGTATTCCAGCCAAAGTTGGTACTGAGATGCACCTTTATACCCCCCTTCTGTGTGCCAAATTTCAAGGCAATCGGATATGGCGTTCACGTTTTATAGCAGTTTTTGTAAGTGTGCGACAAGAGAAAGAAAAATCTAATCCAAAACAGCCAGGCTGTAAAAAAAGTGTGCGGCCCTCAAAAAGGCTATGGTGAAAAAAGATGTGAAATCCAAGGTGGCGGCCAAGAAATGGCTGTGATGGTAGGTTAATGGTAAAAATTTTAATAATGACAATTCGGGTGAATTTTGTGCCGCTTCACAAAATTTACCTGAATTGTCATTATTAAAATTTTTACCATTAACCTACCATCACAGCCATTTCTTGGCCGCCACCTTGGATTTCACATCTTTTTTCACCATAGCCTTTTTGAGGGCCACACACTTTTTTTACAGCTTGGCTGTTTTGGATTAGATTTCATTTCTTTTTGTATTTGTATACCTCAAAGCCGGCCGGCCGGCTTTGGGACTTTTTTAACCTATCTTTTTTTCTTTACTACAGGAAGAAGAAAAGATGAAGTAGATGTACTTTAAATATTTTATCAGTAAATGTACAAATTATATATATAATACATAATTGTTATATTGATTACAGAAATCTCCATGGTGGTTCTTTGTAACCGAACACTCTACAAGGTGACTTCTTCTAGACGCTCTCTCTACAGGGTGAATTGTTTTGTAGCTGAATGATCTACAAGGTAACTTCTTCTAGCTGATCTCTCTACAGGGTGAATTGTTTTGTAGCTGAATGATCTACAAGGTAACTTCTTCTAGCTGATCTCTCTACAGGGTGATTTGTTTGTAGCTGAATTCTGTACAGGTGATTTGTTTGCAGCTGAACTCTTTACAGAATGGTTTCTTTGTAGCTGAACTCTCTACAAGGTAACTTCTTCTAACAGATCTTTCTACAGGGCAATTTGTTTGTAGCTGAATTTTCTACAGGGTGATTTCTTTGCAGCTGAACTCTCTACATGGTGATTTCTTTGTAGCTGAACTCTCTACAAGGAAATTTCTTCTAGCTGATCTCTCTACAGGGAGATTTGTTTGTAGCTAAACTATCTACAAGGTAATTTCTTCTAGCTGATCTCTCTACAGGGTGATTTGTTTGTAGCTGAATTCTGTACAGGTGATTTGTTTGCAGCTGAGCTCTTTACAAAATGGTTTCTCTGTAGCTGAACCCTCTACAAGGTAACTTACTAACTGATGTCTCTACAAGGTGACTAGTTTGTAGCTGAACTCTCTACATGGTGGTTTCTTTGTAACTGAACTTTCTACAAGGTGACTTCTTCTAGCTGATCTTTCTACAGGATAATTTGTTTGTAGCTGAACTCTCTACAAGATAACTTCTTCTAGCTGATCTCTCTACAGGGTGATTTGTTTGTAGCTGAATTCTGTATAGGTGATTTGTTTACAGCTGAGCTCTTTACAGAATGGTTTCTTTGTAGCTGAATTCTCTACAAGGTATCTTCTTCTAGCTGATGTCTCCACAAAGTCACTAGTTTGTAGCTGAGCTCTCTACATGGTGGTTTCTTTGTAGCTGAACTCTCTGCAAGGTAACTTCTTCTATTGATCTCTCTACAGGGTGATTTGTTTGTAGCTGAACTCTCTACATGGTGGTTTCTTTGTAATTGAACTCTCTACAAGGTGACTTCTTCTAGCTGATCTTTCTACAGGATGATTTGTTTGAAGCTGAACTACAAGGAAACTTCTTTTAGCTGATCTCTCTACAGGGAGATTTGTTTGTAGCTGAACTCTCTACAGGTGATTTGTTTGCAGCTGAACTCTCTACATGATGGTTTCTTTGTAGCTGAACTCTCTACAAGGTAACTTCTTCTAGCTGATTTCTCTATACAGGGAGATTTGTTTGTAGCTAAACTCTCTACATGATGGTTTCTTTGTCGCTGAACTCTCTGCAAGGTAACTTCTTCTATTGATCTCTCTACAGGGCGATTTGTTTGTAGCTGAACTCTCTACATGGTGGTTTCTTTGTAACTGAACTCTCTACAAGGTGACTTCTTCTAGCTGATCTTTCTACAGGGTGATTTGTTTGAAGGTGAACTCTTTACAAGGAAACTTCTTCTAGCTGATCTCTCTACAGGGAAATTTGTTTGTAGCTGAACTCTCCACAGGTGATTTGTTTGCAGCTGAACTCTCTACATGATGGTTTCTTTGTAGCTGAACTCTCTACAAGGTAACTTATTCTAGCTGATCTCTCTACAGGAAGATTTGTTTGTAGCTGAACTCTCTTCATGATGGTTTCTTTGTAGCTGAACTCTCTGCAAGGTAACTTCTTCTGTTGATCTCTCTACAGGTCGATTTGTTTGTAGCTGAACTCTCTACATGGTGGTTTCTTTGTAGCTGAACTCTACAAGGTGATTTCTTCTAGCTGAACTATCTCTTTCCATAGTTGCATGAACTCCCTACAAGGTAACTTCTTCTAGCTGATCTCTCTACAGGGTGAATTGTTTGTAGCTGATCTCTCTATAGGGTGACTTGTTTGTAGCTGATCTCTATACAGGTTACTTGTTTCTAGCTGATCTCTTGAATTCTCTTCAGGGTGACTGCTTTATTAGGATGACTGCTCTATTAGGATGACTGCTCTATTAGAGTATCTCGATCTCGCACTTGCTGCACCAAGTTGGATTTCGTGTTATAACTCCGTGGCTTTAAGTCTGATTCTTCTACACCATCGATGAGCTTTTCTAAGATGATTACTCCATCTGTACAACGATTTTCAAAGCATTACCCCAAGCGGTTTATCTAGTAGGCGTGGCAAGCAGTTGTTTTTTTATTAGCTAATCTCGATTGCGTAATTGTTACACACTGTTGGTTTTTTTGTTGTATCTTCCTGATTTTTAGCTCGATTTCTTTCAAACCACAAAAGGTTTGAGGTTCAATAGTTAACCTATTCACCCACCGATTTTCCCATACGCGGTTTACCCTGTAGGCGTGACAACATATTGGTGTGCTATTTTTCGTGAATAATCGCTCATAACTCTTTGCCTGTTTATCGTATTCCAGCCAAAGTTGGTACAGAGATGTGCCTTTATACCCCCCTTCTTGGTGCCAAATTTCAAGGCAATCGGATATGGTGTTCGCGTTTTATAGCAGTTTTTGTAAGTGTGCGACAAGAGGAAGAAAAATAAGAAAAAAAACGAAGAAACTAAGCCAATTTTTGAAGTCGCATATCTCGGGAACGCGTGAAGCGATTTCGCTCAAATTTGGAATGTGGAGTACTGAAGTTGGAGGGAGTGTCCATAGCAGAAATCGTCTTGTTTCGTCAAGGCAGCACAGAGCTACGGAGGTGCGAAAATTGCGTTTTCTTTCTTCCTGTCAATATACTCACGGGTGTTACGCGCCGGCTTCTTGGGCCGCACGACTACCGTGTGTCTTGATAAGAAAAAAAACAACTAAGAAACTAAGCCAATTTTTGAAGTCGCATATCTCGGGAACGTGTGAAGCGATTTCGCTCAAATTTGGAATGTGGAGCACTGAAGTTGGAGGGAGTGTCCACAGCAAAAATCGTCTTGCTTCGTCAAGGCAGCACAGAGCTACGGAGGTGCGAAAATTGCATTTTTTTTCTTTCTTCCTGTCAATATACTCACGGGTGTTGCGCGCCGGCTTCTTGGGCCGCACGACACACTACCGTGTGTCTTGATTCTAATGCACAAATTGATGATGGTTCCCAGGGCCCTTCTTTCGACCACTTCTTTCAGTCTGAATGACTTTTCTAGCTCAGAAACAACACTAAATTATGCATACTTCTTGTGAATGTGACAGAACTTCATAATAATGATACCAGTTTCAAGTGCCACGTTTTATTGAGCAATCACATGTAGCAATACATCATAGGGCTATGATGCATGACCAACTTCCTCTGGTATTATAGTTTTGTGTGGCTCTGGTTGTTGAAATAACTTATTGGTGGCTTCCGACAACTATCTGCAATAACAGTATCTGCATACACAATTAACTCTTGCCAGTGATGATTCCTATTGATTGTTGTATCTAGAATTAAGCAGAACAAAAGGAAAAAAAATGCCATGGGTAGAAACCTACCTAAGAGTATACATTGTATAATAAATACAGTAGTTCTATTTTTATAAACTGTTAAAAATAATTAGTCGAGTATCGCATCTCATGAAAATTAATTACGTAAATTATTTTAATTATTAGAGGTTCAATTAATTTGGCTAGCTAATATCATGGCCACGCAGCTTTGTATACATTTGCTCAAGTAAGTAAAACTAAGAACAACCTTCTATATTCTAGGAAAAAAAACAGTCACTTGTCCTCTTCATGGAATTTCATTGCGAGTGATAGGATACGGAGTGATAACAGTAACTGGCTGAATGAAGAGTGAGCACATGTACAATTTTGCTGCCATACGTTTTGTCATAGTGTGAGTGGCAGCAATATTACTAATCCACTCCAGACATGCACTACTTGAATAACTGCTGAAGCCGGCTACTGGTCTTCTATGGCACAGAGACGTCAGTGTTTTCGAATTCACTGTGAGATTCACTGCTTGTTGCTCAGCTTTGCCTGCAAAGAAAGATTATCACAAATAACATTAGAAAAAATATTTTGTCGCCCAATGACAAAGGTGAAAAATTTTTATCATGAAATTGTATTCGTGAAAATTTCTTGAAGCTTATATTTCTAGAAATACTGTACCTCAATAGCCAATAAACTTCAAAGTATGCTATGCATGACATAGTCTAACTTTGTTGATTGTGCACCGATAATGCAAGTTCGGTCCCCACTTCAGTCACTGCTCAGTCACAACTCAACCTTTTTGTTACTGTTATGCTCAAAGATTATCAGCACTGGCATAGACTGTCTTACAAGTTGCAACATAAGAACTCGTTTAGCACATTTGTGAGAAGGGCATGCTAGGGCAGGCAAGTTGCATTCTGTCTGTGTGTTTGCCCCATATGTTGTACTAAAGCAGATAATTTTTTACAAGTTTGTGCTTAATGAATAAACTGCTTTGCTGCACACTTACACTATCTGTTAAGCATATGTGACTGGGCCTGCAAAAATAGGGCATGTGGGCACATGATTTTTGTCTACTTTTTCAAACTTCCATCATACATAACTTTTTATACCATTAAGCTATTGCAATGCAATTTTCAAGTAATAGTAATTAACATTTAATTTGATTTATGATGCAAGCTACAGAATGCAAATATTTTTGTTTCAATACTAAGATATGACCTGTAGTGTGACAGGGTGTAGTTTGTGCCCACATGCCCTGTTTTTGCAGGCCTGGTCACATATATATAGGTGTGCACTGGCATGGAAAAAACTGCTAAAATCACAGTGCAAACCATGAGAATACACCTCATTACTGTTAAAGTAAATAATGAAGAAGTGCAGGCACTACTGTGTATGTATATTCTGCACAATAGTACATGTATTACTAGCATAATTTGCACCTGTGAGAGGTATGTGTGTGTAATTAATTCAACTTGCATTTCTGTTTTCCTAACCGTGCTCACTTCCTATCATTCTATTTCTACTTAAAGGATGGAATGCTCTAAAGCTAATGTACAGTAAATGGTACTGCTAATGATGGTACTGTTTCCAATGTTGCGTTACTTTTGAATAGCCGACCTGGAACTGCTTGATTCTCAACTGGCTCCATGGACACCCCTGCAGTCTCAGTGACCGATTCTTGGTCTCCATTTCAAGTTCACAATTATCTCTAAGTACAAATAGATATTTTTCTTTGTTGGAGAATTTCATTAGGTGTGACGATACATCAGTTTCCTGAGCCACTGTTGATGACCCATTGGTTCTGAACTTGCTGTTTCACGTTGTCTTTGGAAAGGTAGAGGTTGGATGTGTTTCTGTGTTACAGACCATGTATCGATTCTGCAATTTCTTCTGACAAGTACTGCGTATGCCTTCTGTGGCTGTTCATAAACTAATTGCAATTTCAATGTTGGATCATCACTTTTAAACAGATGCTCTCTCACCGCATCTAAATTGGCACTACATACGAGGCAGTCTCTAACCAGATGTTCTTCCAAATCACTATAGCCACAGTTGTTTCAGTTCAGTCACACTGGTGTATTGTCTAATTGTCATCTTGAATGTGCATGTTGAAGTGGTGCCTTTCCACTGTTACGTTCTACTTAGGCTTGCAGTATGCCTTGAACTTTGCAAATAGTGTGATCTTGGCCTTTTCTTTGTTGGAGAAGGCCATACTATTATAGGTGGTTGCCTGACTGATGCCTACAGACAAGCGTAACTTGATAATGGCTAATGATACTACAGGATTAATTTTTTCACTGTTCAACATCACTTCATCCCGACTGGTGCATTTGGCATACTGCTTCATAAACTTACCTGAGTCCTGAGTATTCTGTTGTGACTGGATTGATTACAGAGATCTTTCTCATAGTGTTCTTCGTTTGTAATGGGGTGAACATAGTTGAAAATGAAGCATAATGACCACTTCACTATTTCAGTAATTGAATAGTTTAATCTCTAATTCAAGAGCTTGTTGTACATCAAGGAACTGAGGGACAAAAATACCTAAAGATCACAAGAATTAGGCCAGGATAGCAAAACTATTGCTATACATAAACAATTCATAATGGTGATCGCGCTTATTTGTATGGGGCATCTGCTTTTTACTTTCTTGGCCCTACCATGAGTCTTTATTAGGGGTCAAATTTTGGGAACTGAATATTCTTGAAACAAACTAATGTAGCTAGGTGTTTGAAAGACAAATTTACTACAATTTGAATGTTACACAATGAAAAGTCCAATTCACATGCATGCATTTGCTTTAAAATGATGTGCAGTGGATGGTTTAAATATGAAAGCATTCAGCTTTGTCTATTTGACTGATTAATGAGCACTTAATGATAAGAATATTTCTTAAAGAATACAAATATTTCTTAATAAACGAATAAGGAATATTCGTACTATTTGTTTCAACCTTAGCCTTAAGTTTCGATAATGACATAAAAGCATACTACTGGGATGATGTTGAAGCTGTCAATGTACATTACCTCTGCTGGAACGTTCTTTCCTTGAAATGTAATCTGTTGATAAAGTGCTAAAGAAATCACAATGGAATCAGCTTGAGCAAATTGCTATAAAATAACAGAAACAACATATGTATGGAATCAAAATCAGTAAACAATTCACGTCATACTTTAATTTCAGTATCTAGCTCAGTGAAGTTTGAGCCACAAATAGACAGAGCAATAGCTTCACGAACACTTTTGTAATTTTTACCATAGAGTATATAAGGATCAATTGTAGTGTTATTTTCCTGTGTACAAATTCAAAAAACATACAACACATACATCAGCATATGCACCTTTTTCTCAGGTTGAAGTTGAGGTGGTATCAGCCAATCAAAGTTTGGCTTGTCAACCAGCTGCTTCAAAAACTGCATTCCAAATCGTCTTACAATAAATTTCATTAGAAACACATGGAGTTGAGTGTGATCACCAAGTAAACACACCCGCTGTACTTCTTCAAACAAACAATCAAGGGCATGTCTTTCTACAGGTTGGAGTTCTTTAAAGTAATCTTCACTTTGATAACATTTTGATATAAAAGCAGAAGTGACTGATAGCACATAACGAAGTGAAGCTATAGCTTCTAAATATTCAAGGGTGATTGTGTCATCAAATTTCTCATAAATCTCATGGCCATCGGTAAGTTTTTCTGCTACAAAATTGATTTTATCTTGCAGACATGTTAATTCGCTTGACTGCTTGTAGATAGCATCCTATAGTGTCAGATTTCATACCAAAATTACAAACAATGCAAACGTAAATGTTGCAACAAACTAAGTATCAGGCTGGTATGCTTACTGTTTTATAATAACAAGTATAAGGAAAATGAGAGATTTGTAAGCTTGTAGGGATCATTGCATGGTTCTAGGAGGGTTTCACTGGTTTCCAGAAACCTTTTAAAATTGCAAAATCTATGAATAAGGTTGATATACTCTAAGTAAATATCAAATAGCAAGTAGTGTTTGTCAACAGTAAAACAAGCACTCTAAAGCCACAACCAGTTCATTGTTATCTAGTAAAAAATGTAAAATTGCCATCATTTATACATTACTTCCATTTGTCATAAAATCACCCAAAATTGTTTCCTGGAAGCACATCAAGCTCCTCTAAATATAATTATAGTTTTGGTTGTTATAGCTTTGAAAGTTTTGTTAAAGCATTAAATCTTTCTTGAATGGTGATACAATTCAACTGTGAAAGGATGTTGTAGGGTGCCTTTTGCTCTAGCTACTAGATCATATAGATACCATGCCTCAGAGTGGAACCTTCCCACTTGGACCTCAACAAATTTTCTAGAACCACCCTCTGGGGATCATTACGCCTGACATCCACATTTACTTTGTAACAAACAAAGTATTATTAACAACGTACACTACTGACTGCCTATATTAGGATAGTGTGTATTATATAAACTAGTAGCAATGTGTGTAGTGTGCTCTTAATAAAGTAGTAGTATTGCCATCCGATCAGCAATCGTAAGTATTTAAAAAAAAAGTTCCTTGTCAATCAGATTACAATGGGGGTGCTACTGAGATCTGAGCAGTTGGGTATAATGTTGCAAAACACAGATATGATAAAATCTTTGCTGATGGAAGTGGATAAAATGATAGTAGGTGATGTTTACGTTGAAGAGTGGACTGTAAGGGATATGATTCCATTAATTTCCATTCATCAATGCTGCATCAGATAGACTAAGCTAGGCATGGGTGTGCCTTCACCTTCGTCTACTACATGTTAGCCCATAGCAATTTCCATGCTTGTCTGAAGGTATAGTTGGTCAGTAGAAAAACTTAGAAACCTTTTGAAAGTGCTTTGGGTTCAATTAAAAAGCATATTAGGGTTTGATCAAGACACACAATAGTGTGTCGCCCCAGCCATTCCCGAGATACGAGTGGCCAAAGTTTCAATTTTTTTCTTCGTTTTCTTTCTTATTTTCGCACACTTTGCAAAAATTGCTATAAAACACAAATGCATCATCCAATCGCCTTGAAATTTGGCAGACATAAAGGGAGTCCAAAGGTGAATCCTAGTATCAAATTTGGTGCAAATCCGATGAACGGCTCAGATTTATAATCAATTATTCGTTTAAAACAAGATTGATTTGTTGTCACGCCTACAGGGTAAACCACTTCATGGAATGAGTTGAAAATTGGTTTGAGGATAGATCAACCATTGTAGGAGTGCGTTTTGGTGGTTTGAAAGTAATCGAAATAAAGATCACGGAGATATGACTCGAAACCGAAGGTGTGTAACAATTGCGCGATCGAGATTTGTGAATAAAATACCAATTATTTTCACGCCTACCAGGCAAACTGCTTAGAGCAATGAGCTGAAAATTGGTATATAGCTGGAATAATCATCGTAGAAGGTCCTTGCAGTAGTACAGAAGAATCGGATTACAAACCACTGAGTTATGATTCGAAAGCCAACTACGTGTAGCAAATGAGAGATCGAGATACTCTAATATAACAGTCACCCTAGTAGAGCATTCAGCCATGTTTATAACTTACTCCGTTATACATTGTAAGCTATTCTGTAGGGAGTTCAGCTACAAACAGTGTAATCTTATAGACAATTCAGCTACAAGCAAGCCACCCTGTAGAGAGTTCAGCTACAAATATATCGCTGTAGAGATTCAGAACATTATAAGTCACACTGAAGAAAGTTCACCTATAAACAAGTCACCCTGTAGAGAGTTCAGCTACAAACAAGTCACTCTGTAGAGAATTCAGCTACAAACAAGTCACTGTGTAGAGAGTTCGGCTACAAAGAAACTACCCAGTAGAGAATTCATCTATACAAACAAGTTACCCTATAGAGATCAGCTACAAACAAGTAACCCTGTAGAGAGTTCAGCTAAAAACAAGTTACTTTATACAATGTTCAGCTACAAGTAAGTCACTCTGTAGAGAGTTCAGCTACAAACAAGTCACTCTGTAGAGAATTCTGCTACAAACAAATCACCGTGTAGAGAGTTCAGCAACCAATCAAAAAACCACCTTGTAAAGAGTTCAGCTATACAAACAAGTTATAACTCTATAGAGAGATCAGCTAGAAACAAGAGAGAGCTCAGCTACAAACAGATCACACTGTAGAGAGTTCAGCTAGAAACAAGTCACTCTGTAGAGAGATCAGCTAGAAACAAGTCACCCGTAGAGAGATCAGCTAGAAGAAGTCACCTTGTAGAGAGTTCAAATCACCCTGCAGATTGTTCAGCTACAAACAAATCATTCTGTAGAGAGATCAGCTAGAAGAATCACCTTGTAGAGAGATCAGCTACAAAGAAACCACCCTGTAGAGAGTTCAGCTACAAACAAGCTACCCTATAGAGATCAGCTACAAACAAGTAACCCTGTAGACTACAAACAAGTCACCTGTAGAGAACTCAGCTACAAACAAATCACCGTGTGGAGAGTTTAGCTACAAACAAGATACCTTATAAAGAGATCAGCTAGAAACAAGTCACCTTGTAGAGAATCTAGCTACCATGTAACAGATCACCCTGTAGAGAGGTCAGCTAGAAACAAGTCAACCTGTAGAGAGATAAGTGAGAAGAAGTCACCTTGTAGAGAGTTCAACTACAAAGAAACCACCCTGTAGAGAGTTCAGCTACAAACAAATAACCCTGTAGAGAGTTCAAGTACGAACAGATCACCGTGTAGAGAGTTTGGCTAGAAACAAGTCACCCTGTAGAGAGATCAGCTACAAAGAAACTACCCTGTAGAGAGTTCAGCTACAAACAAGCTACCCTATAGAGATCAGCTACAAACCCTGTAGACTACAAACAAGTCACCTGCAGAGAGCTCAGCTACAAATAAGATACCTTATAGAGAGATCAGCTAGAAACAAGTCACAGAGTCCAGCTACAAAAAAATCACCATGTAACAGACCACAGAGTTCAGCTATAGAAACAAGTCAACCTGTAGAGAGATAAGCAAGAAGAAGTCACCTTGTAGAGAGTTCAGCTACAAAGAAACCACCCTGTAGAGAGTTCAGCTACAAACAAATAACTCTGTAGAGAGTTCAAGTACGAACAGATCACCCTGTAGAGAGTTTGGCTAGAAACAAGTCATCCTGTATAGAGAGATCAGCTAGAAACAAGTCATCCTGTAGAGAGAACAGCTAGAAGGATCACCTTGTAGAGAGTTCAGCTACAAACAAATCACCCTGTAGAGAGATCAGCTAGAAGAAGTCACCTTGTAGAGAGCTTAGCTACAAAGAAACCACCATGTAGAGAGTTCAGCTGCAAACAAATCACCCTGTAGAGAGCTCAGCTATGAACAGATCACCTAGTAGAGAGTTCAGCTACAAAGAAACCACCCTGTAGAGAGTTCAGCTACAAACAAATAACCTTGTAGAGAGTTCAAGTAAGAACAGATCACCCTGTAGAGAGTTTGGCTAGAAACAAATCACCCTGTAGAGAGATCAGTTAGATAGAGAGTTCAGCTACGAACAGATCACCCTGTAGAGAGTTCAGCTAGAAACAAGTCATGCTGTAGAGAGATCATCTAGAAGAAGTCATTTTGTATGAAGAAAGTTCAGCTACAAAAACCACCCTGTAGAGAGTTCAGTCACAAACAAGTATTGGCATGTAATAAATATATGTAATTAATTTTGTATAATTACTGATAAAATCAAAAATAGTTAAAGTATTAAAAATCTACTTTAAATATTGATAATGATTATGATTAAATCTTTTCCTTCTTCCTGTGGTAAAGAAAAAAAAGATAGGTTAAAAAAGTCCCAAAGCCGTCCTATGGCCGGCTTTGGGGTATACAAATACAAAAAGAAGTGATATCTGATCCAAAACAGCCAAGCTGTAAAAAAAGAGTGCGACCCCCAAAGAGGCTGTGGTAAAAAAAAGATGTGAAATCCAAGGTGGCGGCCAAGAAATGGCTGTGATGGTAGTAGGTTAATGGAAAAAGGCCATGGTGAAAAAAGATGTGAAATCTGAGGTGGCGGCTAAGAAATGGCTGTGATGGTAGGTTAATGGTAAAAATTTTAATAATGACAATTCAGGTGAATTTGGTGCTGCTTCTTTTTTCATCATAGCCTTTTTGGGGGGATGCACTCTTTTTTTACAGCTTGGCTGTTTTGGATTAGATTATAATTGTCATGAAGGAAAGTTGAGTGATATTTTATGGTGGGAAAGTACAAATGTAGTAGTTATGATAGATGTTGCACACAAACATGATTATATTGATACCTCAAAACACTGCACACATAAAATATATAACTCCTGATCTTGTTCAACCAAATCCCGTGATTTTTTGAAATACAATTTTAAGAGAGTCCGGACACCAGCAGAACTGCAGTGAAGTAGACAAATCACATGAACTATACACACAATTATACCATTAAAAAGCAAATGTTGTAAATATCTGATTCCTACTTCGTAATGTTAGTTAATTAGTACTTAAATGCATAATTGAATGAGTGTTTATGGAGTTTTCAACAGAAATTAGAAAATGGTATGCATAAAACCCTTTGATCTTTGGGAGATAATGAGGTCTTTAAAATCCCTAAGAGACCCCTGGAGAGGTTAGATATTCGTGGCTTTAAAAAACCTTGGCTTTGCCTCAGATTTTTAAAATCATGAAGATCCTCGTGGTATGTCTCTAACTATTACATAATGTTTAAAATTAATGCAAACGCACATATATAGAAAGCTATTTTTATATTTTGTCTATCATGTATTCTTATGTAAAATTATTTTACAAAATCATTCATGGCTACAGTTCACTATACATAGTACTTTTGTGACCACCATGCTCATCCTGAATCTATTCACTCTTCAACAAATAAAGAGTTTCTACTATAATAGATGAATAAAAAATTGGAAATTTTAAAATGGGAATAGGGATTGCTGAAAAAAGCCACCAAACAAGAAGGGATCGCTGGGGTGGTAATGCAAACCACAAATCCCTATTGTCATAAATATTTAGTTACATGCTCTCCTGAGTCATTTTAAAAGGAGTCAAAATAGGGATTAGTGGTTTGCATTACCACCCCAGCGATCCCTTCTTGTTTGGTGGCTCTTTTCAGTGATCCCTATTCCCATTTTAAAGTTTCCAATTTTAAATTTATCTATTTTGTGTACTTTTTATTAATCCAGTAATGGATTTGTTTTACTGATAATGATAATTGTTGTAGATATATGTAGAGCGGTTTACAATTAGTGGCTGTCAAGATCAGTGTAAGCTTTGTTGTTATCAGACACACTTGACTGCATTATTAGAGTATTTACCTGACTGCTCTTGGCTGTGGACGAGACTACATTACACACAACAGTGAGCAGCTGTTGCCTGACTTGTCTTACTACATGTGTCAGGACTCTAGTCTCTTACTCACATTAGCATCCTAATGCAGTGTTCATGAATATACACACACCAAATGGTATGATACTGAGCTAGCTACCTGTTATAAGACAATTGAAGACATGGAACTCTGACAAGCATGTAATTATAAGTTAAAATAGTCAGTGGCTGTGCATTTATTATTTCAGCCAAGACCGTACACAATAAGAAGAATCATATACAGATTTTCCATGGGTGCATGGACTACAACATTGGCTCACTGGTGCACAGTAGTATAAATGATAATATAATGCTACGTACAATATAGTTTGTGCAGCTAGAGTTTGTTGTTCATGTGAGTATTGTATTCATTGAGTATACCACAGTGAAGAAATCTATGTTGACATGTACATGAATGCATGACTTCCCACAAACAATTTGTGTTATTAACACTTTACAGTGACCAGCACTGAAGGTCTGAAGCTAATGTGCATGCACACACATCATTCACAACAACAAAGTCAGGTACTGTGTATAGCTGCAATGCCTATTGTAAACCATGGGTTATCAACAGCATGAAGCCATGTTATTTACACAATGTGGTCAGACAATTATGGCACCTACGAATAGTTTTAATTTTAATTAACACTAATACTGACTCCACCCAACTTTAGGCTTTATGCACCTATCAATTGTAACCCCCAGTACGGGATCCATAGGGGGATTATACGGGGGTTCACCTACAAAGTTACCCCCAGTAGTGGGGCTTTTGACACAAGCATTTTTTATAACAATCGAATTGTGTAGCTATATTTAGTTAAATCACGTGACGTTGACCAGTAGCCAAACCTTAACGTGTATTGTCTGTAGGCATGGTAGAACAGAAGAGAGTGTTGGTGCTGTTAGTCGAACACAGCAGGTCCGTCGTATTTCATAGTGAGGAACTGGATGGAGACCTTAACTCCCTGAAGAAGGCCATTCAGGAGAGTTTTAGCGATTGTGTGGATCTGAACAGAAGGCCAAGTTAAAAGGTGAAGAATGGAAGGGAGAATTTTTAAATATTCTATCTGGCGATAGCATAACGGACAAGTCGGTGATCAAAGTTCAGGTATATTGATCATAGGCTAGCTAGAATAACATTCCGCACATAGTGTAGTGGGGGACTACCTTGGGGAATATAAGGGGTGGGTAGGGGATTAGACAAACACTTAGGCCCCAGTAGTGGGGTTATTGCTCTTGCAGGGTGTCAAATCCCCACCTTGTCCCCACATGGACCGTACTGGGGGGGTAGGGGCCTAACATTGATAGGTGCATTACGTGGAAAGGAAATATGGTTTATCGAAACTATATTCATAACAATGAATAACCTCTGGTGTCAGCGCTATCACTTCTTTATGTCTCTGAGAGAGCGCTTGTATGGTCGCTCGTAGCAAATCGCGACTGTACGCTTACAGGAAGAAGTAGACTATACTCACCACGCAGAGACGCTATGCGCGATCTTCTAAGTCTAAGAAGTGCTGTTGAGTACTTGATTAACGCTGCAACAAAACCCAAAGGAGCTCACACAATAGAATCCTGTAATTTTATTGTTATATGGCTTCTTTAGTATACAGAGCTGCTGCCAATAGTGTAATGGCGAAGATCAATTTTCGGCTTATTAATAGGTCATGGACACGTGGAAGGACTCAGTAAGCATGGCTATATAGTTTTTAGCGTGAAAAAGTGGATAACTTTTGCTGTACATGAGTGAAACAAAATAATATTATGAATATTTATACAACCAAGTAGTATGAATAATACGAAATGCGGTTAAAATTACGTCATTAATTATGAATGAATAAATAAATAAATAATAAATAATGTTTGAGAAAACTACGAGGCCTAGAGACATGAACTAAGCGGGGATAGATTCGCCTGTGAATGAAGGCACAACCATATAATAAGTACGCCTGTTCGTGCTGATGACTTTACCGTACATGTAATTCTATATAACGCCCGGCACCACGCCCTTGTTTAATTACAGATTGCTCGAACGAGAAGATTAGTAAACGTCCGCGGAGAGGCCAGGCGCTACTTTACTGGTAAGCAACAACATTACAAGTATGCTTAAATGTTTGTAACTGTGTATTTTGTGTGCATGATATGTGCTCCAGGCGTCATGCAGTGAAGGACCAGCTGATGACCAGTTGGGATACCAGCTGATGCGCTCATAAACAACCAGCTGGAACAGCAAGGTAATGAGTAATGTAATACTTGTACCGGTAGTTGTATTATAGGTCTACATCTTCATCCTTCATCTGGCTTGCTAGCGGCTGGAATTATTTTCTCTATACCGGCACCTTCATCTGGCTTGCTGGCGGCTGGAATTATTTTCCACTCGGCTTAACTACTAGTCTACTGTGAGTCTGTAATAGCTAAACAAGAAGCAGATGCAGTGCTGCATATACAACAATGTGTAACTATCTCCTGTATGTTGTGCATGGCTGTATGCATAATATTATAGACTGTGATCACTGTGCCAATGCCACACCGCTGATATACAGGTACATCACCAGTGGCCTCTAGTTACAACAGAGTCTGTTGTGCCATATTAGCTTGATTGGGATCAATTGCTAATTGTGCCTTCACCATATCTCTTATTCTGCATAGCCTCACTTCACTACTGAGCCATCTTCAGAGACACGTCACACCTACAATATATAGTTACTTTCAATATAGCTAACTTAACTTGGTTTTTTGTGTAGGTTGTGTTTTAATATTGTGGTTTTCTGATGCCAGTTAAACTCCCTTGCCTGTGTACGTATGCATATGTATCATTTCCACAGGTACACGCACACTGCTCTGAGTGTTTCCTATGGCACTGTTTATACTTGCCCAATGGGTAGGTTGCAACGTTGGTGTATGTACTTGGTTGTATGTGACGCAGTCCTAGAATAAGAATAATAATAATATGAACAAAACGGCAAATTTCAGTTTTGTCCCAAATACACATACTGTTTCCTTTTCACTTGACACTTACTAGTGGACCAATAATAATTGCAAATAACCACCAGAGGGTTGTTTTGAGTTGGAGGATGCTTTTCAAGGTGGCGTGTGTTCTATTAGAGTTTTTGCAAAAAACATGGGCGATCCCTATTATGAACCCACTATCGTGGTTCATGATGAACAAAACGGCAAATTTCAGTTTTGTCCCAAATACACATACTGTTTCCTTTTCATTTGATACTTACTAGTGGACCAATACCAATTGCAAATAACCATCAGAGGATTGTTTTGAGTTGGAGGATGCTTTCCAAGGTGGTTTTTAGGCGTGTGTTCTATTAGAGTTTTTGCAAAAAACATGGGCGATCCCTATTATGAACCCACTATCGTGGTTCATGATGAAACAGTCACACAGCATGTAGAAAAGTTTTAAACTGTAATATTATGAACACTTCTTGCATAAAAAGTTTGTGCACAGTTATTTAATACAGCCTCCATGACATTTGAACTTTTGTCAAAGTGAGAGAGGACATGACAGATATGCATACAATGTAGATGCAACCATTTCTGGAAATTATGTGTACATCTACATCCAGTTTAATTTTTTTAAAAATGGCTTACCTAAATTCTAACAATAACTGTAGAAGATAAGATCTTATTACTGGAGACGGATCTGCTTGTTCGTTTTTGAAAGGTGACAATATTTTAGTAGATTTTCCTTCAGAAAAAACAATATCCATCAACATTTCTACAAGTTTAGTTTCTGGTGGATTAGGCATGGTACGCTCAAAACATAGAGTAGATATGACTTCCATGAAGAATGAACGGCACAGCTGTCGAAATTTTCTATGTGCTGTCACTCTATTGTAACACAAGCATATAGTATTGTCTTAATTGTTATATACTAGAAACACTTACTGTGATTTATCAGATCCCTCTTGGAACTCTGTCACATTTTGTCTAAAACAAAAATACAATAGAATTATATTTTGGTTGACTATTAAAACTTACATGTTCCATGTCTTTCTGACACTTTGATCTAAAGAATCCATAACTTTCTTAACTCTTGATATTGTAGTTTCTGATTGAAAATTTGGTTTAGCCAAGAACTAGATAATATAAAGAACCATCATAAGCAATTATATTACCATATACAAACAAATTTTTGAGGCACATGAATTTAATAATTATCAACATCAACCATGCACGACAGTGTTTTTTTTTGTTTGTTGAAAAAATCCTAATAGAACACACACCTAAAAACCACCTTGAAAATTACCATTTTAACCCATGATCTTGAACTACTTTTGATTCCATTTTCAATTGAAAACACTCCAAAGCAGAAGCAGATTGTTTCTTCTTGTCAAAACATCATTACGCACATGAAGTCATAAAATATGCTTAGTGTTGGGTTTGCTGATGTGTGCTGCTTGTTGCTAATAAAATCTGTTCATATTAACACAGTATAGGCCGGGCAAGAATCTATGCTAAATACTTTGGTTTTTCAATCTGTGATTATTGTATGTGTTTTCTTTAGTGCTGACATACAGGGGGGACACAGCATGAAAGTTGTTGCATGGTTATATCAAGAGTTCATAATATTATAGGGGGGGAGAGTATCCTACTTCAGTATAGCCTGTACAAACGCGAATCACGAAGTTATGATGCAATACCTATAGTCACCTTTAATGTGTTAGTTGGTCAGGCTTTTGCTCAGCCTATAGCTACAAAGATTGTTGTAGGGTGGGCTTCAATAAGCAAACCATTGGAGGTATCATCAACACTCAAAATATTAAAGTCATATCCTAGAGAAACCAGTGTTTTACTGAAATTCTTCATACTATTGCATCATAACTTCGTGATTTGCATTTGTACAGGCTATACTGAAGTAGGATACTCTCCCCCTATAATAATATGAACTCTTGGTTATACAGTATGAAGGTGTGTACCCCAGAAAAATGCTAAAAACATGAAAAAAAGCTAAAACTAACAATGCCAATCTATACTACATAGATTTTTCAAAACTTAATTTTCAGCAAGGGAGGGGGACAATGCCCCCTGTCCCTACTTAAATTACCTATGTTGTACATGGGCAGATTATCAAAATACTCTAATAGAGCAGTCATGTAAGTACTCTAATAATACAGTCAAGTCTGACAACAAAGCTTATGCTGAATTTGACAGCTATTAAAAGTACTAGTGATGTAAATTTTAGCTCATATTAGGAGATTTTGTATGCACACTGCAATTTGATCAGTTTCCTGTGTGTTACTTCTCATATATCGATAAATCTGTGGACTATACTTATCTGTGTGTTTGTTTACGTTGCAGTAAAATATATGTTTATTGTTACATAACGGCACAAGTCCCAACTCCGTAGCCTGTTGCATGATCAATTAAATGAATGCTCTAATTACTTTCTGTATAAGCACTGTACAAATCAATTGCTCTGCTCTTCTTGTTGTCTATTGCTATAACTTCAAAAGTACTTACCAGATAAGACCACAACTTTTAACAAGCCATTGATATTCCCTCTAGACAACCAAGAACACAAAAAATAAAACTTTGAGAAAAATGCAGACAAGTTGGGTTTTTTTTCACTCAGTTGGTCACATATATTTCTTTCTTTAAAAGGTTTGAAAGCTGGTTTGACATGTAGAGTTTTTTTTTTGTTGCATAAAATAATTTTGTGATGATTTGCAGTAGCACCATTAACTGGGATGCTATTTTATTTGTACATACTTACCATCCATAACCTTCTAGCAGATAGGTTAATTTCGTTTTCAGTAAAATTCAAACTGATATGTTCTGCAAACATCTTGATGACACACATCCTCTGCCATTTGTACCTTTACAAGTAACACATCACTAATTGTAACTGTAACAGTAACATTATTATGATGCACAAACATTTTTACTACTACTTATCTAAGTAAAGAACATTGCAGCTGTAGTGTTGCATAGTTTTGACTGTTTTCAGTACTACTGACTATCACATAGAGTAGTTCAAAGAATGCGTGGGACAAAATATTTATTCTCACACAATTAATGTTAAGTAACAGAAAAATTACTAATTTAAAACAGAGCAGCTACCTATTACTACCTTTTAACTACAGATACAACAGCGCTTACCGGAATTTATTTATTTATTATCAATTTTTGTCAATGACAGGGGTCATACAAAAGGCATAAGCCTGTACAGGGTGCTTCCCCACAAAAATTACACACAACATACAACTATATCAAACAAACACACACGCAAACAATAAGATTAAAGTTACAGAAAATTAATTAGAATTTAAAAACAAAAAAAAACATTTCAGTTTTAGCTTAAAATGATTAACAGACATCAAAAAGGATCGAATTCCACATAAATATTGAATTGACAAAAAATGAATGGCGGAAAGCATTGATAGAGGAGGGTAAACAACAAATTGTCAAAGGGTGAGACCAGGTTGGAAGATCACTTATTTGAAAATAATCAGAAAATTTGATTGGAGTAAGTTTATTTAAAATAGTGTATAACATTGTAACACAAGCATAATTACGTCTCTGCTTCAAAGGGATTGGAGATCGTGTGAGTACAAAACCTTCACTGTTATGTCACAGCCTTTGAAGTTATCCATGTTTTGTCACACTGCTTTTGTATCAATAACTTATACTTACTGTACAAAGTTTGCTTAAACTTCTTCCCTACAAGGTTGTATTACACAATAATGGAATCGTTAGGCTGCAATTTATAACATTTCCCTTGGATATAGACTTTTGTTGTTATACATATGTCAGCTAAGAGCTCAGGTTGGCCTTGATGAAACATAGGCTTGTATCTTCTCAATCTGTAAGAAGTTAAACTAACTAAATGCATAGCACCTGGCTACAACTAGTAGGCATTGTCCAATTTATCTAGTAAAGTTACCCTGCTTTGTAGTAAGAAGTACAAAAAGTAACTAAAACCCGGTCCATGTACACTCAGTTCTGTTTGCAATCCAGGTAATATGTAAGAGATAGCTATTGTATCTTTGCACTAATGAGCTGTAAGAAACAGTTTGTATATTGAACAAGGATGAGAACAGTCCACAAGTTGTAGTGCTCAATCTTCTTCATGTAAAGATCTTGCTTGTGATAAAACCATTGTTTTACAGCTAGCATGCTTTGTTATGCAACTAATCATGTGCAACCAGTTAGTATTGTACTATAGAGATGGAATGATATATTGATACATCACCAAGCTGAGACAACGCAGTGTTGATGGGATTGAAGTGTCAAACGTACTTACTTAGAGTATGCAGGTGGTAATGGACAGTATTGGGTCATTTCTTTAAAAAAGTAATATATTACTTATTACTCGTTACTACAGTGCAGCATATTACATTACAATAAAAGTAACTAGTAATATATTCAGTTACATATTACTTTTACTGTAGATTCCCTAAAATTTTGGCATCTCTAAATATTTGGTACTCCCCATGCATTCAACGCAACATGTTCTAAATTTCGGCAAGCAAGACATAGTTTCTAATTATAACTGCACTAATTTTTCAGCACCTGGAGTACTAGTTGACGAAGAACTCTTGAGTACTGACGATTATCAGTGACCTCACACAATATACTACCTCAATGCTGGATGAAGTACTAAGTGTGAAATTGTTCGGGGAACGCATGCCCAACGATATCATCATGTGACATCACAGCTAAGTACCGCAAAATGATCCATTCTTCATTTCCAAGTTTCTGTTCACAGAATAAGATCTCTCCAATAACTGAAACTCACATATCCTATGATAACGCTGTCCACTGTTATGTCATGGAATACACCAGCATCTAGTAGCGAGATTTAATTAATCATCATGTGCAAACAAGATTAGTTTAATAATATCACCATTACCTTGGCTGTCTGAAATTTCTGGAGCCATACACCTAGCACTACTGGGTCTTACGACAGGCAGGCAGGCAGGCAGGCAGGCAGGCAGGCAGGCAGGCAGGCAGGCAGGCAGGCAGGCAGGCAGGCAGGCAGGCAGGCAGGCAGGCAGGCAGGCAGGCAGGCAGGCAGGCAGGCAGGCAGGCAGGCAGGCAGGCAGGCAGGCAGGCAGATGAATTTCAAAATTTTTAAAATTCACTGTACATTGAAACAGTCGACTTTTCACTGCGTTTAACCAAGGTACAGCATCATTACAGCTGTACTAATGGATTCCGGTGGGAAAATGTATTGCAAGGCTGTTTTTTAAAGTGCAAAATTTTATGAAGCCGTATGATTTCTTACCGATCCCTACTAGTACTACCGTATTTAATAATGTCTGAGTGATTGTATTTAAAAGTGATGTAGTTATGACATTGATCGTCTTCCTGGATGATGTAGGCAGTCACGGTACAGCCATATCAACTTTCCTTGCGCATTTCTGATTCAGTGCCGCAGTGTTGCAGGCTGCCTCAAGGTGTTCCTGTTGGTCCTGTAGACCAGAAAGTAAACAATAGTTAAACGTAAACTAATTGTAAATAACAGCCATGAAGTGTGCAGGCTGTATCAAGGATAGATCCCTAAAAATTCGACAATAGCACTGGGTTGGTACAATTTTTTCCTAATCATTTGGCCAGACATGAACGGAATTAATTTATTTCTGCCTAGGGAATCTACGGTAATTAAAATCACTAGTCTTACCTTTTTCCAGTTCCAGAAATTGTTCTAGCTACACATTAACATCAACTCCTACTAGCAATGTTTAGCCTGTCAACACTTCAATCAGCATGAAAATATTAAGGCACTAATGATGCTCACTTATTAAAATAGTATCATGCTGGTTACCTGTAATAGCTGTAACAAGGGTTGTAGGCTATGTGTGTACAGTGTGCTATGTTAGAAGATGATTTTTTTTGCAGTCAGAGTACTTCCGTCACTTTACAAAGATAATAATTATTACAGTGATGTGTTCCTTATACAAAAGTAACAACCTGTTACGTATTACTGGGCCATGAAAGTAGCGTGCTATATCACTTTTTACTGCGAAGAATAATAATAATAATATTACATAACATGTTACTTCTTTAACTTGAGGCAGTCAATTGACCAGCTTCTGTGCCCAACAATTAAAATTAAGAAACAAGTCTTTAACTGGCTACTATCAAGTATGTGACTATTGTTGTACTGTTGACTAAAGAAAGTGTGAGCTAGAGAGGACTGCAGAAAGTGGTAAGGCATTTGATAAGCTGAAGTCATCTCCTGTCATTAGAAATCCTGATTTCTCACACACCTCTTTGTCTTGCAGGTTGATGTTTCTGAAGTGGGGGTTTGCTGAGTCAGACAGATGAAGAGGAATTAGATCATCCTGTGGCCTATATTGGCAGAAAGCCACTGCTATCCAGGATGTTTAGCCATCAAGCTTGGAGTCAAAGCCTTTTCACTGTATTTATTGGGAACAGAGAAAGTGATTTGGAACAATCATGTAAAATACCTTGGTCTGCTTGTCGATAGCAAACTGAGTTGGTCAAAGCACTGCAAGTATGTTGTGAAAAAGGCCACCAAGTCCTTAAACTACTTGTGATGTTCAATGTATGGATGCAGCCGTGCAGCCAAGTGTGCAGCATACAAAGCAACTGTTTGTCCATCGCTGGAGTATGCCGCTGTTGTGTGGTGCCCACATACTTCAGGAGATATTAAATTACTCGAATCTCTGCAAAATAGGGCAGCTCGGTGGATTTGTGGCAGTCGCTGAAGTCCTCCAACAAACTCTTGGACCATTCCATCAAGTGATTGCTGCTCTCAGCTTAGTCTTCTAACCCTCCAAACAAGACGTCAGTTTCTTTCTATATCTTTTCTTCATGATATTTACCATCAACGTACATCCATAAATTTCAATCGTCACTTTAAATTTAATACAGTTTTATCTACCAGAAGTCATCATTTATCATTGTGTCCACCTCAGTCAACAATCAATTCTCGTTGTTATTCATTCTTTATCAATACTGTCTTTCTGTGGAATTCCATATCATTATACATTCTCAATGACTCCAATCCCAAATCTTTCCGGCATTCTTTATACCATTATGTGTGTGTTAATTGATGTTTTGTATCTCTGCTTTTGTTTGTTTTTGTGTATTTAGTGTAGTTTTGTAAATTTCTTTGTTTCTTTGTTGTTTTTGTAATGTTATATTTTGGGCTGACACCTTGTACAGGCTTTGCCTTTTGTGTATGCCTTCCCTCGTGGTAAAATTGATAATAATAATAATAAAGTATTTCCATATGAACGCCTTTGTATTTCGCTTACTGACTAACCTTTCTACTGTTCCGGATGGGTCAGTAGAAGGGTTAGTAGAAGACGACTCGGACTCGAGCTCGGACTGCAGGGGAGAAGATTCATCAGCCATGTATCCTTTGTTTTCAGAACACGTGATCATAATCAGTTTTTAATTACATACGATAATTATTGCCATGCTTACAACTTGACATCGTGCAAGGGTGATATCACCTCTACTGATAAGTATCGCCATACCGTGCAGCTCTAGTTTCACCCAGATTGGATCACGTGAGTAATGAATTAATTGTTTGACGATGTGGAAACTGCTGCAGACCAGCTTTTTTCATGAGCTGAGCTCACTTATTGGGGTTAGTGTCTGTAACTGGACCAGCTGCCCAAATATTTAGTAGTGCTGTGAAGCCCTCTAAAAAGCCCTCTAGAACTGTTTATCAAAACAGTGCTTCGACAGGAGAAAGAACGTGAGTTATGAGGTTATAAAATATCCCATACACTATATGCGTGGTCTATTTATTCAACAAAAAATGATCAATTTGCATTGATTAGTGGCATACCCGAGAAATTTTGATGGTGAACGACTATCCCATGAACTGACTATAGAGTGCCTAAAACATTGCTCTTGACACAAGCATCAGTTTTCATCCGGTCACATCTGGGTCAAAGGATTAGCAGTAGTGACCGGTTTCAATGCTGGCGTGATATATTAAGTCATGCTGGTGTAATAGATTAAGTCAAAAGCCATCAGCAGAAATCATATGACCTAACAATTGTTTACCATTTGCCTTCTCAATAGGTTATAGCTAACACTATAATCCAAAGTTCGAAATGGTCGATATGGACTTGAACCACCACTGCTGCCCTTTCTATTGTTAACAGCTCCAGTAATGAAGTGTATAGGAACGTTTTCCAATAAATTTCTCAATACAGCTCTGCATATGTAGGAACCATGTTTCCTTTCTACATTTCACCCAAAAATGTGATTTGATTTGTGATTTAATATTAGGAGCAAATATGAGTGTTACTCAAAGTAAATTCTACTAGAAAGATGCAATCTGAGTCAGCATGCATAGTATCATGTATTATTTTACTGCCATAGCCCAACAGTTTTTTTGAAGGCTGTAGTTATTTCATAACTGTATGTATATTGGTATAGGTATCATTTTGGTTGCATTTGCAAGCCTCACAGCTGGTTATAGGCAAGGGAATTATTAACATTGCAGATGTTTCTTGCTTGAAGGCTCTGCATCCTTAAAGTCTATTCACAGCTTGGCTGTTTTGATATACATAAAACATAAAACAAAAAGGAAGCACAGAATGTGCCTGATGTTTGATAAATGCATAGCTATAGAGTATGCTGTTGTTAAGTAATCATTAATAACTGCAACAGTATTCTACATACAAAGTATTCATCACAGACAAACCTATTAGTGATCTTCAGTTCCTCAGCTTGGCTACCTGGTATTGTTTTAAAACTTAGGACTGCTTCAATAACAATAGAAAGCCTATGTAATTTTCTGATCCAGTTTTTAATCGTGTATTGATCCCAATGATCAAAATTTGGAGTTAGAATTTCCAGTACTTCTTGTACTGCAAAGTAGGCCAAATTCTACAAAAAAAAATACAAACAGCATACAACACATTTGCAGTGAATATACAAAATATTAACAAAAGTAAAATGGCTCACTAGTTTAAAAAAACCTCGCAAAATGACTAGAATCATTAAAACCATACATCCTACAATACTGTATATAAGGAAAAAAAACCTAGAAGCTATCATAATAAGCAAAAGGTAATATACTAAGAATGCTGACTCATTTTGCAGTAGCCTTCATTGCACTTAACTACATAGTGTTAACATGTCATGGTTCATAAAGATATCTGTTACTGTTCTACAAAAATGGTAATATCTTACCACTTCAGCAGCAGGATAAGGAATGGTATTAATTAGCACATCAACAATGCCAGGCTCCAAAGATGCCAAATTCTGAAACTGCTGTATCTGACCTTTAATAGCATCATATGCAACATGTACAGCAACAATCGCTTTGAGAAGATTGTTGTTGGCAGACTCAGGATAATAGCTCTGAACAACTGAATCAATTCCTTGATATATTAACTATAAGGACAAATATATATATATATATATATATATATATATATATATATTAAGGTCTTCATGCATCTAGGTAAGTTAATACCTTGACTTCAGTATTTCTGTTTGTCCTGTACACGCCCTCAACAAAGTCACTAAGATAGTATCCATACAGCTTCACACACTCCTCTGGATAAGCTCGAAAGTTTTCATCACTGATAAGTCTACCCAGTGCAGTAGTAGCAACCAAGTCATACAATTGTGTGTACATAGAGATTTCACTTTGTGCTACAAAAGAAACATAAAAAATACATTAAAGGTAATAGATTATTTGCTATACACATGAACTATGGTGATGCAACGAACTTACTTGCAGAAGCAGTTGCATTGTTCCACTGGGAGTCCACAGCATCTCTTACCAGCCAAGAAAATGGAAACTGACAAGTATAATCTGGTGAAGCTAGCAAAGTTCCTATACCGGGAACTCTTCCTCTGATTTTTTGTTTCTGTTGTTGGTTCTTAGTTACAAAGTCATCATAGCTAAACTTGCAGACTTGCTTGTTAGCAAAAATTCCCAACCACAGTTGTGCTATTGGTGAAGACTGGCTGTCATCATGGTGGATAAGATTAAGGTTATAATTTTTATCAATGGCACCCAATATTTCAGCAAATATTGGTACAATCACTTCATCAAATTTTCTAGACAAGCAGTTTCTAAATGTACCACCTTGTCTTAGTTTCTTTGATTCCATTGATTCATCAAAAGCCCAGTCTGTAGGGTTTGTCATACCAGAATCTTTTTCGCACAACACACTACCAATGTGCTCAGTAAGAATGTGATGAAACTTTCTTTGTCCTATGGAAAACAAACCAAAATTTAGTTTATGAGTACAAGAAACCATCCTGTATGTATATGTCATAAAGATTAAGGGAAACATGACACAGAGTAAGTGATATGGTATGCTGCTATATACATACCACCACTGCAATCAGAATCTTGTTCAGGAATCAAATCCAGTAGAATTTCTATTCGTTGAGTTGTACGGTGCTTATTCTTTTCATTATCTTGAAGACGAGAGGTAGCTTTTTGAATAAGACCGTGTAGTCGCTTAGCAGCATCAAACAATGGAAGTGTTTCAGGATTACTCCGTGCAATAGCATTAGTTGCAACATTAACTCCAAATATTTCACTCATTGAGTGGTAAAAAGCATTGGGTAGAGTAAAACTAAAGTCCTTGGGTGGACTAAGGTCATCAATGTGAACTGAATACCATTGAGCTCCTTGGAACCCTACAAATTTGGTACCTCCAACTTGTTTGGGTAGTTGAACAATAAAGACAACATGAGTTGCTTGTTGTGGGAGACCATGGTTAGTATCAGAAGTCATCTGCATTGCAGTCACTCTTTCATCAATGATACGATGTCTGGCACAAGCAATCAAGTCAATATTCAGGTGACCAGCATCACACTCAATTATCAACAGACAATCCTCTCCAGTACGGCGTCTAAATATTGGCCTAAACAATACAAAATTTTTTACAAGCTAGCAAAGTAAACTGTTGCTACTTGATACCAAATTGAATGCAATGAATGGAGTATGTATACACTGCAATGGCTATTGCCAAACTCAATAGCAATCACACTAACTAAACCACTACCACTTACCTGATTTTATATGAAAAGTCCATTTCAGTATCAAACTCTTGCAACAGATAACGATACAATTGATTAGACCTCAAGCCAAGTGAATGATGAAGAAGATTAGCATCAACCCGAGACATCAAGTGACTATGAGTTGTCACATGAAGTAACAGCCCCTCTGCAGAACTCTGAGGATCAAGCAACTTTGCCTTTAGTAGATCACAAAGCGATGAATGGCATTGTTCATTAAAGTATATTTTCACACATTCATCCATTTCTTCTGTATTTTTAGCTTTTAATCTAACAACGGAGTCTGGAGAGGCTGTCTCCATCAGTAAACGTTTACTCATAGCGAGGGCCTGTAATATATGAGTACAGTAATACAATACAATATTATTAACTATATACTTCCAAGAGTGGCGGAGGATGAGGGGGGAGCTGACCAGAGTATAGAATCTCTGGCAGTAGGGGGTCTAAGCTGTAGCTATTTTAGCTTTCACAATGTCTCAAAGTTCACGTATAGGTACAGTTTGAAGCATTTCAACTAAAACACCACCTTTTTAAGTCAAAGGTAATGAAAACAGGCCATTTGCAGTTAATAAAAACCAGGGTAATTGAACATATAAGCAGTACAAAACAGCCTTTAGAAAACTGGAAACACTTGGTACAGTGGTAAGACACCAACTTTCAAAGTAAGAGGCCAGTGGTTCGATTCCTGCTGTAGACAATTAATTTTTTTTGTTTTATGCATACTTTGCAAAAATTATATAAAACGTAAAATGCGTACACTGATCTGGCACACTTAAGGGCCTTTAAAAGCAAACTTCAGTTATATTTTGTGAAATTCGCTGCATGTATCATTGGTATTTCTCTTTCTACATGCGAAAATACAGCAATTATATACAAAAATAAATAGAAAATTGGGTCCAATATCCGGTCACGCATGCACTCCAGAACCCACTTTTCTTTTTGCTGCACGCGATTAGTAGTTCGACAATGGCAGCTGAGGGAACTCAGGATGACAACTGTGTAGAACTTGACGGAGAAGCGCAAGAACGAGAAAAACAAATCTCTGCATTGTTAAGCGACTCTAAACTGAGAGACTCGCTGATCCAGAAGCTCACAGAGGGCAGCCATGTGGTGAAGCAGAACACGCCTAACCAGAAGAAGGATGGTATTATGCCGGGTGGATATCCGTTTGGTAGTGGAGGATGGCCAGCATTCCTGGTACAATTTCCTTTCATACCCTTTCCCACACACCCAACGTGGGGGGCATCTCACAACCCACCTGTAGCCGCTGGAGCTGGAAGCAGCCAACTCCTCCATGGTTCCGCACTTGGGTTGGGCCGACATGTGTGCAGGGCCAGGAGGGAGGGGAAGAAAAAGATTATTTGGACTTGTTGGACGAGGGTGAAGCCTTGGAACTGGTCCAATTCGAACCTGTTGTTGATGATGATGACGCTTGGAAGGCCTGTGACACAATCAACAACTTTATTAAGAAGAGCTTCACCCAGGTGATTACACCCACAGCAAGACATGAAGGACTATCCTAAGCCCAGGATTGAAGCTCTCTTTGCCCCAAAGTTGGATGAGGATGTCAAGAAGCAGATAGAGAGGGCAGGCAAGGACCCCCATTATGGTGTTGAAAAACACTTGTACAACCTACAGAAGCAAATCCTGGACATATCAGGCTCTCTCACATTTTTGTGGGCAGACCTCCTCAATCGGGATGCTATGGTTAACCCTAAAGATGTGATCCTGCTCTTACAAAGTACACTGACTCTCCTGGGAAGCGCTTCCCACACTATCACTCAAGAAGGAGGCGTGTGGCTTGGTCCCGAGTCAATCCCAGTATCGGTGCCTTACCAGAGGACACAGAGGAGAGTAAAGATAAGGTGAAGGAGACTATCTTGTTTGGTGGCGGCTTCTTGGAGAGAGCCACGAAGAGAATTGAAGAACAGAAGGCACTAGCGAAGGTAGCTGGAGCAGGAAATGGACCCCCCCACAAATGCCAGCAAAGCCGGGACCCACATGACCTTCGCCATTTTTTGGAGAAGGGCGCCCCTGCAAAATATGGTGGCAGGAACATCAAGCGCCAACAGCCGTATCCACCCAAGTTCCAGAGGAGAGACCAGAAGAAGGGTAGGTTTCCACCCAAGCAGCTGCAGAGGAACAATTTGACTCATGCACACACAATCAGTTCAGATAACATCTCTTCTAGAGTTGTTAGGTTTTGTGGTCAACAGGGAGAAGTCTCAATTGCTACCAGCCCAGGTGATTCATTACCTTGGTTTCATGGTGGACTCCAAGGAGATGAAGATCAGGCTGTCAGAAGAGAAGGCGACGCAAATTTCAACAACTTGCAGGAAAATCAGAGAGAGGGGATTCATATCAGTGAGAGAATTGGCCAGATTAATTGGCAAGATGACAGCAACCCTCCCTGCAATTTTCCCAGCCTCACTATGGTACAGAAAACTTCAGCGTATGAAGAACCAGACATACCAGAGGTCCCAGTCCTTCGAGGCCATCGTGACACTGAATCAGGAGGCCCTCCTGGAGCTGGACTGGTGGTCAATCAGGAGGAATTTAATGGATGGGAAGAGTGTATCAACACAGGAACCCGACCTCACCATGGAGACAGATGCCTCAATGCTGGGCTGGGGAGCAGTCTTCCAGGGCTCACGAACAGGGGGTCTTGGAGCGGAAGAACCACATCAATTATCTGGAACTCCTCGCAGTGTGGTTCGGAGTGAAAGCATTTGTCAAAGACAGGAGGAACATTCATATCCATCTGAGGATGGACAACAGGACAGCAGTGTTCTATGTGAAATGAATGGGGGGGACCCGTTCCCCAGTGTTGAGCAGCCTGGCAATTCAACTTTGGCAGTGGTGCTTGGAGAGGAATTTGTCCATCACAGCAGAGCATCTCCCGGGGTAGACAATTGTGTGGCAGACAAGGAATCCAGGGTGATTCAATTGACTGCAGAGTGGCAGTTACACCGACCGATATTCCAACAGATCCTGGAATTCCTTGGCAACTGCAACATAGATCTGTTTGCAACTCGCCTCAACGTTCAGTTGAAACAGTTTGTGAGCTGGAGACCAGATCCCGACTCAGTGGGGGCTGATGCCCTACAGTTACCCTGGAACAGGTGGGAGGGATATGCCTTCCCTCCTTTCTGCCTAATTGGCAGGTGTCAAGAAGGTCAGAGAGGACAGGGCTTCTCTGATACTAGTAGCACCAGTCTGGAGGTCACAGCCGTGGTACCCAGCATTACTAGAACTGTTAGTTGACTTTCCCTTGATGCTCCCATGAATCCCGAGGCTCTTGTCAGACCCATTTGGCAAGCCACATTCTCTGATGGCAACAGGATAGCTACAGCTAGCTGCTTGGAAACTATCAGGCATAGACAGCAGACAGACGGAATTTTGAGCGAGGCTTCACAACTGTTGGCAGCAGGATGGAGCAGGGGCACAAACACAACGTATGAAAGTGCTTGGAGGAGATGGGATAGCTGGTGCTCTGAACAGCAAGTTGATCCCATTTCATGTGCTATCCAGCCATTCTTGGAGTTCTTAACAAGTTTATTCAAGGAAGGACTACAATATCGAACAATAAATACCACACGGTCTGCCATCTCGATGACTCACAACCATATCGAAGGACTACCTATGGGTCAACATCCACTAGTCTCAAGGTTCTTGAGAGGTGTCTACAACCACAACCGAGATATTCAACTACATGGGATGTTGATGTGGTTATCAAGCATGTACAGTCACTCAGTGAGAATGATACCTTACTCCTGAAGACATTGACACAGAAGTTAGCCTTGCTGATGGCCCTAGTAGGAGCAAACAGGGTATCAGAGTTACAAGCCTTAGATCTTCGGTACCGGACTTACAGACCGGAAGGTGTTTGTTTTCAACTGCCAACTTTAAGCAAGAAGAGAAGAGCTGGAGCACCTCCTAAGCAGTTTACATTTGGAGCCTTTCCTAATGACAGCCGTTTAAGTGTAATGAGTTGTTTACGGTGATGTACACTTGAACATAGAGAGAGTGATCCAAGAAATGCTCCTTTTGTCATACATCAAGCCTCATAAACCAGTCACCTCACAATGCCTAGCTAACTGGCTAAAGGAGATTTTGGGAAAAGCTGGGATAGATACCTCAGTGTTCAAGGCTCACTCAGTCAGAGGTGCTTCTAGCACTGCAGTATCTGTGAAGGGTGTCCTGATTGAAGATATACTTCGTACTGCGGATGGGAGCACTGACTCTACCTTCCGACGATTTTACTACCGTCCTGTACAAACAAATAACTATGCTCAGACATTACTCCAGCCAAGAGCAGATCAATCCTAGTGTTCGTAGAACTTTCAAGACATGTGTCAGTCCATGTGACACTAACATTTTTGGTCCTTGTAGAAATTACTTACACTATTGGACTTTGTGCCATTGATATTGTTGGTCTTTGTACCATTAACACTGTTGGCCTTTGTACCTCTTTTCACATTACTGGCCTTTGTGCCATTCACAATAGTTGTCTTTCATGCCATCTACGTTATTGGTTTTTGTGTCATACACTATTGGCCTTTGGGCCATTTATTGGTGACCAGGTACTCTTTAGTTGCTGCAAATATAGTTGTAACCGCAGATGTGTATTCGCTGTGATGTATCAATATGTTTGTAGGCTTTAAACTTTAGCAGTGTTACATGCAGCAAATTTCATGAGATATAATTGATGATTTGATGAGGGCCCGAAGGGCCTGAAGTTAAATCGTAATTATATGAGTGAAACGAGCAAAATGTAACACTGGCCCATTCCCTGCATGCATTTTATTTATTACCCCTCCCGCGTTATTTGCTCTGTAGGCTCACTATGGTGGCAGCAAAATGAAGTGGGTTCTGGAGTGCATGCGTGACCAGATATTGGACTCAATTTTCTATTTATTTTTGTATAGAGCTACTAATTGCTGTATTTTCGCGTGTAGAAAGAAAAATACCAGTATTACATTTGCTCATTTCACTCATACAATTACGATTTAACTTCAGGCCCTTCGGGCCCTCGTCAATTACCAAATTTTGTGCGAATCTGATACACATTCACAGAGTTATGATCAATTATTCATGTAAAACATAAAACTTATGTATGTCATGCCTACAGGGTAAATTTTATGGAATGAGTTGAAAATCAGCTTGTGGATGGATTAAACATCATAGGAGTATATTTTGGTGGTTTGGAAGGAACCATGATAAAGACCATGAATATATAATGTGTGTGTAACAACTGTACAACTGAGTTTCGTAAATAAAAAAATATTTTCATACCTACCAGGCAAACCGCTTAGGAGAATGAGTAGAAAATCAGTATGTAGATGGATTAATCGTAGAAAGTCCCTTCAGTGATACACAAGGATTAAAGCCGCTAAGTTATAATGTGAAAACCAAGCAAGTGCATGATTGAGATACTCTAGTAGTGTAGTCACCTATTATAGCATTCAGCTATGTTGAAAGTTACTCTATTTGAGCATTCAACTACATAACAAGTCACCTTCTAGAGAGTTCATTTATGTAACAAATTGTCCTGTAGAGAGTTCAGCTAGTAAACCTGCAGAGAGTTCAGCTACAAACAAATCACCATGTAGAGAGTTCAGCTATGTGACAAATCGCCCTCTAGTGAGTTCAGCTACAAATAGGCTGCCCTGTAGAGCATTCAGCTACATATAAAGTCATCTAGGTCTTGTAGAGAGTTCAGCTATGTAACAAGTCACCTTGTAGAGAGTTTAGCTAGATAACAAGTCACCTTGTAGCGAGTTCAGCTAGAAAACAAGTCACCCTGTAGAGAGTCCAGCTACAAACAAGTCACCCCGTTATGAGTTCAGCTATGCTGCAAGTCACTCAGTAGAGGGTTCAGCAACGTAACAAGACACCTTGTAGAGAGTTCAGCCATGTGACAAGTCACTTTGTAGAGCGTTCAGCTATGTAGAAAGTCACCATGTCTCGCACCTTGTAGAAAAGTCACTTTGTAGAGAGTTTAGCTACAAACTAATCACCCTGGTGAGAATTCAGCTACGTTACAAGCCACCCAACTATAATTCAAGTCACTCTGTAGAGAGTTCAGCTACATACATCCTCTTCTTACTGTAAAGGTAATTACAAAAAGATGTGATATCTAACAAAGATTTATCAAAAAATGTGGCCCTCCAAAAAGGCCAGGGAGTAAAGTTGTAAAATCAAAGGCGGCAGCCAAGAAATAGATGAATGGATGTGATGGCAGGTTAATGGAAAAAAAAATTAATAATGACAATTCAGGCTGAATCCTTGTGATATTTGGAAGAGGCAACAAATTCACCTGAATTGTCGTTGAATAAATTTTAACACACCATCACAGCCATTTTTTAGTTGCCACCTTTAATTTCACAACCTTTTTCACCCTCGCTTTTTGGAGGGCTGCAACTTTTTTAAAGCTTGCCTGTTTTGGTATGGATAATATTATGAATAAATTAAATATGAATATGAACAAAATGGCAAATTTGAGTTCTTTCAAAAATACACCTACTGTTTACTTTTCACTTATAGTCACTAATGGACTTGCAAAGTACAACCAAAGAGTTATTTGAGTTGAAGGATGCTTTTTTCAAGGTGGTTTTTTGGTGTGTGATCTATTAAGAATGTGAAAAATATGGGCAATCCTTATTAACAACTAGTGTGGTTCATGATAATTTTACATATGAAATGAATGTCGTTCTGTGAGCATCAGCAATCACAGCTCACCTTTCTTCTCCACAGTAAACAAGTCTCTTCATCAGTCATATCTCTATCACCATCAGTATCCTTTAAAAGGTGTGTAACTTGAAACACTACTGCAGCTGGAGTATCATTTTGATACCCAACAAATGCATCTCCCACTTTAAAATGTCTACACACAAAAATTTTCAGTTTAATTCATGCATTATCCAACAAACTAACCGAATACAAGCATAATTGTTTGCCCAAGCCTCCACTTCAACCAGTAGTTGCTTCTGATGCTCAGTCAGAACAGTTGAGGTAACAACAAAATGTTTCTCAAGTCTGTTGATCAGTGGTGTGGGGAATTCTTCATAAACCTTGTCCTTCTCTGCAATCAATATTAACCTAAATATATGAAATAGACAGTGGTATTGCAATTGCTTGAAATAGCTGCAGTTCCAAATATGCTTGCATACAGTTACTTGATAACACAAAACATACTTGAAGTCATCATGTACTCTACATTTAATACGATGAGTCTGAAGACCGAGGTCTACATATCGTTTTCCTGGTAACAGAGTGTAGTACTACAAAAACATAAAGTATACGTGTATCTAGGCTAACTCTTAACAACACATTACCTGGTTGAGTACATCATAGAGACTCTCATAAAGATTTTCTAAGTTGAGAAGTATCACACTTCTTCCTGTCTCCATACAAATTTTAATTTGGTTGATGTTGCGGCAGACCTGTTATAAAAATGTACATAAACAATGTATAGATTGCACATGCATATCCAAATTGTGACCTGTTGAGTGAAAACCTGATAAATGAAAATCTGATTAGTTTGTATATAAAATGCATTGAAATACATTGGTGAAGGCTGTATTTAATGACTTCAGTACACAACCAAATTGAACAAAAATCATATACAGTCGAACCTCTACCAACAGACTGGATATCTCCTAATTATGGACAGTATGCTATGGCATGTGCCATAATCTCATTGTCTACAGTATATTAGTAATCTCTGTACATGGACACCTCTATAATGGCTAACGGACAACTTATGAGTACAGTACCTAGCTCTGTAATGCATTGAATACATGGTAATACATGGTATTACCTTGTTGTACCAAATAATGGTTTGAGTTTCTTGAAGTTGGTCCTTCACATTATTTAAACTTGACTTATAATCCCCCCAAAACACCTTTGCTGTAAAAAAAGGCGCGTCCAAGAAACTACAAGTAACTGAAAAAAACAGCTCAGCTATAGAAAAAGACTAACTGGCAACTGAAAGAGCTGATATCTGGAGCGGCCAAGAATCAATGTTACTACAACTACTGAAGTACCAGATTCATGCAAGAATACCTTGGCTGAAAAACAGATAAATGAAAGTAACCGGTAACCAAAACAGCTGATATCTGAAGCGGCCAAGAATAAAATTTATGTTGATACAACTAACTACAGTTACTAATGAAGTTGTAGCATTGAATCTTAATCATTCAACTGTGTTCTATACATTCATCCCTGCTACATCGTAAATTAATTCTTTGTAACTCTAATTGGCTGGAAATTGGGCCGCATTTTTCAATAGTCAGTATAAAGAAAAAAAGGCGGCCAAATTACCAGCCAATTAGAGTTACAAAGAATTAATTTACGATGTAGCAGGGATGAATGTATAGAACACAGTTGAATGATTAAGATTCAATGTTACAACTTCATTAATAACTGTAGTTAGTTGTATCAACATAAATTTTATTCTTGGCCGCTTCAGATATCAGCTGTTTTGGTTACCGGTTACTTTCATTTATCTGTTTTTCAGCCAAGGTATTCTTGCATGAATCTGGTACTTCGGTAGTTGTAGTAACATTGATTCTTGGCCGCTCCAGATATCAGCTCTTTCAGTTGCCAGTTAGTCTTTTTCTATAGCTGAGCTGTTTTTTTTCAGGTTACTTGTAGTTTCTTGGACGCGCCTTTTTTTACAGCAAAGGTGTTTGGGGGGGATATCACTAATTTTTATCAGTTATATAATTTACAGACTCAACTTGATTGATCAAGCCACGGGGATGTATGATGAATTCTGCATTGTAGAGGCGTTGAGACCAAACACAAAGTGGTGAACATATATCATACATTCCTATAGTAGCTGTGAATTGTTATTAGAACCAGGACTGGTGGAAACTGCAATTTACTGGTCAGGCCAAGCAATGGCTACAGTCAGGGTTACCACTAAAGATGTATGTAATACACTTATTTGTAAAGCATGCTTTACTAGGTTGTCTGGGAGGATACTAAATCTGAAAACAAATTGACATAGCAACTCTGAGATTACACCTGGGAGTGTTTTCAGACAGAAATTTAGCACTTTCTGCTATTTTATTTGATGACTGTTCTATTAGAGTATTTATTGCCTGACTGTTCTATTAGAATATATTGATACTTTTCCATGAATAAAACCTGCTATGGCCACTACCATAGTGGCCGTAGTGTCCTTAGGACAATTCAGCAACTTGGTTTGCCACTCACAGCACAAGATGCTTTGCTGAGGGTCTATTACAGAGATCACAAATGTGGTACACCACATTATACTATTTTCATTTCAGTACATAGACACACGCATACATCATCATTATAATATTATACAAGCACAAGGCACACACACACACACACAATGTGCAAACACTATACATACTACACATGTCAACACATATACACGACATATTGATGTAAACAAGTTAATATCACAATGCTCTTGTAGATGAGCTGGGAGTTCCCTTACTAGATGTTAAAAAGTTCTTGCAGTGCTTGAAACAGAGGTACTGGAGAGTGAAGGATTATCACTACATCATATTCAATCACAATAATTGTTGCAATGTGAAATCAATATTAATTGCTTATGTACTGTATCACCATTGTTATGTTAATGTGCATGATTTATCTCACAATATATGATTACCTCTTTTGATATGTTGGTAGACTATACTGGTGTGTTTGGGTACCATTACAGAGGCAGAGGAAACAACTTTTAGAAGGGAGGATGGGTGCATATCTGCTGGAGTATGCATATGCCTCGCAGAAGTTTTTAAAAACTTTCCCTTTGAAATTGAATAAGATTAATTGAATAAGCACCTTTAAAGCCAGGATTTGGTTAACTGCATGGACAATTTTTTTTTTAGCTCAAATAATTTGGCATAGCTGTTCTTCCATATAAAAGCTACTAAGAACAATTCACATTATTATTTATTAAATTATTTACCTAAGATGGAAAACTGGAGGAGGAGACAACATCATCAGACAGACCACCACGGTACAGTGGATTCAAGGGTATTAATTGTGTACTCTCACCGGCGTCTTCGGTAAAAGGACACACGGTCACGAAACTCACGATCCATCATAAGAGTACTTACTAGTGTTCACGTGCGCTACTTGAGGTGTGAAAGGGACTTTCCAAGGGACTTCCCCTGCTAGCACAAGTTGTAATTGATGATAATCGGGCAAGGAACGTTAAATGCCCATATGTCCACTCTTGTATATGTCACTGATCATGAAACCTGAGTGCCATGCACCCTATGGCCTGCTGTACGGGTTGACGCGCCTCTAATAAAATCTACTGCCTGGTATGAAGTGGTATGACCAAATACGGAAATGGAGCTTCACTTTGATTGTGACCTACTTTGCGAAAGGGTGTAGATCTAACTGTAAGTTAATATCGCTTATGAAATGCTTTTGTGTGTGTAAATAAGGTGTTTCAGCCCTTCTCTTCAGTCTTGGCTGAACACGAGTGAATTAATTAGAGTTAGTGCATAGTAGGAACCTCAGACGGTGGTTGCGAGGGGTCCGAAACTCTAGGAATCACGTCGATGGTTCAGACGTGATTCTGGAATCAGGAATCACAATTTGTTAAAAATTTCCTGTAAATCTTTGTGCTTCTCCGTATTTCTATGTATGTATCCTTAGCGCCAGGAATCACAGAATCAGTTGTAGAATCAGTGTGATTTCCGAATCACGTATATCGAAACCCCATAGTTGCGGACCCCTCGGGTGGTTGCTACTTTATATAGTTGTTAAATGTGCTCCTGTTACATACTAAACTGTGCAAAGAGCAAAACAAGTTATTTCTTTTGATATATTTATCAGATGTCCCGATGGTTGTTTCTGCAGGTCACTTGAAGGTCTACCTCACACTGTTGTATGTGTTAAAGCTTGTGTTTCTTCATGTAAGAAGTACTGAAGTAAGTTTCCTAAGGCAATGGTTTTTGCCAGATGTTGAAATTGACCTTGCCTGGTGAAAGAAAAATTGTGTTACATATTTTTAGTGCGAATTTGTTGTTTATACTATGAGGTCTTAACTTATCCTGCATTTTCAAGGTCTCATTATTGTGGTCTACTGCATCATCAACAAATTATATCAAAAAAGAAGGAATGGAACCATATTGTAGACGTCTGTGTTATTGGCAGATTGGGACCAATGATTACATGTATTGTGATTATAGCATTGTAATTCTCCAGGTCAGTTTCTTTCAGGGACTCATGTTTGAGTATCTTGAGTTTTAAGCGTCCATATTTTTGCACATTAATCTCTTTGTACTTGTAGTGCCCACTTTGCCAACTTGCTGTTTACAGATGTGTTCTCAGTGGTGTGGTAATCTAAATTCAACTGAATTTATTTCCTAAGAATGTTGCTATGCTTATGTGCCATAGTAACCATGCTAACGAATGTTTATTGGTAAATGCATTTGTCACATATCTCCTTAATGAACAAATGTTCAAATTTTCAGACATTTGTCCCACCACTAGTTATTTTACAAATCAATTACTAGTAAAAGGCTAATGGCTCTAACCACCAGTATCTAGATCATGAGACTACCCTGACTAGGAACGTGTCCTGGTTTTCTAGGTACATTGATGTGCAATGAGATTTTGTAGAACCTTCGACTGTCTGTGCATGGTTAATGAGCTCTATAGTGCATGCCAAACTTGTTACCTAGGTTTAGATTGACCACACAATTAACATGTTGTTTTTTCTTGACAGGTCCAGTGAAATTCAGGCATTGGTTTATTGGGGAAGGTACCCCATTAGCTAGGATTACTGATGGTTTGCCACTTGCAGCACAAGTTGTTTGTGAACGGACCACACTTTTTGTAAAGGAGATCAATCACAAACTGGTACGCATGTGCACGTGTACTTTTTTGCACTCACACACATACTGTACATGAGCACGAGACGCACACACAATATACATGGACATTAAAATATACATGCGTACAAAACATATTGGTTGTACTAGCTTTGTATTTGGTCGTAACTTCATATTGTTATTCTTAAATCCAGGTATGTGACCCAAGTGGAATAGGGGGCGACAGTGGTGGATTCCTCTGTTTGTCATCCGGTGTTATTCAACTGTCCAGCACTTGACAGCCAGTGGGGGTGGTGGCAAGGGTGTTCCATCTAGCCCGGGAGAAAATTTACAAACTGCCCCAGTTGCACCCCCACCCCACCCCCATCCCTTTCTCGGCAGTACTGAAGATTGGTGTCCCCTCAAGTACACAATGGCAGATGAAGCAAAGCCAATAATCATTTCTTATTTGTCTACCAACATGGGACAATGGTTTATTTTTAAAAGTGCATTTTGTGAAATACTGTATTGTTGCATGTATCAATTAACTTGTGTGACATGATATGTTAATCACTAGCTGTCTGGTTTTACTGTGCATGAGCACCGTTTCGTCAGAAAGTTAGATCCAAATTGGGAGTGACAATGTCTATACGAATAAAGGCAATCACGTGATAGTAAATGGGTGGCGCTAAATGAAATTATCCTGAAAACACTCTCCCTAGGGAAGTTACGTTCTTCACGCTTTCACAGTACGTTTATATGAGTGTTGAGTCTGTGTCCATGCCGCGTCTTTAAAAGTTATCATTTGGATTAGGCATTTGGTAAGCAAAATCTGCTGTACAGGGAGTCCAGTACTAGAAAACTCCTGTGCCAGTATTACTCCACAAAAGGTAGTTATATTCAATGATAATAATGGCGATAACGCTAACGCAAGCCGAGATATCAGCATAATAAAGTGAACCTGGTCTTATTTTCGTGGTTGCGACAAGATAACCACTCATTTACAATCACGGCACCCGCTGTACAATACATTTCTAATGGGAATGATTGCATAATTCAGGGCTAAAATTGTGAAACCGTCCCTACACGTAAATAACTCACAGTAGTAGCTGCACGCGTTTTTTAATTGTGGCGTGTGCTTTGTAGTTTCTTGGCCGCGCGCCTCACAACCGTGAGTCTTGATAGTACAGTAATTTATTTATTTATTTATTAAGACTTTAAACACAAGTGCTGAAGGTCTGTAAGACACCTGGTACTACTGTATAGTAGGGATCATGAAAGTTGCCCAAAAATCACTTTTCCTTTGTAACAGCTTGGCAGTATTGGTTATGCATAACCAAACCCATGAAAGTCTTTAGAATGAATTTCAACAAGTTTCTATGAAATTTGAAATATTATTCTACTTCTTTTTGCACACTTCACTATAAAAACCAAACGCATATTGTAATCAAGCTGAAATCGGTACACTTACAGGGGCTCTAAACATGAATATCAGTACCAGTACTAAAATTTTGTGCGAATGTATGAACATTTACAGAGTTATGACTGGTTATTCACATAAAACAGAATGCTACTTTGCTTTCAGTTATTGATATTCAGGGTTACAATGGTCAATCTATCTACATGTAGACCAATTTTCAAGTTATTCTCATAAACATTTTACCACGTAAACGTGACAAAAATCTGTTTTGTGCAAATAAAAAAATTAAGCCAAACTTTGAGGACTCGTGTTTCACAAATGCATAAAGTGAGTTTGCTCAATTTAAATGTGGTTGTTGAAAGTAGAGGGTGACTACAGTATAAAAATCAGCTAATTAGTAGCTATGAATGAAATTGCATTTTCCCTAATATACCCTAAGTGTAGTGTGCCAGTTCTGTGTGCATGACACACTACTGCGTTTTGAGATCTGCCAGTGGAAAATCTGGGACATTTTAAGTGTTAGAAATTCTCAAAACATGTACATAGAAAAGATTAACAAAGAGTCACGCAATATGTAACTTTAGTTTTACATAATCATCATTGCATCTGTAGAAACATGACTAAAAACAAGCCTCAAAACCAGCTATTTGGGATATACAAAATACAAAATTAAGCTAAGTTAAAAAGGGCATAGCTTTTAAGAGTCTTGGTGAAACATTCAAGTTGTAAAATTAAGATGGAGGGCTAAGAGATGCTGCAATGATGTTAATGGTTGCATGCATTATTTAAATTGATTGGCGCCACCTCTAATTTCACAGCTTTTTCACCCACGTTTTTAAAGATCACACCCTATTACAGTTTGACTGTGTTTGCATGGGTAAAATTTGCCAGCAACTTTAGCGTGAGAAGCGAAAACCCCTCACATTCCTGTATGCACACTTTCAATGTTTTTATACAAATAAATTAAAAGTCTAACACTCAGTCATAAAAATAACGATACATATTATGTACCTGTGTGTACTCCCTGTCTTTAGGAAAGCTACTGCCAAACAACACAAAAGGTGGATCTTTTGCATCAAACAACAAATCTTGCTGTAGAATCCGTAAAGCTGCATAGTTTTCAGTTAAAAATAGCAGGTAACGACTTTCTCTGAAATAAGACATTTGCATCATGTTTCTATTACACATACATTTCTTACCCATGCCAAGAAGTTTCCTTGGTTGCCAAACTTGTGTTAATCAAGCCCATAGCTGAACAATCAGGGTACATTACTGCTTTAAGCTATAAAAATGATAGCAAATTGCAATGAAATAAAATGCATGTGTACAAATAAATGACATGATATATAAAATCAACCTTGGCTGCAAGTAATTCTTGTTTCCTTAGCCATTCCTGAGATTTTCACCCTAACAGTAACCTTTGTTTATTTTAATGATTTTGTTTTCACAAAAATGACTACAAAAGCTACAATTATTCTCTGATTAGCTTGCAACTTGGCATGTGCAAAGTGGACAGGTACAATGGCAATTTTTTTACAAATTTAAATAGAAGTGTTATTATGACAAAAAAATCCACTAAAAACAGCCAAGCTGTAAAAAAAATAGTGCAGCCTTCAAAAGCCTGGGTGAAAAAAGTTGTGAAATCAAAGGTGGCGGCCATGAAATGGCTGCAATGATGTTAATGATAATAAATTTAAAAAATTTATTATCATTAACATCATTGCAGGCTTGGCTGTTTTTGAGTGGATTTTACTTCTTTTTTGGATTTTCAAAACCAAGGCTTTGAGGCTTACTATTTCTTCTTATCTACAGGTCATAACTGCTACTGGAACAATGATGATCATACAAGTGATACAGAAAATTACCTACTCATCCGGATATAGTTACCAACAAAGAGAGAAAACTATTAGTATTAACAAACAATTTAGGTAAGGGTGTCCTCAGACACATGCTACCACAAACATTATATGCTTGTTCATGCATGCATGATGGCCATAATAATATAAAACTGTATTATTATTTCCACTATAATGATGTGAATTCCTTCCAGTTAGGTATGCATGATTGTAGGATATTTTATTTTGCAGTGACTGTTCTATTAGAGTATCTCGATTTTTCATGTAAACGTGAAAAGATGCAGTTGCTCAACTTTAAACAAAGCAAATCCTGTACCTTTTTTTACTGGGATATGATTTCCAGCCTGTTGTATCACAAGTTTTACCAGCAAAGCACTTATTATGATGATTATGATAATGATTATGATTGGCGCGAGTCTGTCATACTAGTCTGCTTGTCGCCTGGGGGCAAGAATACTACCAATATACCACTGATCGATACGAAAATAGCTCTGATTTGATGAAATAGATACTAGACTGAGCCTCAAAGTGTTACAACAATAGTATGGTGCGAATGCTCTAATAGAGCACACATTTTTGCTTTCGTTGAAATCAACACACATAGAATGTTTTAGAACAATCTAGATTTTCTATTGGTAGATCTAAGTTTTACTTATTGAGAAGATTTAAGCTAGAATTTTCATTTATAAGGTAGAAATTAAGTGAAGTGATCAGCCAGTGGTTCAATGGTTAAGGATGCAGGTGTTAGGTATGGAGGTCCTCGGTTCGAACTCTGGTAAGTTTTATTCGACATTTTTAATGCACCTTTTTTACTCCACAGTGACTGATCTCTGCGATTTTACACTTGCTTGGTTTTTGCTTTATAACTTTGTAACTATAAGTCTGTTGCCATTCTAACCACCAAAAGGCACTGTTACGATGATCAGCCTATGTACACACGAATTTTCAAGTTATTCCCCTACTTGGTTTGCCCTGTAGCCATGAAAAATGTTTTATCTTTTTTTAAGTGAATAAACGCTCATAACCTCTTGGATATTTATCAGATTCAAAGCAAACTTGGTACACGAATTCACCTTTATATGCTCTTCATTTGTGCCAAACATCGATGCATTTGAGTTACATGTTTGTGTTTTATAGCAATTTTGCAAAGTGTGCGAAAATAAATCGAAGCCCCTGTAGCCCCCCCATGGCTTAAGAAGGAAAATAACACGAAGAAATTAAAACGAAACTTTGAACGCCTGTATCTCACAAATGGTTCTTGCGAATTTAATTAAATTTGCTGTGTGGCCTACCCTACCTGGAAGACAGCTATAATGCAAAAATGGTGTGCTTTGGAGAAGGGGCCATGGAGCTACGCACACGTCAAAAAGCTGTTTTCTTTCTTCCTGTCAATATACTCACAATATACTCATGGTGTGGCACGCTAGCTTATTTGGCTGCACGACACTCTACTGTGTGTCTTGATAATGTGTTTTAATGGCAAAAATCGTTAGGTGCAACATATAATACTTAATATAAATCACCAGTCTTATCTGGCTAAGCCACTTTTTCTTTTACATTCGGATATTTTTCCTATATGATCTGACATAATATCAAACGGTACGGTAGTACCATTAAGTAGGTGCTGGAGTGGTGTCACATGGCATGCCAGGACTAAAAGACTGGAGAGGATTCCTCCGAGACAGTATGATAGAACCAGAGATTATCATGAGAACTCAGCTCTACAAAGTACACTGTTGGGACTGTTGGGCGGACTGAACAGACACAGACTGTTTCTTGACATTTAACTATCACAATAAATAGTGTAAAGGTTTAACTATGTTTTAGCAGGAGTTTGGTATGGTTCTGGCGTGTTTATTTGTAATAACATTTCCATATTAGGGTTTCGCTCCATTAGTGACAATACCATTTGCAGTTGTTATGATGTTATGACCTAGTCTGAGTGGGGTGAAAAGTTAGTTATCACTGGGTGATAACTACCTTACCATTCAGTAGTGTAACTGCTCTGTATAGCTTATGATGGTTATAAATCAGTGCGGCACCTTGGCACTCCCACGCACTGGAATATAAGTAAAACTGTAAGGAAAATTTGAATATAAACTAGGTCATGGAATCTTCAAAGAGTGTGGTGCACACAAATCACATGACACCACAGTTTCCCAATCTCCTCGCACTCAGTGAGGATTTATGGTTGGCAGACGCTTGGACAGGCCTGCTCCCAAGGAGACCCTGGGAGCAATAGTGATTATCATACAGTATGATAGAGGTTTGGGCTATTCTGGCCAAAAATATCACCCAAAAACTCACAATACTTCATAGCACCTTGGTTAGATACACTATAATCAAGACACACGGTAGTGTGTCGTGCGGCCCAAGAAGCCGGCGCGCCACACCGTGAGTATATTGACAGGAAGAAAGTAAACACGATTTTCACACCTATGTAGCTACGTAATTCCTTATCCGATTGAAACCAAAGTTGCTACAGAAGTGCCGGCTAGGTAGGGGAGTCCACATTCCAAATTTGAAGAAAATCGTTCCAGCCATTTCCAAGATACGAGTGGCCACAGTTTGGGTTTTTTTCTTTGTTTTTTTCTTCTGCTTCTTTTCCCACTTCACAAAATCCGCCATAAAACACGAATGCGTGCTCCAATCGGGCTGAAATTTGGCACACTTAAAGGGCTCATTAAGGTGAATCTCAGTACCAGGTTTGGTAGGAATCCGATAAACATTCACGGAGTTGTGACCGATTATTTGCGTAAAATAAGGTCGAAGGTCTGTCACGCCCACAGGGTAAACCGCTTGAAGGAATGAGCTGAAAATTGCTATGTAGATGGAGTAACTATCGTAGGAGTGCCTTTTTGTGGTTCGAAAGGAATCCAGTTAAGGGCCATCGAGAATGACACAAAATCCAACCTGTGTCACAATTACGCGATCGATTTTTATGAATAAAAATCTATTAGTTTTCACGCCTACCAGGCAAACCGCTTAGAACAATGAGTTGAAAATCGGTGTGTAGCTGAAATAATTATCATAGAAAGTCCTTGCAGTAGTACAGAAGAATCGGATTACATACCACTGAGTTATGATTCCAAAGCCAACTACGTGTAGTATATGCGAGATCGAGATACTCTAATAGAACAGTCACCCTAATAGAGCATTCAGCTACATTTATAACTTAGTCCATTATAGGGAGTTCAGCTACAAACAGTTAATCTTATAGACAATTCACTACAAGCAAGTCACCCTGTAGAGGGTTCAGCTACAAATATGTCGCTGTAGAAATTCAGAACATTATAAGTCACACTGAAGAGAATTCAGTTATAAACAAGTCATCCTGTAGAGAGTTCAGCTACAACAAGCCACTCTGTAGAGAATTCAGCTACAAACAAGTCACTGCGTAGAGGGTTCAGCTACAAAAAAGCTTACCAGTAGAGAGTTCATCTAGATCAGCTACAAACAAGTTACTTTATACATTGTTCAGCTACAAGTAAGTCACTCTGTAGAGAGTTCAGCTACAAACAAGTCACTCTGTAGTACAAACAAGTCACTGTGTAGCTGGAGAGTTCAGCAACCAATCAAAAAAACCACTCTGTAAAGAGTTCAGCTATACAAATATGTTATAACTCTATAGAGAAAGTTATAACTCTATAGAGAGATCAGCTACAAGACATCACCTTATAGAGAGTTCAGTTACAAAGAAACCACCATGTAGAGAGTTCAGCTGCAAACTGTAGAGAGTTCAGCTATGAACAGATCACCCTGTAGAGAGTTCAGCTAGAAAAAGTCATCCTGTAGAGAGATCAGCTAGAAGGATCACCTTGTAGAGAGTTCAATTACAAATAAATCACCCTGCAGATAGTTCAGCTACAAACAAGTCACCCTGTAGAGAGATCAGCTAGAAGAAGTTACCTTGTACAGAGTTCAGCTACAAAAACCATCATATAAAGAGCTCAGCTACAAACAAATCACCCTGTAGAGAGTTCAGCTATGAACAGATCATCCTGTAGAGAGATCAGTTAGAAGAAATCACCTTGTAGAGAGTTCAGCTACAAAGAAACCACCAGGTAGAGAGTTCAGCTGCAAACAAATCATCTGTAGAGAGTTCAGCCAGAAACAAGTTCACCCTGTAGAGAGATCAGCTAGAAGCAAGTCACCCTGTAGAGAGAGCAGCTACAAAGAAACCATCCTGTAGAGAGTTCAATTACAAACAGATAACCCCATAGAGAGTTCAGCTAGAAACAAGTCACCATGTAGAGAGATCAGCTAGAAACAAGTCATCCAGAGATCAGCTAGAAACAAGTCACCCTGTAGAGAGATCAGCTACAAAGAAACCATCCTGTAGAGAGTTCAATTGAGGAGGCAACGCGAATTCACCTGAATTGTCGTGATTAAAATTTTTGCCATTAACCTACCATCACAGTCATTTCTTGGCTGCCACCTTGGATTTCACATCTTTTTTCACCTTGGCCTTTTTGGGGGCCACACTTTTTTTTTACAGCTTTGCTGTTTTGGTTTAGATTGTTATATACATCATTAAACACTATATAGTGACCTCCAAATTGCATGCAGTAATAATATTTAACAAGAACACAAAAAAATTTGGAATTTTCAACTAGAGTAGGGACCATGATAACACATCGATAAAAAGTACTGAAACAAGCTGAGTAGTGCACGATATTAAATCACAGTAAAATAATAATATATTTAATATCTTACCACAGGATCATCAATGTCATCTTCCACTTCTGCTATAATAATATGCTCTTTAAATATGGCAACAGCATCAACTTCTTCATCTTTCAGTCCACCAAAATTTCTCTTGACTGCATGTTCTAACTGCTTCATTGTCAGAGGCTGATTTGTGTTCTTTACCATCCAGTAGAGCATCTTTATCAAACTACATCATCAGCGTCAGTAATGAATAATACCATTAGTTCTGCAGTACCTGTAAAAATCTCTCAATCCAAAAAATTCCTTAGGGTGTTGTTTATCACAGATTTCCAGGTAGGCCTTAGCTAAACTTCTGAAGTATTTTTCCAGACGATCTCTGTATTTGTCACTCTCAACTGAACATATTCCCCTACATATGTACATGCAATTATCAAGTATAAATAAAGCAATTGTTTAATATATATTTTCCCTTTAGTATGTTTGATTATCAATAAAAATTAAATCTAGGTCAAAACATCCCAACTGTGATAAAGGGTGCAGCCTAGACGCTATCAAATTGGTCCATGAAATCAAATCAAAAGTGGTTGTCAAGAAAAGGCTCCAAGCACATACATGTAATAGTTGTAACACGGGCATGAGGACTTTGCCTGATATGTATGCATGCCCAACTGCCCAAGGGCATACATATCAGGCAAAGCCCGAATGCCCCGTGTTACAGCTAATATGTAACACTTATTAGGCTGATAGCCTGTACAGGGCGATCAATTATCCAAACCAATACGAGTGCAGCCACTGGGTGTATTATATATGCATACCTAAAATTTTTGAATATGGGTTAGCAGCTAGTACATTTTGGTTACGTTTGGTTATGATAAACGGACATATCCTAGAGATATCACGGATAATTTAGGTTACGCGAGTTTATTGTTTTAATCAGTGCTATTGAATCGTTTATCGAAAAAGAAAGGAGTTTACTAAAGGCCTAGGCAGATAAGCTTACTTGTAGAGTGGTTACTATGTGCAGAGTGGTAGCTTTGTGATGGGGGCGTGTCCGTATTCGAAAACATGCGGAAATGATCGATGAATAAGCTATAGCGCTAGTTTTCACCTTAGCTCAACGTTTTTCAACTCAGTCGTAGGATGGCGAGGATAACAAAATGCTCTTCATCTGAGTGAATTTCATAGTGAAATCCAAGTAGTGCATCCTAATCACGTGAGTATTAATCGATCCCCACAGTCGATTTTGCCATCGACGTCTATATAATCACTGCCCAGTTGTAGCCCAGTCTACATTTCGTATGTAGCCCGGCTGGCTGGGCTACATACGAAATGTAGCCCGGGCGGCTCTTTTGATCTGAGGTGTGAAAGTGTTACATGTTGTAGTTGTAATGCAGTGGTGAGGGGTTTGCCTGATATGTACACCCGATGCCCACAGGCAAGGGCATACATATCAGGCAAATCTTGAACATGTTGAGGGCATCAGGTGTACATATCAGGCAAACCCCAAACACGTCCGTATTACCAACTGTTATGTAACACTTCCTGGTTAGTGACTTCCTTACTATATACGGTTTGCAATTTACATATAAAACCTATACAACCGATTGTTGTTTTGAGTGTGGGATGCACAAGTGGCATCTTTGTACTGAACCACGTGGAACTTGCCAAAGTGTGTCTCTCATAACGGAGCGTCAAGTCCGAGGTGAATTATAGTGACACTGTTCACTGAAACAGGTTTTGTCGTCGAGATATCATACAGTACAATAGTACTGTATAGTAGGGACCACAAAGGTGTAGGCATGGTTCATGAAAAAAACATTACCCAAAAACCAGCCTCACTTTTCCCAGACGACAATGAGGCAATATTGGTTAGGCAAAACTAAGCCCAAACAAGCCTTCAGATTGACCAGAAATGCTTTCAACAAGTTGCTACGGAATTTTAAAATATATAAATTTAATGGAATTTTCTAGTAGCTGACTGACTGAGTAACTAACTGACTGATGCCTTCAGACAAGCATGACTCGATAACAGCTAAGGCTACGGGCTTGATTTTTTCACTGTTCAACGTCGCTTTGGCCTGAGAGGTACCTTTGGGCATACTGCACTATGTACAATGCATTCTTCATGGACTTACCAGTGTCCTCCTTTGTGTCCCATTCATCTTTGCTGACAGCGAAAAGTGTTGATTTGGTGGTAGCATGTGATGGCTTCCCTTTGTAATGGAAATCATCCGTATTTTTCATAGTGGCTACTTTGGTTGCAGAGGTGCTTTTCGAACAGTTCTTGATTCGTACTGCTGTGTAATGGGTTGAACATAGCTCAAAACAAAGTGTAATGGATACTTCACTTTTCAGACAATAATTAATATAACTGGGGCACACAGCGCCATCTCTTTCTTCTGATTCGGTATGCATGGGTTTACCAGTCATAATAATTATTATTTACAAAAAAGTGAATAAACAAGTACACAAAATTTTTTGGAATTTTCAACTAGACCATAGCACATTGATAAAAAGTACTGAAACAAGTTGGAGTGGTGCATGATCATACAGTACAATAGTACTGTATAGTAGAGACCACAAAGGATTGGGCATTACCCATGAAAAAACATCACCCAAAAACCAGCCTCAATTTTCCCTGATGATGATGAGGCAGGTAAAACTAAGCCCAAACAAACTTTCAGATCTACTCGAAACACTTTCAACAAGTTGCTACGGAATTTTAAAAATATATTAAACGGAATTTTCTACTGATTGCCTGACTGACTGATTGATGCCTTCAGACAAGCATAACTCGATAATGGCTTAGGCTACGGGCTTGATTTTTTCACTGTTCGACGTCACTTTGGCCCGAGAGGTGCCTTTTGGCATACCGCAGTACGTACAATGCATTCTTCATGGACTTACCACTGTCCTCCTTTGTGCCCCATTCATCTTTGCTGACAGTGAAAAGTGTTGATTTGGTGGTAGCATGTGGTGGCTTCCCTTCGTAATGGAAATCATCCATATTTTTCACTGAGGCTATTTTGATTGCAGAGGCACTTTCCAAACAGTTCTTGATTCGTAACGCTGTGTAGCGGGTTAAACATAGCTGTCAACGAAGGGTGATGGATAGTTCACTTTTCAGACGATAATTGGTAGGTGCGGCGCGTGGCGCCATTCTTTTGATGCGGTAAGCATGGGTTCACCAGTCATAATAAATTTTATTTTACAAAAAAAAGTTAACAAACAAGTACACAAAAAAAATTGGAATTTTCAACTAGAGTAGGGACCATAGCACGTCGATAAAAAGTACTGAAACAAGCTGGAGTAGTGCACGATCAAGACACACGGTAGTGTGTCGTGCGGCCCAAGAAGCCGGCGCGTAACACCCGTGAGTATATTGACAGGAAGAAAGAAAACGCAATTTTCGCACCTCCGTAGCTCTGTGCTTCCTTGATGAAACAAGACGATTTTTGCTGTGGACATGCCCTCCAACTGCAGCACTCCACATTCCAAATTTGAGCGAAATCGCTTCGCGCGTTCCCGAGATATGCGACTTCAAAAATTGGCTCAGTTTCTTCGTTTTGTTTTTCTTCTTCTTCTTCTTATTTTTCTTTTTCTTGTCGCACACTTACAAAAACTGCTATAAAACTTGAACGCCATATCCGATTGCCTTGAAATTTGGCACACAGAAGGGGGACATAAAGGCGCATCTCAGTACCAACTTTGGCTGGAATAAGATAAACAGGCAAAGAGTTATGAGCGATTATTCACGAAAAATAACACCAATATGTTGTCACGCCTACAGGGTAAACCGCGTATGGGAAGAAGCTGAAAATCGGTGGGTGAATAGGTTAACTATTGAACCTCAAACCTTTTGTGGTTTGAAAGAAATCGAGCTAAAAACCAGGAAGATACAACGAAAAAACCAACAGTGTGTAACAATTATGCAATCGAGATCAGCTAATAAAAAAACGACTGCTTGCGACTGCTTGCCACGCCTACCAGATAAACCGCTTGGGGTAATGCTTTGAAAATCGTTGCACAGATGGAGTAATCATCTTAGAAAGGCTCATCAATGGTGTAGAAGAATCAGACTTAAAGCCACGGAGTTATAACACGAAATCCAACTTGGTGAGGCAAGTGAGAGATCGAGATACTCTAATAGAGCAGTCATCCTAATAAAGCAGTCACCCTGAAGAGAATTCAAGAGATCAGCTAGAAATAAGAAACCTGTATAGAGATCAGCTACACACAAGTCACCCTGTAGAGCGATCAGCTAGAAGAAGTTACCTTGTAGGGAGTTCATGCAACTATGGAAAGAGATAGTTCAGCTAGAAGAAATCACCTTGTAGAGTTCAGCTACAAAGAAACCACCATGTAGAGAGTTCAGCTACAAACAAATCGCCCTGTGGAGAGATCAATAGAAGAAGTTACCTTGCAGAGAGTTCAGCTACAAAGAAACCATCATGTAGAGAGTTTAGCTACAAACAAATCACCCTGTAGAAAGATCAGCTAGAAGAGGTCACCTTGTAGAGAGTTCAGTTACAAAAAAACCACCATGTAGAGAGCTCAGCTACAAACTAGTGACCTTGTAGAGACATCAGCTAGAAGAAGTTACCTTGTAGAGAGTTCAGCTACAAAGAAATCATTCTTTAAAGAGCTCAGCTGCAAACAAATCACCTGTACAGAATTCAGCTACAAATAAATCACCCTGTAGAAAGATGAGCTAGAAAAAGTTACCTTAAGAGAGTTCAGTTACAAAGAAACCACCATGTAGAGAATTCAGCTACAAACTAGTGACCCTGTAAAGACATCAGCTAGAAGAAGTTACCTTGAGAGAGTTCAGCTACAAAGAAACCATTATTTAAAGAGCTCAACTGCAAACAAATCACCTATACAGAATTCAGCTACAAACAAATCACCATGTAGAGAGATCAGCTAGAAGAAGTTAACTTGTAGAGAGTTCAGCTACAAAGAAACCATCATTAAGAGAGTTCAGCTTCAAACAAATCACCTGTAGAGAGTTCAGCTACAAACAAATCTCCCTGTAGAGAGATCAGCTAGAAGAAGTTACCTTGTAGATCGTTCAGCTACAAACAAATCACCCTGTAGAGAGATCAGCTAGAAGAAGTTACTTTGTAGAGAGTTCAGCTACAAAGAAACCATTCTGTAAAGAGCTCAGCTGCAAACAAATCACCTGTACAGAATTCAGCTACAAACAAATATCACACTGTAGAGAGATCAGCTAGAAGAAATTACTTTGTAGAGAGTTCAGCTACAAAGAAACCACCATGTAGAGAGTTCAGCTGCAAAGAAATCACCCTGTAGAAAATACAGCCACAAACAAATTGCCCTGTAGAAAGATCAGTTAGAAGAAGTTACCTTTTAGAGAGTTCAGCTACAAAGAAACCACCCTGTAGAGAGATCAGCTAGAAGAAGTTACCTTGTAGAGTTCAGCTACAAACAAATCACCCTGTAGAGAGATCAGCTAGAAGAAGTTACCTTGTAGAGAGTTCAGCTACAAAGAAACCACCATGTAGAGAGTTCAGCTGCAAAGAAATCACCCTGTATAAAATTCTGCCACAAACATATTGCCCTGTAGAAAGATCAGTTAGAAGAAGTTACTTTGTAGAGAGTTCAGCTACAAAGAAACCAATTTGTAAAGAGCTCAGCTGCAAACAAATCACCTGTACAGAATTCAGCTACGAACAAATCACCCTGTAGAGAGATCAGCTAAAAGAAGTTACCTTGTAGATAGTTCAGCTACAAACAAATCTCCCTGTAGAGAGATCAGCTAGAAGAAATTACCTTGTAGAGAGTTCAGCTACAAAGAAACCACCATGTAGAGAGTTCAGTTGCAAAGAAATCACCCTGTAGAAAATTCTGCCACAAACATATTGCCCTGTAGAAAGATCAGTTAGAAGAAGTTACTTTGTAGAGAGTTCAGCTACAAAGAAACCAATTTGTAAAGAGCTCAGCTGCAAACAAATCACCTGTACAGAATTCAGCTACGAACAAATCACCCTGTAGAGAGATCAGCTAGAAGAAGTTACCTTGTAGATAGTTCAGCTACAAACAAATCTCCCTGTAGAGAGATCAGCTAGAAGAAATTACCTTGTAGAGAGTTCAGCTACAAAGAAACCATCATGTGGAGAGTTCAGCTGCAAAGAAATCACCACTGCCCAAATTTCAAGGCAATAGCTCTTTCCAATCTGAAGTTATCAATTGTCAAAGTTGGCAAATTGGATGTGTATGGAAGGCCCCTTTTCGCAAATCCGGTCACATATGTATTATATATATAATTTGTACATTTACTGATAAAATATTTAAAGTACATCTACTTCATCTTTTCTTCTTCCTGTAGTAAAGAAAAAAAACATAGGTTAAAAAAGTCCCAAAGCTGGCCATAGGCCGGCTTTGGGTATACAAATACAAAAAGAAATGAAATCTAATCCAAAACAGCCAAGCTGTAAAAAAAGTGTGCGGCCCTCAGAAAGGCTATGGTGAAAAAAGATGTGAAATCCAAGGTGGCGGCCAAGAAATGGCTGTGATGGTAGGTTAATGGTAAAAATTTTAATAACGACAATTCAGGTGAATTTTTGTGCCGCTTCACAAAATTTACCTGAATTGTCATTATTAAAATTTTTACCATTAACCTACCATCACAGCCATTTCTTGGCCGCCACCTTGGATTTCACATCTTTTTTCACCATAGCCTTTCTGAGGGCCGCACACTTTTTTTACAGCTTGGCTGTTTTGGATTAGATATTAAATTACAGTAAAACAATAAGAAGTGTTATATCCCTACTATGCTCAAGATACCATAAGAAGTGCACAGTAGGGATATATCACTTCTTATTGCTTTACTGTGATTTAATATCATGCACTACCCAGCACTGCTCATGTAGCTATGTAGTGCATATGCATAGTGATGTCACATTTTTAAAGAGCATGAGGTTTCCTTATGCCATCCTGCTGAAATTAATGATGCAAATGCCAAAATATATTGTGTGTGGTTTTGACAGGAGTGTAGTTCAAATATTCAGTTCGTCTTCTCTACCAGTGACTTCACCGTGCTGTAAGAAGCAAACAAAAGCATTAGTACCTAGCTGTTTTACATGCAGGGCAACTAATGCGACGATAATTAATATATTGGGAACCCAGCATAAATATTACAAGTTTTAGCAATTGAATTTGTCACCTTTGCAATTGACTTTGTCCCGTTTGCAGTAGAATTCGTCCCGTTTGCAATTGATTTCATCGCTTTTGCAATTGATTTCATTGCTTTTGCATTAGAATTCGTTGCGTTTGCACAAGAATTCGTCATGACTACGTTGACTATAAGAAACCAGCTGCTCATCACAAGGTTAATCATTTTCGCCATGGATAATACCACTTGAGACACTAGAGAGTAATTGAAGCTGGTAATACGCGAAGCCATTAGCTGCCTGTCAAGTTAATTAGCTTGTTCGCGAGTGACCACACCCATCGCCAATGGCGAAGAACAGTTGCGAATGTTGCTGAAGCCGTAGCAAAAGAATTATTGCCTTATAAAGAGTTGTTTACAACAGCTGTACTTCAACAAGATCATGGAGCAGCTGCTACATCTTGTTTTCGTGTTTACTGCAGCTGCCAATCTTGTTACAGACTAATTCTTGTGCAAACGCGACGAATTCTAATGCAAAAGCAACGAAATCAATTGCTAAACTGATGAAATCAATTGCAAACTGGACGAACAATTGCAAACGGGACGAATTTTACTGCAAAGGCAACGAACTCTACTGCAAATGGGACAAAGTCAATTGCAAAAACCTGTAGTGTCCTATATTTGCTGTGTAGCATGCATGTTGATAGTGCTTTATAGTACATGATCCATATGCCATTTTTGAAGTACATATAGTGAAATGATGAGCATGCAGGGCTAATTAGTTGAACTGTACACATTTAGTTTTAGTTTCTACATAATGTTTACCTTACTGTCAACAAAGAGAAATAAACTTCGGCATAATTTTAAAGCCAATTCAATTTGCAATTAATGGCAAGTAAAGGTTCAGAACTTGTCCTATGCTATGCACTTTCAGTTCTGATGTTGTAGTGACACATATAACTTTTGCCATACAAAAACCCAGTTTTAAAACACCTACAGTGTAATTGACCATTAAAGTAATGTATGAGTGAAAGGATGTAAGCAGGATCAGTGAGACAGTTGTGCCAGGTCAGACGCACTTCCTCAGTGTAAACTACAGTATCTGCATGGTGTAAATGTGGAAGAAGCTTTTACCTACTGTACAACACAATGGACCAACACACAGATAGGCAAAATATTTTGTCAATTTGCCCACCCTATCCCAAAAATGCTATAAGAGTCCATACGACATAAGACAGTTAAGTGCCAGTGCTGAAAAACTGAGCGTTAAGTGCCAGTGCTGAAAAACTGAGCGTAAGAGTTTGTAGATGAAGACTTGCATGGAACAGATAGAACAAAAAGGTGCATCAAAAAGGTCCCAAAAGTGAAAAAAAAAAGTTATGACCTAGGCGGGGATTGAACCCAGGTTGGTTATAATAACTTGAGGTTAAGGGAGGTGCGCAAATTGCGACAGTTGTGTATCTGTGGTTTTGACAGGAATGTAGCTGAACTTTTCAGTGATCCTTCCCTACACCAGTACCTTCATCGCCCAGGTATAAAGAACAAACATAAGCATGTACTGATTTGCTACAACAACGCTCGCGTTGCCAGATGATGGGCATTTAATTTCGCTAAAATTCCACACCAATACGTGCTTTGCATGCCAACATATGATAAGCTAAAAGTCGAGTTTTAAAAAGGTGTGCACAAAAAGGTACTGAGTAGAAGAAACCTGCCAACACATGGATTCGAACCCACAACCTCCTGCATACTAGTCAACCGTTCTACCACTTGAACAGTATGTGCTGTGGTTTCAAAGGTATTTAGCCCAAGTTTTTCTCTATATCTTGGCCTTCTACACACTGTAGAGAGCAAACGAAAGTACGCATCAACTCGCGATAATTTGAAGTAGGCCAATGATTAGCGCTTCATGTTGGGCACATGATGTGTTGATATGGGCAGTCCCAGGCAAGTAATCGGCATGACGGACAGACGGACAAACAGACAGATGGACAGCTTTTCAGCTTTATATATAGACGAAGATGTGCCCGAGGGCTGCGGGCATACATATCAGGCAAATCACTCATGCCCATGTTACAGCTAATATGTAACACTTCCGTTTCAGGCTGATAGCCTTGATGCCAATATGAGTGTAACCACTGGATTCATGTTATATGCATGCCCAAAAGATTCGATTATGGTTAGGCAGCAAGTAACGTTGTAGCTACAATTGTTTTAATAAACGGACGAGTCCTACAGATATCACAGAAAAGTTGAGTAGAACAAAAATAATAAAATAAAAATTCAGGGAATTTACAAGTGTTTTAATGCTTTCACGTTTAAACTGTTTAAAGACTAATCACAATGTATACTAAAGACTAAAGGAGTAAGCTTCATTATAGAGTGGTTAACTCGTGTCATCCGTAATGTGGGCGTGTCCACATTAAAAACATGCCAAAACGCTTGTGGATGCACTGTAAGACTAGCTCTCACCTTTAAGTAATATTTCCCAATTTGTAGAATGGCAAGGATACCAAAACGCCTTCATTTGAGTGCTTCTTGTGGCAACACTTCAATTTGTTGTAATCATCACGTGAGCATTAATTTTGTTGCAGATGATGCAAGAGACATTAAATAATTTTTTACCTTTAGTTCATTTAACACTTTGTAGGAGTTAACATATAGGGTTTTGTTTCTGCAGACTAGACTACGCTAGAATATTCTAAACTAGTCAGACTGGTTTTCACTACTATGTATTCTAGGCCAATATAAAAGGAATTGTTGTATTCTTGTTTAATGCTGGTAAAATAAGTGAACCTGTTCCAACTTGATCTCTGTCGATATTTATTCCCACAATCGATTTTGGTCTGAACTTGTATAAAACAAACAGAGGGTGTGGTACCACCACTACCTCATCTATATCAAGGCCATGCTTGCTTTGATGAAAGTGGCTTGTTCTTTTAGAAGTACAACCACCTTCCCGGGATACATTTCAATGTACTCTGGTGTACATTTAGATGTCTCCCTGTAAAGATATATACATGGCAAATGTATCCTCTGGAATTTCTTTGACCTGAGGTGTGAAAGTGTTACATTGATATTTGATAATGGCATGCTGAGATTTCAGATGTTTCTTGATCACTACCTTGAGTGTTTTAACACTTCTAACAAACTGTTCAGGTAAAGCTTCCCTGTAATTCATGCTTAGTCAGATGGTCATTTTAATAGCTACCTGTAAGCAAGGCATGACCATTAAGAAGGATATTGCTGCAGTTTGCAAATCCTTATTACTACTGACTGCAAATGTGTATGAAAAATACAGCACTGTGTGTGTGTGTGTGTGTGTGTGTGTGTGTGTGTGTGTGTGTGTGTGTGTGTATGTGTGTGTGTGTGTGTGTGTGTGTGTGTGTGTGTGTGTGTGTGTGTGTGTGTGTGTGAAACTAATACAGTACTCAGCTTTGCCTGATGTAGTCTCAAGGCATTCCATAAATGCTGTACTTTTTTGTGCACCCAAGTATAGGTGGTGCTTTAAGGGATCTATATGAGGTTTTCATTCAAACTGCATCAGTTTTAGACCACCAAATTATCAGCAAACATCTGTATAATCTGTTTTTGTTAGGATTAGTTGGCTAGTTTTGGCAATTTATATTTTATGCAAGTGCAGGGGTGACTCCAGGGGGGTTTCTGAGGTTTCCGAAAATCAGTCATGTATGCTTAGATCGAGATACTCTAATAGAGCAGTCAATAACATTCAGAGCAGCAGTATAGGAAGTTATGTAGCTATAAAATTAATACATAGTTAGGCATAGTGGAGAGCAGTTATGCTATTATCAGTAGGCAGTGACCTTTTTTTTTTGGTCTTCACCAAAAATCTAGCTATGCTCTTGATCAGAAACCAGTCACCAAATATCCTGGAGCTGCCTATGAAGTGATCGACCTTGTTGTCTTAGTGGGATTGTTTTAAGTGAATTAGTTCTCTTTTGATAACTTACTGTATCTGCTCATACAGTACTGTGTGGAAAATACAGTACATTTCAGCACTTTGATCTTCCCACATAATACAATATATGCAGGTACAGAATATATATTAAGTAATAGGTTTACAATGTATGGGTGTGAATAACATCATACCCTGCACTAAGAACAAGCTCTTCTTCATCTGGTTTTCCTCTAGTTACCATAACACCACGATTCATCTTGGCAGGATCGAGAGCCCAGTTTGATATACCAACAAATGCAACTCTTTTTTCACGAGCAACAGACTACGTAAATAAACACAAGTAACAAAGCGACGTAAACAATGATAGTGCATGTACTTGTGCAGTTTTATCAGCTCCACTGGTCCCATCTTCCAACAGCGGGTGGAGTGCTTTTAATGGAAGACTTGGAGAGTCCTCAGCAAGACCTACTTCATCCAACACCACAACAGACACAAAACGAGTGGTGTCTTTATTTTTCTGAAACTTTGTAGCAGTACCAAACACTTCTAATACACTTTCAGGTGTGGACAACTGACTACATTGGTAGGAGAACATCTTGACCTATAGCAAACCATGATTACTAAATGCATCATTTATAGCACGTTATATACTTGTTTTAGCTCCTTTAAAAACTTTTTATGTGAAGTATGACCCTGCATGGAGTCTGCTATGATGGATTTAGCCAGAGATTTGGAGCTTCCAGGTTTACCAACCAAAAACAATGGGATTCTCAACTCAATACACACTACCATCATAAATACATTTTCCCTTAATGCAGCATTGCTGGCAATATTGGGTCCCAACTTCATCTGTCTCAAGAACATGGTCTGGCACCTACAAATAGTACATAGCAAAAATGCCAATGTATCAATGTAATACTTACTGGACAATTTCATGTGAAAATCTGTCTTGGCCACCAGGGATTGCAAACGGTGGTAGAAAATGCTGAACAATGTACTCTTCAAACCCAGTTCGTTTTTGTAATCTTGCATGGTAACAAACAGCAACTGCCATTATTAAGCTCCTTATAACTGGATCCAGTGGCTACATTTAAAATCAACAACAGCTCATATGTAAAAGTATGTAAACAACTCGTATTACCTTGTAATCCTTCAAATCATTTAGCTGTTCCTCAATAATTTTATGCTTATCAAAAAACCACTCAAATACAATCATTGCTCTTTCTACATCACGAAGACTAACAAAACTACACTCATCCTACAAACAAATATATTGACATTTGTTTTGCTAGAGATGCATCATAAAATAAAAATCACCTCTCTGTTTCTCATATACATCTGGGAAGCAGCCAACACATGCGATACAGTAGCTTTGATTTGTTGGATATTAGGATGCATTGTAAAAGTTTCCTTCTTTTGAATCTGTAGTAAATAATAAATACATGGCAATATGGCAATATTATAATGGACAGTGTGTTATTCCTTTACTTACACGATCTGTCACAATTTGTGTAGTATAAGCTTCTTCAGTGTTATCAGTTAACTGTCCAAAGTCATAGACCAGTGGTTGCATACTTGGAGGTAATGCAAGCACACGATAAACTAGCTGCCTTAGTGGAATTGACCCTGTATAAAGTCAGTGCTATAAAATATTTAAGAGAATACAAAACACTTAAGCATACCCAATTTATGAATTGTCTTAGTTGATTTGATATAAAACCCTAAACCAGCATTTTCAAGACGTTGAATCATCTCCTTAGAATGCCTGAATGTTAAATTATAAATACATAAGGTTAATTCACACAATGACATACTTTCTGTATGGATTACAAGCAGCAATAAACTTGATATCTTCTGGTATAGGTTTACCATTCAATCTCCTATCACACATTATTTCCTTGATGAGACCTATAGCCTCAGTTGTGTTAGCCTCATCAAAAAACAACACAGTGTCAACTGGTGGAGAAGCTTTTTTGTTCTCCTTTGCTAATTCTAAAACCTCATTCATTCTTCGTTCAATATCTTGTTCAGTAATGCCTCCATGAACCTTGAAACACATTGCATTAATAATCACGTACAAACTGTAATTTTTATTTACTTTCATCATTAACATATTTTGGTGACCACTACCAAAAGCTTGCAAGTCACACATGTAACGAATCAGTCTTGTCTTGCCACAACCAGTCTCTCCCATTATCACCACAGGAATGTTACACCTACATATATATATGCAAAGTATTAGACACTTTTACATGTAATTATATTGTACCTAAATCTCATCTGAATAGCCATCATCTTCTTCATATTGTCAGTTGTTAAAACATACGAATCATCAGGATCTGACATGTACTGTATTCCCATCACAAAACATAATTTTTCTATCATAGTAAACCTGAAATAGTCACATTTATGTAATAAGCAAAATGCATTATGGCAGGCACTACTATCACAATTAATTTTTATTTTTTAAGATAGATTGATGTGCTAGCATATTTGCAATAGGCACGAGTGCATAATATGTATCAGGTAGAGCATGAGTGCCCATTGCATAACTGTTATGTACCACTCAACTAACAGGTGGAGAATATATCTTATAGGTCAGCTGCATCTGTTATAAATATAAAGGCCAGGTTTCTAATATCAAATTGTAGGTAGCTGGATCAAACGTTATAATGGTGCCGCTGCTCAAATGGTAGAAAGGTATAATATTATATATATATATATCTAATCCAAAACAGCCAAGCTGTAAAAAAAGTGTGCGGCCCTCAGAAAGGCTATGGTGAAAAAAGATGTGAAATCCAAGGTGGCGGCCAAGAAATGGCTGTGATGGTAGGTTAATGGTAAAAATTTTAATAACGACAATTCAGGTGAATTTTGTGCCAAGACCAAGCGGCACCAAATTCACCTGAATTGTTGTTATTAAAATTTTTACCATTAACCTACCATCACAGCCATTTCTTGGCCGCCACCTTGGATTTCACATCTTTTTTCACCATAGCCTTTCTCAGGGCCGCACTCTTTTTTTACAGCTTGGCTGTTTTGGATTAGATTTCACTTCTTTTTGTATTTGTATACCCCAAAGCCGGCCTATGGCCGGCTTTAGGGATTTTTAACCTGTCATTTTTTCTTTACTACAGGAAGAAGAAAAGATGAAGCAGGGTGATTTCTTTGTAGCTGACCTCTCTGCAAGGTGATCCTTCTAGCTGATCTCTCTAGAAGATGATTTGTCTGTAGCTGAATTCTCTACAGGGAAATTTGTTTGCTGCTGAACTCTCTACATGGTAGTTTCTTTGTAGCTGAACTCTCTACAATGTAACTTCTTCTAGCTGAACTCTCTACAGGGTGACTTGTTTGTAACTGAACCCTCTATAGGGTGATTTGTTTGTAGCTGAACTCTCTACAAGGTAACTTCTTCTAGCTGATCTTTCTACAGGGTGATTTGTTTGTAGCTGAATTCTCTACAGCGCGATTTGTTTGCTGCTGAACTCTCTACATGGTAGTTTCTTTTTAGCTGAACTCTCTACAATGTAACTTCTTCTAGCTGAACTCTCTACAGGTGACTTGTTTCTAGCTGATCTCTCTACAGGGTGACTTGTTTCTAGCTGAACTCTCTACAGGGTGATTTGTTTGTAGCTGAACTCTCTACAAGGTAACTTCCTCTTTCTACAGGGTGATTTGTTTGTAGCTGAATTCTCTACAGGGCGATTTGTTTGCAGCTGAACTCTCTACATGGTAGTTTCTTTGTAGCTGAACTCTCTACAATGTAACTTCTTCTAGCTGAACCCTCTACAGGATGACTTGTTTCTAGCTGATCTCTGTACAGGGTGACTTGTTCCTAGCTGAACTCTCTACAGGTGATTTGTTTGCAGCTGAACTCTCTTACATGGTGGTTTCTTTGTAGCTGAACTCTCTACAATGTAACTTCTTCTAGCTGAACTCTCTACAGGATGACTTGTTTCTAGCTGATCTCTCTACAGGGTGATCTGTTCGTAGCTGAAGTCTGTACAGAGTGGTTTGTTTGCAACTGAACTCTCTTACATGGTGGTTTCTTTGTAGCCGAACTCTCTACAAAGTGACTTCTTCTAGCTGATCTATCTACAGGATGACTTGTTTCTAACTAAACTCTTTACAGTGTGATCTGTTCATAGCGGAACTTTCTACTGGGTGATTTGTTTGCAGCTAAACTCTTTGCATGATTGTTTCTTTGTAACTGAACTCTCTACAAGGTAACTTCTTCTAGCTGATCTCTCTACAAGATGACTTGTTTCTAACTGAACTCTCTACAGTGTGATCTGTTCATAGCAGAACTTTCTACTGGGTGATTTGTTTGCAGCTAAATTCTTTGCATGATTGTTTCTTTGTAACTGAACTCTCTACAATGTGACTTCTTCTAGCTGATCTCTCTACAGGATGACTTGTTTCTAACTGAACTCTCTATAGTGGATCTGTTCATAGCGGAACTTTCTACTGGGTGATTTGTTTGCAGCTAAACTCTTTGCATGATTGTTTCTTTGTAACTGAACTCTCTACAAGGTAACTTCTTCTAGCTGATCTCTCTACAGGGCAATTTGTTTGTAGCTGAATTCTCTACAGGGTGATTTATTTGAGCTGAACTCTCTACATGATGGCTTCTTTGTAGATGAACTCTCTATTAGGTACCTTCTTCTAGCTGATCTGACTACAGGGTGACTTGTTTGTAGCTGAATTCCCTACAGAATAACTTGCAATGTAATATAACTGAGTAAATTATACATGCAACTGAATGCTTTATTAGGGTGACTGTTCTATTAGAGTATCTCGATCTCGCATTTGCTGCACGTAGTTGCCTTTCGAATCATAACTCAGTGATTTGTAATCCGATTTTTCTGTATTACTGCAAGAACTTTCTATGATGATTATTCCAGCTACATACAGATTTTCAGCTCGTTACTCTAAGCGGTTTGTCTGGTAGACATGAAAACTAATAATTTTTTTATTCATAAAAATCGATCGCGTAATTTTGACACAGGTTGGGTTTTGTGTCATATCTCCATGGTCTTTATCTCGATTCATTTCAAACCACAAAAAGGTACTCCTACGATGGTTGCTCCATCTACATATCAATTTTCAACTGATTCCTCCAAGGGGTTTACCCTGTAGGCGTGACAGACCTTCGACCTTATTTTACGCAAATAATCGGTCATAACTCCGTGAATGTTCATCGGATTCCTCCTACCAAAGTTGGTACGGAGATCTGCCTTAATGAGCCCTTTAAGTGTGCCAAATTTCAGCCCAATCCGAGCACGCATTCGTGTTTTATGGCGAATTTTGCGAAGTGTGCGAAATGAAGAAGATGAAGAAGAAAAAAACGAAGAAATTAAAATGAAATTTTGTTCGCTCGTATCTCGGAAATGGCTGGAGCGATTTTCTTCAAATTTGGTATGTAGACTCCCCTAACTGGGCGGCACGTCTCTAGCAAATTTGGTTCCAATCGGATAAGGGATCACAGAGCTACATAGGTGTGAAAATTGCGTTTTCTTTCTTCCTGTTAATATACTCACGGTGTGGCGCACCAGCTTCTTGGGCCGCACGACACACTATCGTGTGTCTTGATATATATATATAACCACCTTGATATATACATGTAGTGTTGTGGCCACAGTGTTTCTGCTGTTTTTCTTTTTTTTTTTTTTGGAAATTGTATCCTAAATGTATAGGTAATGTTTGATCTCTGGCCCCACAATTTTGTATGGCAGGCTATAAAAGAATTCTGAAGTATCTTTCCACCTATTAGGTGAGGTGAGTTTGGGCAATCTAGCACAAAATCGCAGCCAGTGCAATATACTGCATGATGCACCCATTGTGGTGTGCAAAACTGCACTGAGTGTGTTTTATGCTATAATATAATGCACTCGCTGAAGTCTGCAGCAGTGCCGTATATGAATTATGGTACTGGTGGTGCTATTGAACTGCTTTGCAAAGTGGTACATTAAGACACACGGTAGCATGTTGTGTGGCCAAGAAAGCTGCCATGCAGGAAGAAAGAAATCTGGATTTTCATGCATGTATATTTCCACGGTTCTTTCTCCAAAGCATACCATTTCTGCATTAGCTGTCTGCCAGGTAGGGTAGGCCACACAACAAATTTGATTGAATTTGCTTTAGCCATTCGTCAGATATAGGCAGCCAAAGTCTCAAATTTTTCTTTGTTTTTTACTGCTTGATGTAGATAAAGATCATCAAGACCGTGTGTCGTGCAGTCCAAGAAGCCAGCATGCAACACCGTGAGTATATTAACAGGAAGAAAGAAAACGCAATTTTCATGGATTCGTAACTCCGTGCTGCTTTATGGAACACTACAATCTTTGCTGTGGACACGCCCACCAACTTCAGTACCCTACAAACCAAATTTCAGCAAAAGTACTTCAAGCATTCCCAAGATATGAGACTTCAAAAATTGGCTTAGCTTCCTGTTTTTCTTCATCTTTTCGTGCACTTACAAAGACTGCCATATAATGTGAATGCAATATCCGATTTCCTTGAAATTTGGCACACAGAAAGGGAGTATAAAGACGCATCTTGGTACAAAGTTTGGCTGGAATTCGATAAGCAGTCAAGGAGTTATTAGTGATTATTCACGAAAATAACACTAATATATTGTCATGCCTACAGGGTAAACCGCTTATGGGAAGAAGCTGAAAATCGGTACATGGATAGGTTAACTATTGAACCTCAAACCTTTTGTGGTTTGAAAGAAATCGAGTTAAAGACCACGAAGATACAACAAAAAATCCAACAGTGTGTAACAATTATGCAATCGAGATTAGCTAATAAAAAAAACAAATACTTGCCACACCTACCAGACAAATTACTCAGTGGAATAACTTGAAAATCAGTGTACAGATGGATTAATCACCTTAGAAAGGATCAGATTTAAAGCCACAGAGTTATAACACGAAATCCAACTCCATGTAGCAAGTGCGGGATCGAGATACTCTAACAGAGCAGTCACTCTAATAAAGCAGCCACCCTGAAGAGAGATCAGCTAGAAACAAGTAACCCATCAACTACATTTCAAGTCATTCTGTACTAGAGAGTTCAAGTTACCCTGCTGAGAGATCACCAAGTTACTTTGTAGAGAGATCAGCAGGAAAAGTCACCCTGTTGAGAGATCAGCTAGAAACTAGACACAATAATATTATAGAGTTAAGCTACAAGCAAGTCACAAATCAGCTACAAAAAAGTTACTCTGTAGAGATCAGCTAGAAACAAGTTATCCTGTAGAAAGATCAGCTAGAAAACAAGTCACCCTGTAGAGAGATCAGCTACATACAAGTTACTCTGTAGAGAGATCAGCCAGTAATCTGTAGAGAGTTCAGCCAGACTTAATAACCCTGTAGAGAGATCAGCTAGAAACAAGTCACCCTGTAGAGACAAAGAAACCACTCTGTAGAGAATTCAGCTACAAGCAAGTTGCCCTGTAGAGATTTCAACTACAAACAGATCACCCTGTAAAGAGTTCAGCTAGAATCAAGTCACCCTGTAGAGAGATCAGCTAGAAACAAGTCACCCTGTAGAGAGATCAGCTAGAAGAGTCACCTTGTAGAGAGTTCAGCTACAAACATCACCCTGTAGATATTTCAGCTACAAACAGATCACCCTGCAGAGAGATCAGCTAGAAGTCCCCTTGTAGAGAGTTCAGCTACAAAGAAACCATTCTGTAGAGAGTTCAGTCACCTTGTAGAGAGTTCAGCCAGTGCACAAACAAGTCACCCTGTAGAGAGTTCAGCTAGACACAAGTCACCCTGTAGAGAGTTCAGCTACAAAGAAGCCACCCTGTAGAGAGTTCAGCTACATACAAGTTACTCTGTAGAGAGATCAGCCAGTAATCTGTAGAGAGTTCAGCCAGACTTAATAACCCTGTAGAGAGATCAGCTGGAAACAAGTCACCCTGTAGAGAGTTCAGTTACAAAGAAACCACTCTGTAGAGAATTCAGCTACAAGCAAGTCACCCTGTAGAGAGATCAGCTAGAAACATGTCACCCTATAGAGAGATCAGCTAGAAACTAGACACAATATAGAGAGTTCAGCTACAAACAAGTTACCCAGTAGAGAGATCAGCTAGAAACAAGTCACCCAGTAGAGAGATCAACTAGAAACAAGTTATCCTGTAGAGCATGCAATAAAATTAATACTGTATTTATAAAATTTGTATAATTACTGATAAAATCAAAAATACTTAAGTATTAAAAATCTGCTTCAAATCTTTCTCTTTTTCCTGTGGTAAAGAAAAAAAAGATAGGTCAAAAAAGCCCCAAAGCCAGCCTATGACCGGCTTTGGGGTATACAAATACAAAAAGAAGTGATATCTAATCCAAAACAGCCAAGCTATAAAAAAATGAGTGCAGCCCCCAAAAAGTCAGGGTGAAAATAAAAAAAGAAATCCAAGGTGGCGGCCAAGAAATGGCTGTGATGGTAGGTTAATGGTAAAAATTTTAATAACGACAATTCAGGTGAATTTGGTGCCATCTTTTTTCACCCTGGCTTTTTTGGGGGCCGCACTCTTTATTTACAGCTTGGCTGTTTGGATTAGATATAGTTTGCAGTGGATCTTATAAATATCCATGATGCTGTAAATGTGTATTCATGTAAAAAAGTGAAACTTTTGTCAGGCAAACCGTTTATGGGAATAACTTGAAATTTGGTGTGCACATAGGCTAGCAATCATAGCAGTGCCTTTTGATGGTTTGAAAAATAAAGAGTAACAGCTACTGAACAGACATGGGTCAAGCACTTAGGTCAAGGGCTTGAAGCAGTTTTCAAGCACCTGTATAAGTGCTTAAGTACAAGCACAAGCACAAGCCCAAATGCTGCAATTGAGTAAATGCTTCAAGTACAAAGTGAAGCACTATTTAAGTGCTTGCTATAATTACTTAATTACTTTATTAACAAACATATATAATGGTGCATGCAGTCATGCACCTATTGTTTTAAGTACTATTGTTATAATGAACAAACATCAATAGGTAAAAGTTTCATCTTTCAATCTGCACCTCTCAGACCTGAAGACTTTCCCTGCTACACTGAATAATTGTTCTACAGGTACATCTGATAGAACAATTATTCACATTTGATAGCACCTTATGGCCGTTAAATGAGAAGCTCATTGGATCAAAGACTTTTGATAAGAGCTGGCAGCTTATGTGCTTTAAAATGTGCTTATAAGCACTTTGAAATATAAGTAATTAAGTACCAGCACAAGCACAAATGCTGCACAGTAACAAATACTTTTAAGCACTTCAAAGCACTTCAAATCAAGTGCTTCAGGTGACGGTATAGTCACGGGCAATCATTCAGAATTTTGAATGCCTATCAATACTTTTTGAGAAGCCCATAAAACCAGTCTAGCAGCGTGAAAAGTTTTAAATGAAGGTGAAGCCCTTCATATTTAATGTTTTTATGTAGCTCCAGTGTAGTTTGAGGCAGGTGGAACACTACAATTTGTTGTAGTAACACAAGTAAGCCAGCCCGTACATCGCTCAGCTCCAGCTATCACTACCATGTTTTTCCGCCGCTAAATACAGCAAAAGCTGTAAGCTCTATTGGCATTTCTGGGGCTTAGTGATGCTGTATAGTAAATCTATTAGGTCCTGTGGAAGCGTTTTTGGCGTGTTTCTTCCCAGTGACTCAGATACAAGCCTTCAAAGAACTTGTTTCACTCGAAAAAACTACTAATAGTTCAATAAAACGTCTATACAACCAGTAAATTAAAAAATCGCTTCCACAGGACCTAGATATTTTAGTTGTTTAGTCACTTGTGTTGAAATTATAAGGATTTAGTAATCTGTTAGTCTGGTTTTTGGTGGCACGTTTTTATAAAACATCGCTCTATTGTGGACCACACACCCAAGAACAGTCGTTGTTCTATAGTAAAAACAAACAAGCACAATTAGTTGTATTGCTAACACAACACAGTTGTTGAAATTATTTATCCCTGCTTGGTTTAAAGGAGGTTTTGTAATTTGTTCCGCCCACGCATTTTAAAGCTATTCCGTAACCTTAAGGTGCTTATAAGTACAAGTGCTTAAGGCTTGACCCATGTCTGCTACTGAATTACAAAGCAAAAACCAAACAACTGTAAATTGTAGGATCAAGATACTCTAATACAACAGTCACCGCAGGATAAAAAAGTACATGAAAAATGTAAAAAAACTTACCACAGCTTGAACCAGGAACCTCCATACTGAACACTAAACTGCTATCACAGTTGCTCATCTTATGTAATTTATACTTTATAAATGAAAATTCTAGCGTAAATCTACTTAATAATCACAATTTCAAATGGAAATTCTAGAACATTCTATGTGCATCCTATTAGAATAACTTGTACTCCATTAGAGGTAATCATTACACTAATATTAAAAATATAGTCAAAAATAAAACAATCTTCTGTCTTCAGTAATCATCACTGTGTCTGTAGATAAGAAGAAATGGTGGTAAAAAAATAGAGTACAAAAAGGAATGAAATCTACACAAAACAGCCAGGTTGTAAAAAAAAAGGATGCAGCCTTCAAAGCTTGGGTGAAAAAAGTTGTGAAATCAAAGGTGATAGCTGCAATGATGTTAACGTTAATAAATTTTAATAATGGCTGTGCATTATTTACATTTAATTAATTATATTTCGTCAGATTCACTTCATGTAATACTGGTATTTCCTTTAAATTAGCATACATACAGAAAGTTTGTAGCTCTACAGTAAGTTCTAAAAGTAGAATCTTGCACATGTTTCTCCCTCTGGCTTCTTCTGCCCTACAAATAGTCCCTGAGCATTACATCATTGCTTTTTTTCCTTTTGCTGCGCAGCAGTGTTTGTAGTTCAGTGACACGTGTAAAATATTCTGATGGTAGAACAAACAGCAGACACCCAGAACGTCAGTTCTGGGCAGGATATTGATGCTCTATTACAAGACTCAGCGAAAAGGGTGGAGATTCTACAGCATCTGGGAACAGTGGAGTTTTCGCATCTCATTCTTAGTGGGACGACTGGAGGTAGTGTCTTACCGACTCCGTTCGGGATGTTTCCAACCCCTAGCGGGATGTTTCCGGCTCCAAATGGGACTGCTCCATTCTCCACGTCATGGTTTCCTTGTTCTCCCTTCCTGACCATATCCTTCCAGTGGATTAACCCACAACATCAGCTAGCCGCACAGGCTGCTTCAAGTGGTGAGACACTAGCTCCAGCAGTAACGGAGCCTGCGATGAATAATAACAATCTGGAGGATGCTGGAGGTGATAGTGATAATGAGTCAATGGCTGACTCAGACTTTGTCAAGTGTCAACTTGGTGTTGAGGAGTCTAAGGAGTTTCAACGAGTTCAATCCAAAGATTAACGACGAGGAGTTGTGGGAACCACTTGCTTCTATGGCTAAATTTCTTAACAAACATTTTAATAAATGCTTGGAAGATAAGGAACGCTGAGCCATCCTTACAGACTTTCCCAAACCTCAGCGCACTACAGGCTCCTAAGCTGGACCCAGAGGTGGAAGAACAGCTTTCCAAGAAGGGCAAAGACCCACATTTTGGAGCAGAAAAGACTCTATATAAACTCCATGAACAGTTGCTTGAGGTCACAGGCCCTCTTACCTGTCTGTGGTCCGATCTAATCAGACCAGATGCAAAACCCACAAATGAGCAGATGGTTTGGTTGCTCCAGAGAGCCTTGGTGCAAGTGGGTAGCACCTCCCAAGCAATAAACATCGAACAGAGAAAGATAGCTTGGGGAAGGATTAATCTCAGCATGAAGATCCTCACGAAAGACACCTATGATAACAGGAAGAATAACCTCTTTGGTCCAGGCTTCCTTGAGAAAGCATTGAAGAAGATTGACGCTGACAAAGCTCTGGTTAAAGTGGTGGATGATGGATCAAACCCACGGAAGAGGCCATTTGAGGATGACCCAAAGGATCTAGGTCATTTTTGTCCCAAGGCGCCCCCCCAGCTCAGTATGGCAACAAGGGGAACAACACCAGTACAAACCGTACAATTCCAACCCCAAGAAGGCTTTCTACCAGCACAAGAAACCCATACCAGCTCACAGTCACCGGAAATAGAGATTCCCTCCCAAGCATCCAAACCACTCAATTATATTTTACCAGCAGGGAAAATGTCCAGTTTTCTAGACAACTCCAGTTGGAAACAAATAACATCGGACCCCTGGACTCTACAGGTGGTACAAGGCTATCACATCAAGTGGGCCAGGCCTCCCTTCCACCCAATGATCACTTCAGTATCGTCAAGAGAAGGGTCCTTGCTGGTGAGGGAGGCAGTCCAGAACCTGCTTCAGAAAGGAGCAGTGGTAATGGCATCTACTTGCCAGGACCAATTCATAAGCAGGCTGTTCCTTGTAGCAAAGAAAGACGGATTGTTCAGACCCATGGTGAATCTGAAACCTCTGAACTGCTTTGTCCAGAAATTCCATTTCAAAATGGAAGGGTCAGGAATGATCAAGGATCTATTGCGAACAGAAGATTGGATGTGTACCTTGGGCACATACCTGTTGGTAGCAGTTGTCCAGGAACACAGGAATTTTCTGAGGTTCATGTGGGACAGAAAAATTTACGAGTTCACCTGTCCTCCATTTGGACTTCGCAGTGCTCCCCGCACATTTGCAAAGTTTCTCCGGCCAGTCATGGCATACTTGCGGAGGCAGGGACTACAATCGATCATTACCTGGACGACATTCTGATTATGCATCAGTCCAGGGAAGGCTTGCTACACCAGGTGGAATTGACAATGCAGCTGCTGGAGTCTTTGGGCTTTACCATCAACAGAGAGAAATCACAACTGAGTCTATCCCAGCAGATCCAGTTCCTGGGGTTCCAAGTGGACTCCAGGCAAATGAAATTCTTTCTCCTAGAGGAGAAAGTACAGGACACAGTACAAATTTGTCAAGAGATCCTGATTCGAGACAGGCTGCCAATCTGGCAGCTATCACAGTTGCTGGGAAAGTTGAATGTGGCACCCCAAGCACTACTGTCAGCCCCATTACATTACCGTCAGTTGCAACAGTTGAAGATCCAGTCACTCAGAAGGTCGAAGTCATTCAACACACTGGTGACACTAGATCAGAGAGCGACAGAAGAACTGCTCAGATGCAGGATGGGGAGCAGTGTGCCAGGAAGTCAGGACAGGAGGACCATGGTCCCATCAGGAGCGAGACCTGCACATCAATATGTTAGAACTGACAGCAGTCCTGTTAGTAGTACAGACATTTGCAAAGGATGGCCCCAGCGCACAGAGACACATCCATCTAATAATGGACAATGTCTCAACACTGACATATGTCTCCCAGATGGGGGGAACTAGTTCTCCAGACCTGATGAGAGTGGTTTGTACACTCTGGGACTGCTGCCTGCAGTGGAGAATCACCCTGTCGGCATCCCACTTACCAGGACTTGACATTGTGATTGCAGACCAGGAGTCAAGGGAGGTACAGACACCAGCCGAAAGGAAGCTTCAAAAGGAGCTATTCTTAAGAGTAATGATGCTCGATACTAGTATTGGTATCAATACTAGATACCAATACTAGTATTGGTATCAGCCCAATTTTGGTGGTATTGGACTTGTATTGGTAAGGCTATAAATGCCCGATACCAACCGATACTTTAAATAACATCATTTAATTACTTATCAAGATGGCGGTGTACATAGCGCATCGAACAGAGTTGAGCAAAAGATGATATAAGCCATGAATTCCTTAAAAGAAGCAGCTACTAGCATTGTTAGTACAGTGGAAACTGAAGTAAGCCACGAAATAAGATTCATTGAAGCCATAAACTATTATCTTTGCGTAATTGATAACCACAAAATCAGCAAACTGCAGTTGATGAGATTAGCAAGTGAGTTTAGTAAGCTGGTTTATTAACTATTATTCAAATCACCAGCTGTTGAGAAATGCCTGTGGGGAAAAGTATCAGTATCGGATTGGTATCGGCCATTTTCCGGCCTCAAATGTATCAGTATCGGATCGATAGTGAAAAAGTGATATCGGTGCATCACTACTTAAGAGTCAGCAGGTCCTTGGGACATTGCAGTGTGGATCTGTTTGCCAGCTGACTAAACCACCAGCTACCCAAGTACATCAGTTGGAGGCCAAGGCTAATAGCCTGCGGCAGCCAACCAATCACCCAAGCCAATACAAGTCTAACAAATGGAATTTTACATAGACATCGCAAAAATTTCAATTAAGAGTCAGTCAGCAGTAACATCGTATGTGCGTTTGATCGGTCAAGTCCATGAAAAGGTTATTTAACAAGTGTTTTAAAGCCACTATATTGTTTAAAGATTGTAATATAAAGTTTACCAAAATTTACAGGGGTAAGCATGCTTACCTCATGTTATTAAACAGTAGGTGTGGTCTGTATTTGAAAATGTAGCAGAATGTTTGTGAATAAGCAAACAAACTGTAGCACTTAAACAGATGTTTGTAAACTCATAGGGTAGCAAGGATAAAAGTTACAAAACACTGGTATTCATGGGGAGATTGAACATGCTCTAAGCGTTATCTAAAGGGTAAGCACACTGGTATTCATTAGAGGAGATTGAACATGCTCTAAGCGTTATCTAAATATATTACTCTTAATTACATTATTTTATTAGGTATTTCACGTGACTCTCAATAGTCGCAATAAAAAACTGAAAAATGATGGGGTTTACTGGGGATCTTTAGATATTCAGAGTGTGCTTCACGTAAGCTTCAGGACAATGTACTTTGTTTTGTAAAAAATGCTTGAATTCTGGGTGAAATTAATAAGTTGCGGTTTGGTGTATACAACTTTACCAGACCTGTCATGTATGTATTCTATAAATGGAACAATGATGATACAATCAATGCATTACACTGAGATTGGCTTATCTCCCTCCTCAATAAAACGATTTTTGTATAGTTTGTTTTAGTGGCGCTTAGAGCATGTCCAACCTCCTCTGGAAAATCATACTCTTAGTAAAGATCATGTGATCATTGACTAATTTTCATAATCGATTTTCACTACTACATAAAGGTCATGGTAGCCATGGTTACTTTTAATGTACCATGGCCAGCCAGATATGTACCCAGAAATTTACCTTTCTAGTTAGGTGGCTTTATGGTACATGTGTGTGTTAAAATATTGTGCTATGCATTTATGAGATGGCTAACTTGTCCCAAGCATTGTAGTTTTCATCAAAATTAACTCTCTGCAGAGTAAGTCCATCTCGTAACTGTTTTGTCATCAGACCTCCTTCAATGACTTCATTAGTTTTAGGATCAACAAGATTACCATCAGCTGTAATCTTAAAGCCAAGGAAAGTTACACTGACATGATCTTGGTTAAAGAAGAGGTAAGGATGAAAGCTGCAATAAGCATGCTAACATTAGCAACAATGCAATCACAATCACCTTACCTTGACTCCCAAGCTCTTCTTTCTACGATTTCATACTTTTTTGTAACATCTTCTTGGATATCGTCAATATTATCATCATTCTCTGCATACATTACTGCAGCTTTTAGTGAAGGTGTAGCAAAATCCTACATTATACATAATAGTATATGAATTATTATCAGATATTTCATAACTAACATACTCGTGACATTCTGATCATAAACTGTACAACAAACTGCTTAAATCCTTGTAGAATATCACCAACCACTGCCTCATTGCAAAATATCGAACCCTCACAATCACTCAACTGAACATTCAGAAATTTCACAAAGTTCTGTAATTCTGCCCAGGAAGGATTTCGGATGCCACAGTGCCTATACAATTTGTATACTACCATGGTTCACACTTCACAAAATGCAGTTGATATTTGACCCGATTCAAATTACATCAACATAATATATGTGTCACGATCAATATGGTTATAGTTATTATGGCTGCAATAAAACTCACTTCAATAGTAAATTTAATGCTTCAGGTACATTTCCTTCCACACTACTAAACCTATAACTAAACTTAGCCAAGTTTGTGTAGTTAGAAAATCTTTTCAAATACTGGTAGACACGCTGAAACCTTGCACTTCGAAATATACCATCATCCATGAACACTATGCTTTTTCCTAAAAGATGCCAAACGAGTATGCAATATACATACAACAAAAAATAATATTGTACAGTGAAACCTGTCTAATCCGGTCACCCTTGGGCCAGAATTTTCTGGCCTTAATAGACAGGTGGCTGCATTACAATTCACCTGTCTTAATCGGTCATCTAGATTTGCAATGAATTTGGCTGGATTACACAAGTCAATTTAAACATATTAAATGTATACAGTACAATTGGTAATGCTGATGCTTAGCTATGTCAGTATATACAGCACCTAACCAGCTGCAAAATATTTAGTTATTGTAGTTTGCTCTAAGTTCAGCTGCATCTTTGCATTTTGTAAAGATGTTACGACTTTCCCCATAGTCTCAGCAATTTCTTCTTCACCACTTTGAGATAAATATAGCAGTAGATCATTTGCCACAGAAATAGCTTCTGTGTGTGTACTAATGGAACTCTTCTCTGGCTCAGGCTCATCATCTTCACCGCTGATTTCCACATCAGATGGCTCATCATCTTCAACACTTGCACAAGCTATAGCACGTAGCTCTTCCCTCCAATTACTGGCTTCACCATCTATGTCATATGACTGACAAGTGCAGAAGTCATCATCTGCATTTAGGTATTCTTCAGACGTGCATGCTGAATTAATTTGTTTTACAAGGCCATCAAGACTTTCTTGTATATCAGCAAATGGATCTCCTGGAGGCTGATCTTCTGTACCATCAAGGTTTATGCCACAGGTCTTAAAACACCGACGTATGGTTTCAGGCTTTACTCGGTCCCAGGCTTCTTTAATCCATCGAATTGCTGTCAAAACATTAACGGACTTCACAATTTCAGAAGCACTAAGACTGCTACCATCAATTTGTTACAGGACATGGTTTAAAAGTAACTTCCTGTAATGACATTTAAAATTCTTAATTATGCCAGCATCCAATGGCTGCAGCTTTGATGTTGTATTTATGGGTAAAAATACTACTTTAATGTTTGAGAATTTTTCTTGCAAAGCTGGGTCATGAGAAGACACATTATCAATCAACAATAGAATTTTTCTGCCAGTTCTCAGTAGTCGTCTGTTCAATGTTGCAAGAAGAGTTATCATTATTTCATTATTCATCCAAGCTTTGGCGTTAGAATAATATGGAACACCATGTGGCTTTTTCAAATTTCTTATGCCTTTAAAACATCTAGGTTTGGCAGCTTTTCCAATTACAATAGGTGGCTCTTTATCACCGGCAAAAAATGCTACAGTAAGACGCTCCTTTGATCTCTTTCCACCTCTACATTCCTTTCTCTTCTCAGCTAATGTTTTATCAGGGAGTACCCTGTAAAAGCAGCCTGTTTCATCTTCATTCCAGATATCCTCCAATTTATAGCCCTGGACCAAAGCTTTGAGTCTTTCAAACCAGCCATCTATAGTTTCTTGTTGAACATCAGCTGCTTTACCACTGACAGTTAGCTGCTTTAAACCATAATGGTTTTTGAAACTTTGTAGCCAACCATTTGACGCTTTAAACTCTGGCTGGTGAAGCTTTTCTGCGATTAAACGAGCTTCAGCTCGTAGCATAGTCCCACTTACCGGGACATTCCTTTGCCTTACCAAACAATTATACCACTGATACACCGCATCATTTACCGATTGAAATGTAGCCTTTCGTTTGCGTTTCCTTGTAAATGGCTCCCCTTTTGTCTCAAATTCAAGCACAATCCTCTCTTTGTTCTTCAGAATTTGTTGGACCTGAGTTTGACCGCATTTGAATACTCCAGCAATAGCACGAGTGCTGTCTTGAGGATGTTTTTTTACGGTACTTAATCACGTTATAATGCTCTTTTAGCGACAGTTCATTTCTTGATAATTTTGACACCATAGCAGCTGTTCATCAGCCAGAAGCCTCAACTTCAATTTGTGATTATATACGTGTTTGGCAAGTTTAATTTTAACCTGTTACACAAATGAATACATCATTTATTGTGAGGGCTGATATCTGGAGGGGGCATAACATCAGGCATGGCAGGTAGTCACATCGATGCTTTTGAATTAACATTGTATATCCGAGGACACCATGTCTATAAAGAAGTATGGACTCCTTATGTTGGTGAAGAGTTGTCTGTCAAGAAAGAAACTGGAAACCTGTACGATGCATTTGCTGTGGCTGTGGAAAAAGAAGGGGATGTTGTTGGACATTTGTCCCAAAGTATAAGCAGGAATGTAAGCTACTTCATAAGTCACAGTGGGAATAATGCTACTTGTACTGTCACTGGTCCATGAGTGAATCGTGGAGTGGGGCTCGGAGTTGAAGTACCTTGTGCATATAGGTTTACTGGACAGAAATTGTTTGTTAAAAGATTTAAAGAATTGTTATATAATAAAAAGTGATGACCGTTATATGCGACGATAAATGTACAAGTGTTTAAGGTAATGGAAATTACAAGTGTGACTGTAGCGTGCAATTAGGCAGGTGGCCGCTTTACAGCTACATAATATGGGAACTTTGTATGATAGGTATTTGGGGACTTTTATGCTGGCTACAATAGGGATTATTCAGGTGCTGGATTAGACAGGTTTCACTGTATTATGCTGTACCTATGCTTTGTGTGTCGGTGCTATTTAAAACTTCTAATGGACTTGGGCAGTTCACTGTTGGGAACAATTCTAAAAGTGACATGGTACTGGGAAGTAATCCTTTAGACTTTTGGTACTTGATCCTTGACTTTAGGTCAATGTATGTTACTTCAACAATGTAATATTGAACAGGCAGACATTGCCAAATTTGACCCTTGCTGTTGGTGAGTGACTTCAATATCAATAAGCTGAACAGCAGCGTATCAACATCAGACAAAACCTGCAGAGATACGAAATGTGATTTGTTTTACTGAGAGGAGTTGGTCATGAATTATCCCTATGACACGAAATTATGCAACCATGCAAGCATTGTGCTAGGTGTTAAGGCTTGTTTAACAGCAACACATTGTACTAATTTGCGGAACCCATTGGCATGAATATATAATCCAACCTTTATGAGATGAATGATAAAATGTGACCAAACTCCTCAGCATAACTACACACAATACTACACAATAATAATATAACAACTCACAGAAGAAGCAATATCAAAGTGAATGATTTGGGCAGGAGGAGCAGAATAGTCAGGTACATGTTTACACAATGATGTCATGACTGTATCAGCATTAACCACAGGTCCATGAATTGGTACGATGACATGTGATTGTGGAGTATGTAATTTTTGGGCCAATCTCTTCACATACAAACTCTTCCCCATTCCTGATATGTCAGATGCTACTACTCTAACTGAAGACCTTTGTGGTAAATAAAAATTATAATATAGAATAGCATTCTAATATCTCTTACAGTTCATAATCAATTTTTGCTGCACATTTAGGATCTTCATTGATGAAATGCTTTTTGAGGTACAAGGATATTTCACTTGGGGTAGGAAGAGGTGGATATTCCCGCCGATATTGATGTAACTTAGACACAATGTGAGCCCTGTCTTCATCCTCCAAACTACACACAATAGCTACACGATAACCTGTAAAATGACAACAAAAGACACAACAACGTACAAGCTGCTTTATGATGTAACATACGTATTTGTTTTACATTAAAGGTGCAGAAACAATGATTAAATTAAAATTACTGCATACCTTACCAACAAGAAAGAAAATTATCATAACATAATATTACAAAACATACCATTATTTCCTTGAGAAAGATTGTCATACTCCTTAAATGCAGCTTCGCATACTTGATAAGACAGTCGTTCAGCATGTGCAAGACAATAAATATTCTTAAAACCAGGGTCTTTCATTGCCCTATGCCATAGAAGCTCAACCTTTGACAAAATAAATTATCACAACAAAATACTGATTGTGATAATCAAAAGCAATCATAAACTTCTAATGGTATAACATTATTACGTAGTTAAGTGCTACAGTGGAACCTCTCTATTAGGGGGATTTTGAGACCCAGAATTTTTGGCCACTTTTTGCTGTGATACAGAGGTTTTCCTCTTTCAGAGGTGAAAAATGTATTAGTTATGGCCAAAATTTTTGTTCTTATTATGAAGGTTTTTTTCTGTTATGTCCTTAATTCAGAGAGTTTGTTAAGAGTTCCACTGTAATTATTATCAAACAAGAAAATAAGTCATTGCAATTTTTGAAATAGTATAACATTCTCTTAGCATTTAGTGAATGAGGAATACTATGTATCAGAGGCAACTTCATAAACACACTAACAAAAAAGTTGTTTACCTCTTCAGCAGTTGTGGTAGATGTACAAATACAGACTTCTGCTGATGAAGGTAACGGCAATTTGGGATCTCTCATATACAAAGACAACACAGCCTTCAGGACATCACCTACATACATGTAATAAAGCACACTGCTTGATCATGCAGAGATAATGTTGGTCCTGCACAGGGAACTACATGAAGTTTGTGTTTCTCACTAAAACCAGACATGAACCTTTTGATTCTTGGTTGGCAGCACTAGTTTGGTGCAATCAAGTTGATATAGTTTTTCATAGTAAAGACAAACAATTCTGAACAATTCCGTAATTCAAAAAAAAGGTTATTAAACAAAAGTTTCTGGTGACTAACTGAGTAATGCTTCAGACAAACATAACTTGACAATAATGGCTAAGGCTACAGGTTAGATTTTTGATATTCACAGGTAAATATCCAGGGCATGTTTTTCAATGTACTGCAAGAGATTAATTTTTTTTTTAATTTTGAGGAGGGAAAAATTATTACATCATGTTTACCTTCAAAAGTCTAGTACACATTGGATTAAGCTATAATTGTTACAGCCACAGTATAACATATACTGCTTACATACCTGTAGATAGAAATACATTCAGAGATAGTTTATACCAATTGTAACTTGAAAGAAACCAGACAATTAGCTACGGACATAAAGCCATGAGTGACAAGTGCTTCTCATTCACTTAGGGGTGTGACTGCTTCAGGATAAGCACAGGGGCTACTAAGACGTTTATGACAGACATTACAGAGCACTTACAAAGTGATGCTACGGGCATTTATAATCAATTCTACCATATAGTAGTTATGGCAGTAAGTGAGTTAAGCCAATTCTGGATATAAAGTCTGGAAAGTTTGGCATGTAGAAATTGATACTACATTTTGTTCTCTACAATAATAATGCCTGTACAAAAAACAAAAAGACTAAATCACAAAAGCTGGCCATAAACTGTCAAATTTGCCAGTTTGGGATTTTTTGAAGGCTGCACCCATTTTGTTGTTTTGGCATGGATTATATGGTTACTGGTGAACAACAATCTCTGTTGTTTAGTACATTTAGCTCTATATCAAGACACATGGTAGTGTGTCGTGCGGCCCAAGAAGCCGGCGCGCAACACCCGTGAGTATATTGACAGGAAGAAAGAAAACGCAATTTTCGCACCTCCGTAGCTCTGTGATGCCTTGATGAAACAAGACGATTTTTGCTGTGGACATTCCCTCCACCTTCAGCACTCCACATTCCAAATTTGAGCGAAATCGCTTCAAGCGTTCCCGAGATATGCGACTTCAAAAATTGGCTTAGTTTCTTAGTTTTTTTTTTTTTCTTCTTATTTTTCTTCCTCTTTTCGCACACTTACAAAAACTGCTATAAAACGCAAACGCAATATCCGATTGCCTTGAAATTTGGCACACCGAAGGGGGGGTCGCAAACGCAATATCCGATTGCCTTGAAATTTGGCACACTGAAGGGGGGGTATAAAGGCACATCACTGTACCAACTTTGGCTGGAATACGATAAACAGCAAAAGAGTTATGATCGATTATTCACGAAAAATAACACCAATATGTTGTCATGCCTACAGGGTAAACCGCGTATGGGAAGAAGCTGAAAATCGGTGGGTGAATAGGTTAACTATTGAACCTCAAACCTTTTGTGGTTTGAAAGAAATCGAACTAAAAACCAGGAAGATACCATGAAAAAACCAACAGTGTGTAATAATTATGCAATTGAGATTAGCTAATAAAAAACTACTACTTGCCACGCCTACCAGATAAACCACTTGGGGTAATGCTTTGAAAATCGCTGTATAGATGGAGTAATCATCTTAGAAAGGCTTTTCAATGGCGTAGAAGAATCAGACTTAAAGCCACGGAGTTATAACACGAAATCCAACTTGGTGCAGCAAGTGCGAGATCGAGATACTCTAATAGAGCAGTCATCCTAATAGAGCAGTCACCCTGAAGAGAATTCAAGAGATCAGCAAGAAACAAGTAACCTGTATAGAGATCAGCTACAAACAAGTTACCCTGTAGAGAGATCAGCTACAAACAATTCACCCTGTAGAGAGATCAGCTAAAAGAAGTTACCTTGTAGGGAGTTCATGCAACTATGGAAAGAGATAGTTCAGCTAGAAGAAATCACCTTGTAGAGTTCAGCTACAAAGAAACTACCATGTAGAGAGTTCAGTTACAAACAAATCGCCCTGTAGAGAGATAAATAGAAGAAATTACCTTGTAGATAGTTCAGCTACAAAGAAACCATCATGTAGAGAGTTCAGCTGCAAACAAATCAACTGTAGAGAGTTCAGCTACAAACAAATCTCCCTGTAGAGAGATCAGCTAGAAGAAGTTACCTTGTGGAGAGTTCAGTTACAAAGAAACCATCATGTAGAGAGTTCAGCTGCAAACAAATCACCTGTAGAGAGTTCAGCTACAAACAAAACGCCCTGTAGAGAGATCAGCTAGAAGAAATTACCTTGTGGAGAGTTCAGCTACAAATAGCCAAACTCTCTACAGGTGATTTGTTTGCAGCTGAACTCTCTACATGGTGGTTTGTTTGTAACTGAACTCTCTACAAGGTAATTTCTTCTAGCTGATCTCTCTACAGGGAGTTTTGTTTGTAGCTGAACTCTCTACAGGTGATTTGTTTGCAGCTGAACTCTCTACATGATGGTTTCTTTGTAGCTGAACTCTCTACAAGGTAACTTCTTCTAGCTGATCTTTCTACTATGTGATTTGTTTGTAGCTGGACTCTCTACAAGGAAACTTCTTCTAGCTGATCTCTCTACAGGGAGATTTGTTTGCAGCTGAACTCTCTACATGATGGTTTCTCTGTAGCTGATCTCTCTATAAGGTAACTTCTTTTAGCTGATGTCTCTACAAAGTCACTAGTTTGTAGCTGAACTCTCTACATGATGGTTTTTTTGTAACTGAACTCTCTATAAGGTGACTTCTTCTAGCTGATCTTTCTACAGGATGATTTGCTTGTAGCTGAACTCTGTACAAGGAAACTTCTTCTAGCTGATCTCTGTACAGGGAGATTTGTTTGTAGCCGAACTCTCTACAGGTGATTTGTTTGCAGCTGAACTCTCTACATGATGGTTTCTTTGTAGCTGAACTCTCTACAAGGTAACTTCTTCTAGCTGATCTCTCTACAGGGAGATTTGTTTGTAGCTGAACTCTCTACAGGTGATTTGTTTGCAGCTGAACTCTCTACATGATGGTTTCTTTGTAGCTGAACTCTCCACAAGGTAACTTCTTCTAGCTGATCTTTCTACAGGGTGATTTGTTTGTAGCTGAACTCTCTACAAGGAAACTTCTTCTAGCTGATCTTTCTACTATGTGATTTGTTTGTAGCTGGACTCTCTACAAGGAAACTTCTTCTAGCTGATCTCTCTACAGGGAGATTTGTTTGCAGCTGAACTCTCTACATGATGGTTTCTCTGTAGCTGATCTCTCTATAAGGTAACTTCTTTTAGCTGATGTCTCTACAAAGTCACTAGTTTGTAGCTGAACTCTCTACATGATGGTTTTTTTGTAACTGAACTCTCTATAAGGTGACTTCTTCTAGCTGATCTTTCTACAGGATGATTTGCTTGTAGCTGAACTCTGTACAAGGAAACTTCTTCTAGCTGATCTCTGTACAGGGAGATTTGTTTGTAGCCGAACTCTCTACAGGTGATTTGTTTGCAGCTGAACTCTCTACATGATGGTTTCTTTGTAGCTGAACTCTCTACAAGGTAACTTCTTCTAGCTGATCTCTCTACAGGGAGATTTGTTTGTAGCTGAACTCTCTACAGGTGATTTGTTTGCAGCTGAACTCTCTACATGATGGTTTCTTTGTAGCTGAACTCTCCACAAGGTAACTTCTTCTAGCTGATCTTTCTACAGGGTGATTTGTTTGTAGCTGAACTCTCTACAAGGAAACTTCTTCTAGCTGATCTCTCTACAGGGAGATTTGTTTGTAGATGAACTCTCTACAGGTGATTGTTTGCAGCTGAACTCTCTACATGATGGTTTCTTTGTAGCTGAACTCTCCACAAGGTAACTTCTTCTAGCTGATCTTTCTACATGGTGATTTGTTTGTAGCTGAACTCTCTACAAGGAAACTTCTTCTAGCTGATCTCTCTACAAAGAGATTTGTTTGTAGCTGAACTCTCTACAGGTGATTTGTTTGTAGCTGAACTCTCTACATGATGGTTTCTTTTGCTACAAACAAATCTCTCTGTAGAGAGATCAGCTAGAAGAAGTTTCCTTGTAGAGAGTTCAGCTACAAACAAATCACCCTGTAGAAAGATCAGCTAGAAGGAGTCACCTTGTAGAGAGTTCAGCTACAAAGAACCATCATGTAGAGAGTTCAGCTACAAACAAATCACATAGTAGAAAGATCAGCTAGAAGAAGTTACCTTGTGGAGAGTTCAGCTACAAAGAAACCATCATGTAGAGAGTTCAGCTGCAAACAAATCACCTGTAGAGAGTTCAGCTACAAACAAATCTCCCTGTAGAGAGATCAGCTAGAAGAAATTACCTTGTAGAGAGTTCAGTTACAAAGAAACCACCATGTAAAGAGTTCAGCTTCAAAGAAATCACCCTGTAGAAAATTCAGCCACATACAAATTGCCCTGTAGAAAGACCAGTTAGAAGAAGTTACCTTGTAGAGAGTTCAGCTACAAAGAAACCATTCTGTAAAGAGCTCAGCTGCAAACAAATCACCTGCACAGAATTCAGCTACAAACAAATCACCCTGTAGAGAGATCAGCTAGAAGAAGTTACCTTGTAGATAGTTCAGCAACAAACAAATCACCCTATAGAGAGATCAGCTAGAAGAAGTTACCTTGTAGATTATTCAGCTACAAACACTTCACCCTGTAGAGAGAGCAGCAAGAAGAAGTCACCTTGTAGAGTGTTCAGTTACAAAGAAACCACCATGAAGAGTTCTGTAATAAATATATGTATTATATATATATAATTTGTACATTTACTGATAAAATCAGAAATATTTAAGGTACATCTGCTTCATCTTTTCTTCTTCCTGTGGTAAAGAAAAAAAGACAGGTTAAAAAAGTCCCAAAGCCGCTATGGCCGGCTTTGGGGTATAGAAATACAAAAAGAAATGAAATCTAATCCAAAACAGCCAAGCTGTAAAAAAACAGTGCGGCCCTCAAAAAAACTATGGTGAAAAAAGATGTGAAATCCAAGGTGGCGGCCAAGAAATGTCTGTGATGGTAGATTAATGGTAAAAATTTTAATAACGGCAATTTAGGTGAATTTTTTGCCAAGATCAAGCGGCACAAAAATTCACCTGAATTGTCGTTATTAAAATTTTTACCATTAATCTACCATCACAGCCATTTCTTGGCCGCCACCTTGGATTTCACATCTTTTTTCACCATAGCCTTTTTGAGGGCCGCACTGTTTTTTTACAGCTTGGCTGTTTTGGATTAGATTAGCTTAATATCTTTACATTTGTTTACAATATAAACATCAAGTATTTACAAATACCACATAAAGTAGGTGCTTACCAGGTGCAACAATTATAAGATTTGGTTCTCCAGAATGTAAAATTTTGTCAGGAAAATATCTAGCTTCCTCTAAACCTATAAGTGACAGAATATAAAATGATTATGTATGCATACGTACACACCAGCAAAGTTATCATGAATTTGTTCAAGCACAGTTGCAGTTTCTAGTATACCCAAGTATTCAGTAGCTGATGCCTCATCCTTAACTTCTTTCCATTCATCACTACCAGTGACATCATAACCAATCAAATAACTATAAGTATTTAAAAGCTTACCCAACAGCCACTTCGGTCTCTTCATCCTGTAAAGGTATAGGATGACTACCAGAGCCAAACAATGGCTGCACTCCATCATCATCTTCAGTTTCAGCATTTAAACACCAGTCTGATGCAAGATCAAAATCCCCATTGTACAATGTTGTTCCTTTGATAGCAAGATTTGGTGAAAACCCTAATTCTACAATTAACTTCTGCACCACAGGGTGATTAATATCAATGTTTTCTTTCTGTACAGGCTTTTCTGACTTAGTCATTTGTTGTGCTAAAACCTCTGAATCATCATTATTAGCTACATTGACAATATTTTTGTTAATAGTCTCAACAGAGTCATATCCAACATTAGCTTCATCATTATCCATGTCATTGTACTGGTTAGCATTATCAAAGCACCAATCCATAGCAACTACCAACTTATCATCGTCATCAGCACATAATGAAAATGCATGTTTTACAGCTTTGTAGCAAACTATCTTGCTATATTTCGCATCAGTTCTCAATTCCTCGTACAGTGCTTCCTCATCTTCAGAAAGATTTTGAATTAACTCTTCCAATTCTTCCTTTACAAGTTTGACATTGTCTTCCAATTCATTTTCTGCCATTGAATATTCAACAGTCTCAACCAACTGGTCTTCAGTACCAGGTATAGATGATGATGCTTCAATACTTGCTTGTTCTTCAATATTGGAATTACCAAGAGCTTCTTGCTCACTGAATATTGCAATGACTTCTTCAACTATATTATTAACCTCATCAGAACTAATGGTCAAAGAAAAACTCATCAGTAATGAGTATAGCTCTACTGTTATAGTATTTGGCTTAAGCCGCTTTAAGTTACCAAGTTCACGTCTTATTTGTAGTAACTGTTGTGTAGTAAAATAGTTCAGCGCATGAAACTCACGACGATGTTGGTTTACTGAGTCAAGCAAAGAGCTGAGTTCTTTTTCCATGCTGGTTGCTTGGTCAGCCAACCCAACCTCAGACACTGTTGAACATGCAAATGTTAAAGACCACGAAATGTAGTTTGTGTGCCCAGCATTTTGTAGATCATGTAAGGTATCTGCAATTCTACAGACCAGATGAAATACCTGCAAATTAAAAAAAACAACAAAAAAACAAACAACTAATAAACAAATACTCATACACAGGTCTGGAGTTATTATATTGAGTACCATGGATAGTATAACTAAAAAATATACTTACATTTAAAAACCGATCAATTTCCGCTCCTCCTTTTGTATTTCTGCCTCGGATTAACACTAACTTACTTTCCAAGTCCCTAAGGTCATTAAATGAATATTGTTTCTTCGCAGCCTTAACCCTTAAAATTTTTAGGGTGATGGCATCTCCAATAGATTGCATAATATTCTTTCCTTTACAGCTGATGGTATATGATCCATGGTTGTTAATATCCTCAACTTGGTTCACAGAAGTAACTTCTACATCACCTTGTATTTCCTTAATTTCAATGTACCAGTCTAGGTCTCCTTTACATTGTTTCTGTGACAAAAATTACGGAAACAACACTAGAATTACACATAGCTGTCCCAAACTTATATGTGAATTCAACTTATAGGCATAAAAATGGTATAACAATTGTTAATTACTCAAATGCAAAAGTAAGGATTTTTTCACCCATGCAGCTCTAATCAGGGTGTGTTAGTGTGTTTAATGATGTGATTCTATGCCCTCTAGCCTTGCGATTGTGGTCAGGCAGGCAGGAAGGCAGGCAGACCAAAATTCGGGTTTTGGTGACTTTTAAATTCAATATCTGGCTGCCTGTAAGTGTTTTCTTATTAACATGCTGTAATTGGGATGGACTAAGACTATTCTGTAAAGGTGATTTTCATTACATGTAATATTTCTATGATGGTTTTTAGAGGCAGTATTTTGGGTGGTGCCTGTCATTTTGGGCGGAACCCTACTAAACAGTACTACTGTACTGTTTGATAAAGCCCAACTTCGACAAAATGCTTATCAAAGCATATATGCATACACATTTATACCACTTCATTCTATTAATACAATACAGTGTTTCCATCTTCGTAACTAAAAGTTATAGTTAGAGACCTACCACAAGGATTTTTGCGATTTTAATAACCCAAGGCAAAGCCAAGGGGTTTTTAAAGCCACAAAGATCTGAGTGAGTGGTCTCTAACTGATGGTGGGAGTGTATTTATGCTAGTAGATTGATTGATTGTGGGTTGAGTATAACATCATCATGTCATCATATCTTGTACAAAATGTAAACCCAAAATTGCTTTCTGCATTGTTATCTATGAAGGAAAGATCACTGATCTGCTATGCTGCTATGCTTCCTGAAGGGAGGCATAGCAGATCAGTGATCATTAGTGAGATCTGCAATGCTACTTAGCACATCAATGGTCATTAGTAAGGTGTGCTATGTGGTGATTCCCTCAACTGGAGATATGCAGCCTGATATATAGGTCTCTGATCATTTTAGAGAACCTCTCTAGAGGTCTCTAACCATTTTATAGAACCTCCCCAGAAGTTTTAAACACCTCATTATCTCCCAAAGCTCAAAGGGTTTCATGCATATCATTTTCTAAGAATAAATAGATGCAAAACATTAATTTGGTTCAACAGATCATGGTATGGCTATATAGATGCTTAGTATATGTAAAGTTTTCTTTTATCTTTATAAAGTAAATACATAGACATTCATACATAGCTTTGCATTTTGGAATTTGTAACTTTCTTAAAAAACTTTTAATTCCTTACCAGATATTGCGGCAAATTTCTGTTCACTTCCAATGCACTCCAAAGATAACTACATTTTCTGCTCAATTCTTTAAAGCCAGTGGTAGCCTTGGTATCAAATATCAGAGAGGAGTACCCTGTTGCTACTGTGTGCAACATAGAGAGCTTATCTAAGTGAAAATCTCCTTCGCCCGTTGTACTGGTAGCAACTTCAACAAAATTGGCCACAGCTCCCACACCTAAAATTGAATATTAACATCACTAAAATGTTTAATTGCCGCATGTGCTTTCTTTTGCATTGGTACAGTGGAACCTCAGTTACCCAGATTCTTGGTTAACCAAACTATGGAAATGACTGCTCTATTAGAGTAGTGACTGTTCTATTAGGATAATTGAAAATACTGATATTAAAATAATTCTTTATGCTATTTTAAGGTTATTTATACACAGTTTGAGATACGGACTTTTCAGACTTATGGACCACCCCTGGTCTCAAGGGGTTCAGATAACTGAGGTTCTACTGTATAATGACTATAAGAAAATTACTAACTTCCTGTTTCTGATTTTAGCCATTTAACCAAGTCAGCACTTTTAGATAATTCTTTTAAACATTCACAGCGTCCAGGAGCCATTAATTCTGTTAATTCTCTCCCTGCTTCTATCAAGTCTTGGTTGATGACTTTAAGGGTTAGCTTCTTATTCATCTAAATAAATGGTGTATAAACTAATACATCATCATACCACACTCTTACTTGTTGAGCAAGTGTATCTACCGCAGTGAAATCACCCTTCCAGTTCATAGCATTCCTTAGTTCTAACACAATTTGTGCTGTTTTCATATACCCACTAATTTTCTTATAAATTTGTATGTCACTAACAGCTAAACGAATCCAATTTTTGTCACTTGGTATTGACCTGTCTGTAGGATAACATTCTTGAATACCTGAACAAAGTTTCAGTAAGTTTTTATGAAGCTCATTTTCTTCAAACTTTGAAAAATGCTTTTCAACATCTTCTAATGTCATACTTCTTTGCTCAAGGGTCACTAAGATTTCTTTGCATTCATCCATCACAGGTGCACACACCTTCTGGTATACTTCAGTAAACGATGGTAAATCAGCATATAAGTTACACTTCTGGCGCCAACATGTTTCAAATATATCATTATGATTCTTTTTTCCAACAATAAACAAACACTTAAATAAATCTTCTGGTACATCATCAGTACTAAAACACACACATTTTAGTCCAGCAGACTTGTCACTTTTAGGCTCAAACAGTGACCCTACAGTAAATTCTTGATGATGAGCATTGAGTTCCCCTCTAAGTTTTCCAGTTAAACCTGTATATAACATAATTATGCAGGTCAAAAGAAGTAACTATAGCCATGCAATGCTGAACAATCACAATCCAGATCCAGCTTAGAAGCACAATACTGAAGTCTAACTAACAAGGCATTAAATTATTTGTTGCAAAAACCTGAGATGCACAGAAACAAACAAACAAACCAAACGATGCACAGAAATACGTATCTTATACAGTGACTTGCAAGATGGTACTGGAGCAGTGGTGGATAGGGGTGCATAGGGGGCATGTGTCCCGACTGTTCTGTTAGAATATTTGATTGACTGCTCTATTAGAGTATCATGATGTATGGATTTTTTTCTTTTTTTTTGGGAAGGTGGGGAGGTGACCACATGTAAGGTTACCAGTTGTTGCTGAGTATGAAAAAATTTTCACCATACCATGGGCACACCTAGGCCTGCTAGGATTTCAATTGTTTGCAAATTAAATGTATACAGTTCTTTGTATGCCATTCTATTATGACATCAGGCTCATAACTGACTGTCACTGATCCTCTCCCTACAGTTCTTGAACAACGCAGGCCACTTACTAAGAAAGCATAATATTTAGATATCTGTGCAAAAATTTCAGTCCTGAAACATATAAAAATACCTATAGGCCTGTACCCCAGACCCCCTGCTCCTTATACCTACCACGTCAAAGATTGAAAAAAGCTCTTAGTCACAGGTCAAAGTGAAATTTCGGAGGGGTCAAGACTTTGACAGTGGTCACAGATCTACTTAGAGCATGTACCTACATGACACCTCCTTGTGACATTTTGTCAATGAGAAGTGACACTGTGAAGGCTGTGCAAATTAAATAAAATAAAAACTTACAGGTTTTGGCAATTAAATTTGTTGTTTTGGTGATTGAATTTGTCACTTTGGCAAATGAATTCATATCCTTGGCAATTAAATTTGTCACTTTGGCATTAGAATTTGTCGCATTAGCACAAGAATTTGTCGCGTGTGTAACAGTGGATTCATGTACCAAGTTTGTTGTGAATCTGAGGAATATTCAAGGAGTTATAAGCGTCTATTCACATAAAAAAGATCAAACTTCTGTCACAGCTACAGGGTAAACCGAGTATAAAAATAATTTGAAAATTGGTGTGTAAAAAGGCTGATCATCGTAGCAGTGCCTTTTGATAGTTTGAATAGCAATAGAGTTACAGCGACAAAGTTATAAAGCAAAAACCAAGCAAGTGTAAAATCGCGGATCGAGATACTCTAATAGAGCAGTCACCGCAGGGTGTGCAAAAAATGTCAAAAAACAAACTTACCAGAATTCGAACCAGAGACCTCCATACCTAACATCTGCATCCTTAACCACTGAACCACTTCTACCTTGGTTGATCACCTCTCTTACTTTCTGCTTTATAAATGAAATTTCTAGTTGAAATCTGCTTATAATCAAACCTTTGTGATTTCATAGATCTACCAATAGAAGTACTAGATTGTTCTAGAACATTCTATGTATGTTCTATTAGAAGTCCTCAAAAAATGTGCACTCTATTAGAGTATTATAATATATAATAATATTATCAAATATTGAATTAAATCATGCAATGAAATACATTTATAAGTCTGTCTTCAATTGTATCTACATAGAAAAGAAGAAATGTGAGTAAAAACAAACCTCAAAGTCTGGTTTTGGGGCCTTATAAAGTACAAAAAGAAGTGAGATCCACACCAAAACAGCCAAGCTGTGAAACAAGTTAATGTTGTGCTACTTCTAAAAACCAGGCGCCCATGCAATCCCATTCTAACTAAATTAATCAGCCATGTAGTTTATATTCCTGTTATAGGTATTATTAATTCAGCTAGATAATTAGAATTAGTAAATTCTGCAATTCAGTGTATTTTGTAATTCATGAATATTTTTGTAATTCGGTAATTACATTGCTACGCACTGCTAACGAAGCGTAACTATAACAAACCACTTTAAACCGCAAATTATACACAGAAGTATCTTCTCAACTGTTTTATAGTGTGTCTATCGTGTTTTCCCATGCAAATTGTATAGAGAAAGCCTCAAGGCTGCCCTTCATTTTCGTTTGCGTAAGTACAGGCATAGATAATATACGAACCATGGATTGGAAACTCCCGCTAAATTATTTACCTATCCTAGTTATGGTGTGCCAATACATTTGAAACTTGTTGGAATGTACTGAGTGGCTGTTTGGCTTTCTCTCAAGTGTTTGAAGGCTAGTTTGAAGGCGTGGACATTCCTTTTACATTGTTTATTGTGTAGTGTTTTGTACTGGACAAGAACACAGCTTGTCTGTGGACATTAGAGGGAATATCATTGGTGACAGGTGGATACTGGCAGGTACGAAATATTTCAGCAGTCTCGCTACCAGCTAACTTAACATAGCCTCTATGCCACACCCAAACAAATGTTTGATAGACTGAAATGAATTTTTAGTCTACAACTTGTTTAACTTGCATAAAACAATTGCCCAAAGTAGCACCTGTTTTCTGTCATTTTACAAAACAGTCTGAGTATACAGCGAAACATTGGATACCTGGCTAGCTAAAGCCACTCTACCTGCTACAAGTGAAGTTAAGAACAGCAAACAAATGATGCCACATTATTTTTATTTCTTCAGGAAATTTTCCCAACTGTTATGAAACACTATACTTCACCTTTTAACTTGAATCTCATTACGCTGTTGTTTGCTACTTGCCAGTATCCATAACCAGTCCAGCCTCCAATTAGTGTAGGTGGTTAGTAACCCAGCTGTAACCAACAAACACGTATTTATAGCTTTAACAAGAAATGCTAAATATTTCACCTGTAACGACCATAAACTTTTCGTGCACCATAACGAGGATGGTCTATGACATCACTATGTAAGTAATATGGGCATTTCCAATCCATGGTTCGTATATTATCTATGGTACGGGTAATGCCCCCTTTCAACCTGAAGGATATACTACCTCTGGTAGCCTAAGAGGTCTTCAGTGTTGCATATCAAAACTCATGTCAAATTAACACATACATTACAATTTTCCGTAAAATATTATTATGCGTAAAATCAATGTACAGCAGCCTATGGAGGTGAGTTAGTTTTAAGTTACATTATTCATCATAACTCTGGTTCTGAAGGCGGTATCAAAATTGTTCGGCCGCCATTACACATGCATAACACTCCTCTATCCGATGATAACAAAATTTATTCGAAGCTAAAGTGTTTACAGCTTGCAAATTTACAACAAACAATGGTAAGTAGCAACTTACGCAATACAAAATCCATTGGAGAGCAAATCACGAATTTCGCGTTCTAATTAAATAGTGGCATCACGCCGTTGCCATAGCGATTACAAGTTTTGTTCAGCTGAAATCGGATAGAGCAATTCATAAGGAGTTGAATGATATTAAGTTTTATGGTACTTGATCGTGTCTAGTGCTTGCAATTATTGAATATACAAAATGATGTAAAATGTATGGAGTTTGTATTGGAGAAATTGAAAAAGTGATCCATCCATCCTGAGACCTTTGAAAAAATCAGTGTTTAATCAGTCCATTTCATGATCTAAGGGCAGAAAACACTGGTAATGTACAATATTGCTGATAAAATGATTACTGGCTGTAAATTTGATTTTGCCATTTTTGTCATTTTGACTTTACAAATCCCAATAGCATGTTTTGATACGGTTTTAAAGTTGTTAAACGTCTATAAAACCAAAAGGGAAGACTGTTCAAGAAGTATATGAAGAGTCGCCATACCCATATTTCAGACCGCCGAAAACAAACCACCTCAGAGCAAAGTTTATGTGTGTGGAAGTTTAACACAGACTTACTTTAGCTTTCAATTCTTACATACTGACTGCTTTTTATAATTTTTTACGTTTTTGCTCATGTGGTGCGTACAGACAAACAAACATAGGTAGGGAGGTAGGTACACACACAGACACACACAGACACAGACACGTTTTTATGAAAACAATTTCAGTAAACCAGGTGCGTGCCTGTTTCAAAAATGGTTGTGAAATCAAAGGTGGCGGCCAAGAAATGGCTGCGATGATGTTAATGCTAAAAATTTTTAATAATGGCTGTGTGCATTGTTAAAATTTACTAGCATTGACATCATTGCAGCCATTTCTTGGCCACCACCTTTGATTTCACAACTTTTTTCACCCAGGTTTTATAAGGCCGCACCATTTTCTCACAGCTTGGCTGATTTTGGGTGGATTAAATTGTCTTCAAGAAAATAACTGCTCATTACAAAGCAAATAATTTTTGCCATGGAGAGACACTAGAAGGTAATTGAAGCTGGTTGTACAGGAATAGCTGTCTGGAAAGTTAATTAGCTTTTCCGTGAGTGACCACACCCATTGTTAATACTCCCATTGTTAGTGGTTAGGTAGAAACAGTGGACCCGGGACCAGGGGACCTGAAGATCCATGCAGCTCTTCTTAAAATTTATACACCTCACTATCTCTATACTTATTCTATACTTGTACTAGGTACATACCTCTGCAAGTAGTCTTGCAAGGCCAATCCTTTTCTGGTATCTCACATTATGTTCAAACCAATTAGAAATTATAAGCACCTGCGAAAGTGTCTGAAGCTGACTGCATTTATAGGATACTCGCCTGCTGCACAATGTGCACACTAGTCTATTATGTCGCTAGCTACTAGAGTTTAGAAACATTGTGCAAACAAATATTCTGGGAAATAACAATTTAATACTAGCTAAGTAAGATTCAGTCCAGCAGCTCAACAACCAGACTGCGTACATTGTGGTGCATTTGCACAATGTTTCTAAGTTTTAGTAGCTAGGCAAAATAATACACTACTATGTACATTGTACAGCAGGCGAGTGGCCAATAAATGCAGTCAGCTTCAGACATTTTTTAAAGAGGTGCTTACAATTTCTAATTGGTTTAAACATCATGTGAGACACCATGACAGGGAAAAAGTGGATTGGCCATGCAAGACTACTTGCACAGGTACCTAGTACAAGTATAGAATATTGTAAAGTGTATAAAATTCCAAGAAGAATTGGACCCCCTGTCCCCTGGTCTCGGGTTCTTGGTTCCTGGGTCCACTGTTTTTACCTACCCATTATTAATGGCAAAGTGCAGATGCAAATGTTGCTGAAGACCTTAGAAAGAGTTGTTTACTACAGTTGTACTTGAACAAGGTCTTGTAGCAGCTGCTACATCTTGTTTTCCGTTTTCCCCAGCTGCCAGTCTTGTTAATAGATGAATTCTGAAGCCAAAGGAGGAATTCAATTGCCTTAGTAACAAATTCAATTGCCAATTGGATAATTCTATTGCAGATGGTATGAACTCAATTTGCAACATACTTCATTTGTCAAGAATATTTGCACAAGTATTATAGAACAATGTAGGTATCACTGTTGCTACTTGAAAAGCTGTAAATTGCTTTGGTCTGCTAAAAAACATGTCATATAATGTACAGCTATGACTAGCAAATATTCACGAGTACTTGGTCATTAACACTAGAGAGTATATACTTGAATAGTAAAAATCCATGATAGTTTGTCCCTACTGGGCCCCTAAGCTGCACCTTAGAGCAAGCTAATCTAAATATTCCGTCAAAATATTTACATGCTTACATGGATTCTTGCGTGGAGCACAACACTGTAGAGGTGCTTGTTTTGTAAGAATTAAATGGTTGCAGTACAATATATATGTGCACGCAAAAAGCAGGGTGGAAATGTGTCAATCTTTGAGTTAAAGCATATGTGACTAATTAAAGCACTGTCTGAATGTTCTAACAGAGTAATTGTGAGAAAGAAACACAAAAATATAGATATGTACTAAACTTTAAAGACACACGCAATTATTAATAAAAGTGCACCAAATATGCATAGGCTGTCATATAGCTTGACTGTAAACAAAGCACTGCAACTTCAGTGCGGATAAATGCTAAGGCGATAAATGCTAAGGCTATGCAATTCGCACCATTCTGTTCATGATGTAATAAGGAATAAAAAACTTTGGCGAAAGCATAAGGTCTAAACTCACTGTGAATACAAGCTGTAACAAAAAACGAAAACAAATCATTACATAACTAGTCCTCAGAAAACGTTTGATAACTTCTTCACAATGTATCCTATGGAGTTCTGGTAAGAACTATTCAATTCTCCATTCAATGACAAATCACACCATATCAAGCTCATTTGAATGAAACATTGTTTTTTAAATGGATACCAATGCGATATGTGTGAAGTAACAGGAAATTCAGTTGTCATTCTTCGTGGTGTCATAACAAGTGAACAATTGTTGTTACGACAATTAATTATACTTGTCTAAGTAGGCTAATGCATAAACTTTCTATAGATATAAGGTTTTCGGTTAACAACATTAGACAAGCTTGCCTGTGCTGGCTGTTTAGAAGCCATCATTTAAGCACAAACTACTTGTACTAATTACACGTTTTGCATGCTTTTAAAAATGGCTGATGGCCTATTCAGCTTTAAGGGTTAAATAAATAAACTTTAATGCATAATTAATTATTAATTAATATTACTCTAGATTACTTATATTAAAGTTTTAAATTACTAATTGAAGCACCAAAGTTGTAAGAACACATATTTTCAATCCTTGAATGGCTTCCCAGATGCATGACTGAGGTGCATCCTATCAAAAATCTTAAATCTTTTGTACTAAGGAACTCACAGAAAAAATTTGGTACCTTTGTCAGTTGTCCTCATTTTTATGCTAAACATACATATAGCTATGTAAAATGCTAGTAACATGCCAATGTAAGTTTTGTCCCACATGCATAGCTGCATCTTATTTCACTACATTTTATTACCAGAACTCTACTTCATTAATAATTTTTTTGTACGTTTTGTAAACCTCGCTGTTTCAATGATGCAATACTGACATAAATTATACAGTTATTACAGAGTCACAACAAATCTTTGCATGTCTTGTAAAACAGTCCTCCATCCATTTCTGTTGCCTTGTAATAAAATACTTGATGGAATTAAATCCCATAGGTTAATAACTACTGCCTGTCAGCTACGATGAAAACAATCTAATGTGTGAAAATTGCACGGGTTCTGAAAGTGTAAGTGACCAGCTGGATCAAAACCATGTAACATTTGTGATGATCTGATTGGAGACTTAAACTTAGGACAAAATGATTGCAGATTGCCGCAGCCCTCTCCAGCTAGGAGGCGACAAGTAAGCTAAAATTGAAGCATAAAATTGAAGCATTACGACATTTTAAAATAATTTTTAATTGTTCTAGTAGTTAAACTAGTATATGAAAAATTAAAATGAAGTAGGGTTCCAAAAGATAAAAAGTAGTGAAACAAGAGATGAATGATGGTATTACAGCATAGCTTGGTAGGAAAATCACTACATTGGCATCTTCAATGTCACAGTAGGGATTTTCCCACCGAGCTATGCTGTAATACCATCATTCATCTCTTGTTTCACTACTTTTTATCGCTTGGATCCCTACTTCATTTTAAAATTAATATACCAGTTTGTTTGTTCTTTTGTTGTAGTATACATGTGTGACTGTTCCATTAGGGTGACTCCTGTATTAGAATATCTCAAGTCGCCTACCAGGGTGTGTGTCACTATTTCATACTTTGCACTGTGCTAGCATTATAAGTACAGCTAGACCGATAGTAACGGGGGGTGTCATCATGATCGAGTAAATGGATTGTTATGAGAAGTGCAATCATTATTAATCAACCAAGATCGTGCGAATAGGCATGGTCTTGAATCTATTGTGAAGTTATAGGTATCTACTGAACGTAAGCGCTTAAATAAGTTTGTGGTGTCTAAATATATTGCTCAAGGAAAGTGTTGATAGGGAAAATTAATGCCTCGGTATGGTTTCAGACCAGTCTGATTGAAGATAAAAGAAAAGGCAAGGCGCAGAGGGCACACACTCGTCATAACCCAAAAGGCACATGCTACTGATGAATTTGTTATTGTGGCATATCGACGGTGGCTGTGCCCTGCTTCGTTTGGCCTACAGCCTTGCGACTGTGGTCAGGCAAGCAGGCAGACAGGCAGGCTGGCAGGTGAAAATTGAGTTTAGGTGATTTTTACAATTCTGCATCCAGCCGCCTGTACATAAGTGTTTTCTTGTTTCTAATGCTGTATTGATGTTAGATGTACTAAAATTATGATTTTTGTCATGTAAGATATCTCAAGGATGATTATTTTAGGCAGCGCACATCACTTTTGGGAGATCTCTACGTAACACACCAACACAGATAGTGACAACATACCATAATATTTGTGGCAGAATTCTAATAAAGTTGAAACTTTGTTTCTGTAGTTCAAAAACATAGCTTCCAGCTGGCAGCACTCATTTAAATGTGATTCAACCTCAGAAAATGGTAGACACATATTCTTTTTACCAGAATTCACAGCATCACAGAGTTTTCTAAGCTGTCCACGTTTCTGTCTGACATAATCTAATGAGTCCAAAGTTATAAATCGTTTTTGGATGCTTTCACACAAGTTGTCCAGAGTTGACAAAGCAGCTACTATACTCATATTATGGCTATCTTCTTGAACTTCAACCTTACTCACTGCAGTAAAAGTATGCATTATTGCAACTATGTTTACTATCTCTTCTTACCTAACATTCCCAGAAAACTTGGCCACATAACCCAGTCCAACAGCTCAGCTTGAGTAATGTCTTCCACTTTTGGGTACTTTTTATTTAAGATTTTGGACATAATTTTGGACAAAATATTTCTTATATGATTAGGAGTGCTTTGCTGAAAATAGGATGAAGAGTGCTCTAACCAACCCGAAGATTCCAAACTCTGCATAAAATCATACTAAACGTAACACAACAAAAGAAGAATGATTTACCGAATGTTCAATGTTATCAAAGTTTGTCAAAACATCTGTTAGTATGATTTCTGTAAAGAACTCAGGAGCAGTATCTAGCTCAATGGATTGTAGCACTTGAATGACACTTGATTTCTGTACAAACATAAACATAATGAATACACTCATATGCTACTACAGCTATTTTTTCAATAATTATCAAGACGCACAATAGTGGGTTGTTTGGCCAAGTACAGCCAGTGCATGCAGGTGTGTGACAGACAAGTGGGTATTTTATATGAACCTTTGCTTTCACAACTTTTCCACCCTGGTCTATTTAGGTGTCAGGCTGTTTTTTGATATAGATATAAATTACAGGGATACATTCATGAAAAAATACAGGAGTTTACTTACATACCCACAAAAAAAACTGAAAAGATTTTTCATCTCTCCTCCTAATTTGTCATGGTGATTAATATACTTTGTAGCTATACTACACTTATCAATGTGAACTGATGCAAAATGAAACATTCATCTTGATATTAGAAAGTTCCACTTTACTATCTCGTAGTGAATTGTGTAACATGTGTCTAACCTAGATACTATAGTAACAGTAAAGGGTATATATTTGTAATGAAGTCCAATTGTTGTGGTTCCTAGCTGAATGTAGTGAAGAACTACAGGGCTACAAGGCAACTAAATTACACACATCCCAAGTATTGCATGCAGCCTATATAAAAACCATGCTGACTATTCAGTCTACATGTAATGGAAATATACTAACCTTACATGGAGTACCATCAGTAAACAATGCCAGTTATTTCTCTGTTGTGTGATGGACAACAAGACTGAATGCATATACCTTATTTTGAAAACATTTGGAAACATATCTGCGCTTTACTGTAATTGTCCATGAATGCGATGTGTCACCGTGTAAACATCTTGCTACTATGGAATCCCCTCAGGCTTACAAAACTGTGCTTGCAGTACTTTTTTAGTAACATGATTATGATAATAACGACTATTGAAATAAAATGGTTTTCACTATTGACATCTCATTATTGTACAGCCTTAATTCATTTTTATCCACAAATGTGGTACGTATATATGTACATGTATCACTCCTGTAAACCTTGTAAGTTTCTTTTGACCACTGACTGTACATGTGACACTACTATAAAACATAACAAATTCATACCACTTGAGAAAGTCTTGATTTAATTACATCCTCCAAAACTTTCCTCCAAGATGCCTCAAGATTATCGGGACAATCAATTTCCACCAATCTAGACCAAATCTAGTACAAATTGGAAAATGTAATAATGTACTATAACATAATTAATTCATTCTGATTTTGTCAACTAGCACAGTGACTGGTACCTGCCCTATGTGCAGGACTTATCCTATTTGTGTAAATCACACATATTCATTTTCATTATGACAGCTCTCTTACAGTGACAATAGATTAACTCATTATAGTAAAGTAATACTGTATAGCCTAAATATTTTGAGGGGCAAATATTTCGAGGTTGAGCAATGTTGCTAAAAATAATTTTTTTGCGGAGGGTAAAATTTTTGCTGATAACATCCAAAACTGCAAAATCAGTGAAAATTTTCCCCCTCGAATATTTAGGCTATACGGTAGTATAATCATGCAGATCTACATTCCTGTTCCCTTACTTTCCTTATTTCTTATCAACATTATTAATAGTAGCAGTAATAAATCAGTGTTGTTAATTAGTCAGTGTTGGTACAAAAAAACAACAACAACAACAAAAACACTGGGAGTGATTACAACATCTGAGGTTGTGCGCTGTGGCTCCACAAGGCACTACTAGCCTAGACCAAATGATGTCTGTGGATCACTAGAATGCATTCAAGAGCTTACAGTAGTGACTCCCTGCTACATAGGCTTTCAGTAGTCTTCTTGCAGGTCCCTATTGGGATAGTGATTAAAAATCCATTGAGAAACTGGTACCTGCCACCTGCCTATTGTGCAGGTATAGTATAAGCAATACAGTACGGTAGTACTGTACAGTAAGTGTAGTGACTGAACAGTAACTTATTACATTGTATTATAACATTATGTAATTGTACTTGTGCTCATGCGTGTGTGGGGCTGAGCATTATTAAGAATCGATCATGTGCTCGTAGTGATAGAGAAACTATCAAACACTGTGTATTGAAGGGTTTTACAGTGGAGGTCCTACCAAGATGGCTGATGAAGATACCCACACACCAGTAATTTCGACAGTAGAGAAGTCGATAGTACCTGGGGAAGACGAAAAACCCACAGAAGGATTACCAAGTGAGGAATTTAAAGATGGAGAGGATGTTGTACCTGAAGGGTCCACTTACCCTTTGAATTTTAAGCGCCTGAAGATGTATGGATAGCGAGGACTCTACAGCTTCTGACGGGTGGAATTGCAGCTGTTATAAGACAGTTAGTCGAGGGAAAACTCACAGAAATGGATAGAGAGCCTAGAAATGTTCAAATTATTGTCAAGGGCGCTGGTGAGAATGATCCCATGTTTTTAATCGATGAAAATGGTTTGATATGAGTTATAAAATCTGCACATGACCTGATATTGCACGTGAGTCAACTGGTTGACGATGTGTCGCAACACAGTACACTACACAAATCAGGTATAGTGAACTCACAGAAATAAGTGAGGAACTGGAAGCGCAATGCCTAGAGTTAGAATGGTTGCGAGTGTCCTTGGCAGAAGCAGATGAAGAGATCGCCAATGGGAAGGAAGAGGCGAGGAAACAAGGCTACATAATCATACAGTTGCAAGAAGCTTTGGCTAAGGAGAAAGGAAAGGTGAAAAGAATATGGAGGGAGAAGTGTGACCAACACTTAGCACACAAAGAAGCTATTGATAGTAAGGACTTGGAAATAGTATCATTGAAAACACGTCTACTGTCACAGACAATAAGTCCATTGCCTAAAGCACCTAGTAGTCATGATAGTAGCATAATAATTAGTACTCCAGTCCAGTCACACCATCGAGGGAAAGCCCCACCTGTTGATGCATTCAGTGCAGAAAATGAAGATGAGCGATGGGATGATTGGTTACCGTAGTTTGACAGAGCTACAGAATAGAATGGCTGTACTGATGCTGAATGCTTGTTGCAGCTAGCTGGGCACTTATGAGGAAAGGCAAGGCAAGAATTTTTGTTACTGTCTGAGAGAGAGAAGACCTAGCTCCTTCAGTAATGCTGTGGCTGCCATGAGATGACATCTGGAGACTGGTAATAGAACTTTAGCAGCGCAGTTTACCTGGAAGTAGCTCAGCAACTGCAAAAGATGCAAGATGCTGGGGTTATCAAGCCATCTGGTAGTCCTTGGTCAAGCCCTGTTGTTATGGTGCACAAAAAGGATGACACATTATGCTTTTGTATAGATTATAGGGAACTGAACAAGGTCACCAAGAAGGACACCTTTCCATTTCTACATGTAGATGATCTTCTAGATGAGATTGGAGACTCCAGATATTTCACACCTTGCCAGTGGATACTGGCAAATTCAAGTTTCTCCTGGTTCATGAGAGAAAACTGCCTTCATAACCCCAGAAGAATTATTCCAGTTTTGTGTGATACCATTTGGGCTGACTAACACAACTGCAGTCATTCAAAGGTTAATGCAGACGTTTTGATGGGATTAAACCTAGTAGGAGGAAAGTGCATTTTGTTTTGTTTACATGGATGATGTCCTGGTATTCTCCGAGACATTAAAGCACCATCTGAAGCATTTGCAGCTGGTGATACAACGAATACAAGATGGTGGGTTAAAGTTAAAACCTAGTAAGTGTCACTTTGTACGTGAAGAGATTCGATTTTTAGGGTATGTGTTGACTCCACATCTAAATTAGTAGAGTCAGTTACCAACCACAGAACATCAAGGAAGTTAAACAATTCCTACTTATTATCATCGCTTTATAAAGAATTTGGCGAACATTGCACAGCCCTTACACACCCTTACTCGAAATGGAGTGGATTTTCTTTGGATAGAACAATGCCAAAGTGCATTTGACAGTCTTAAACAATGTCTGACAATGGCTCCTGTATTAAGTTAATGAGGTTTACATGCACATTTAAACCAAGTTAATGTAGGAGCTATTAATTATGCACGCATTGGTTAGAAATGTTAGTGAGCATTAACTGGAATTTGCACATGCGCAGTGTTCAACACGTGCCTCGTAGTGTGAACAGTGTGACTTGTTAGTTGTTAAGGATGAGCCATCATGCCACAGACAGAGGACATAAGGAAGAATCCCTCCCTCCCATCCCATTGGTTTGTACAATGGTTACTCTGTCTGTCACCAAAAGGGCCCCCAGTTTACAAAACCACAATCGTATACTAGCGTACCTTATATCTGATGTGTTCTTTATATATACATGTGGTTGTGTATTTATATGTATAGTTTGTTATTGCAGGAAACAAGCAAGTTAATTACAATGCCTGAGGAATCGACACCCAGTCAAATCGCCACCCAGTCAAGGCTTTGAGCAACCCAATGTGTGTAGTAAGAAGAGCACAAAAATGGGAGGACTGGTTGGCGTTACCTAGTGTGTTCAGCGAGCAATAACCACAGCTCATGCAAGAGTAACTGTAGACATGTGCATGCAGCTGTAACAGCAATGGGGTCACATTAAAATTGGAAAAAAACAAAAACAAAACACGCTATATAATACCTTTAGCTAATTAACTCCATAAGAATTTGTGTGTCCATTATTTTGATTCACTGTAGGTTACATAGGAATGTGCACTTTAACCCTATCATCATGTGTAGTTTCTATTCACTGCAGGTGTCATGCGAGTCGGAAATATTCACATAAGTGCGTGATGTGAATTTTGGCAATAGCTTGTTAGTGCTAATGCTACCCAAAGTCACAGAAGCAGTGCTACCAGTGTTATGTACAGACTGGCAGGAGCCTGTCAGTGTTAATGCTACCCTCTATGTGCCAGCAAAGTATCCACTGTCAGCATACACCCTACCAAAAAAAAAAATTTTTTTATCAGTCTTAATGCAGTCTGGCAGGAGCCTGTCAGTGCTAATACTTTCCCTATATGCCTAAACGGTATCCTGTGTCAGAGTTAAGTGTGAGTATGTATAGGCACGGCTGAATACAAGGTGGCAGGTGTGTGCCTGCCCATGATTCAGCATCTCCATCCTGACTAGTCGGGATGTGATAGTGCGAGGACTCTAATAGGATCTGCCTCCGTGTATACTAAGTGATGCCTGATACACCCAAGCTATGTCAAAAGTCTGAAAAATCCCCTTTTGCTATTCAAAAGTATTAACCAACCCATCTAATATACATATAACTTCCCAATTTAAGTCCCAGCCTATAATTTTGGCTAGGTTTTCCCACGGCAGACAGAGTCCTTGTACAACTACCAACCCCACCACCATCAGATGACGGTGGTGGATAAACCAATCAGTAACACCTGTGTGGGACAAAGATTGGTGACAAGTATGTTAGAGGTGAGCGAACTACATTAACCCATCAGTAAATTGCTCCCTTACACTTGAAACCGATGCTAGTATAAAGGGAATTGGTGCCATTCTCTCTCAGGCACAAGAGGACAGCTTACTACACCTGGTGGCATATGCTAGCAGGTCGCTAACAGCTGCAGAGCGTAACTACAGCATAACACAGCTGGAAACACTGGCAGTTTTGTGGGCCATGCACTGTCACCCCTATTTGTACAATAACGATGTTACAATGTAAACTGACCACTCTGTAGTACTCGCTATTCTGAACACTCCCTCTCCATCTGGGAAACATGTAGGACTGTCATAAGATGTGAGAGAAGGTTTGTCCCTCTGTCGGACAGTGGCCACTTAGTTAAATAATCCTGTAGTACAACAACATACTTATTACCCTTTTTGGTCTGTGGAAGTACAATGAGGTCAATACCAACTATTTGAAAGGGTCAACTCACAGGGATTAGGTGCAAGGGTGGATTATTATGTCTGCCTATTCCTGCTGTGACAGTACATTCAGTACAGTTATTGACAACTTTATGGTATCAGAATACATAGTCTCCCACCACCAATGGCAAACCAGCAAGCTAAATGTACCCGAAAAATGTCCACACAACATGATTCCTCAATGAGCCTCTTCCAAGATCATGTCAGTCAGGTGAATAGGTACAGCTACTCTTTTGCTAAGATCTCTCTTGTGGTCCACAGAATAGAGTGTGCTGTCAATTATAGTAATCAATGACTGCTGGATAACAATTTTCCTTGCTGGATAACAATTTTCCTTGCTTGCACTGGATCAGCTGGAAGTATGCCTGATTCCATGAATTGAATGATATCTCTTGGTGAAGGTATTTCTCTTGCTCCGATCGAAAGGAAGTAGCTGCATCAATGGTTGGTTCAGCTTGTAAGAGTGTGTTTATATCAGACATAGGTTCCGTATTCACTACTGCCACTTGCAGGATATTTTCTCTGATGTCCTCATTTGGGGCTGGGGATTGAGGATTCCTGGAAAGGGCATCCGCGTTTGTGTTGATCTTCCCAGCTCAATGGATGATGTCTAACTTATGTATGCCGGCTCCATACACTTTTGACCACCAACATGTGTGCCTTACTGGGGATAAGGAAACTGAATACAACAGCCTACCATCCCAAGTGCGACAGGATGGTGGAAAGATTCAATAGAGCATTGAAAGCTATGTTACACAAGCATGCTGCTAGATTTGGGATGCAGTGGGACTGCTATTTGTCTAGTGTTGTCTGGGCATACAGAAATGTTCCTCATGCCAGTACAGGTGAAAACCTTCATTCTTATTATTTGGATGGGATCAGAGAAGTTCCACAGAAGCTACATTTGCTCAACCAACTCAGCCTATCCAAAGTATGATAGAGGACTACCGTGAGAAGGTAATATTGCCCTTGTCATCAGCCAGAGAACTGGCTCTGCCATCAATTAAGAAGGCACAGAACCAGTACAAGCAGTACTTTGATCATTCCTCGAAGCAAGTTGAGTACCGGGTGGGAGACTCAGATTCCCAGCAGAAGAGACAGGAAGGAATAGAAAACTGTCACATCTATGGCATGGACCATATTGAATCCTTCAACGGAGAGACCCAGATGTGACCACTGTGAAGGTTTACTTTCCCAATGAAGGGTATATACAAGTCCACCAAACAGAGGGTATACCAGTGCCCACCTAAACTAATTCCTGGCTATCATTATGGAGCAAAGCAAAAGAGCTCTGGAAGAAAACCCCTAGATGGGTGGAGAACCTACAGACAAGACCAACTAGTGAGGGTGTTGGCAAGACAGAAAACTCCACTCATGATGATGCCCCTGAAGTTGACCCTGATAAGGATGACAACGGTGAAGTCGAAGACGATATGTCCAGCAGTAATGACAAAGTATCAGAATCTACGATACGAAGTGGAATTGAGGATGATGAGGTGTCCAAGGATGATGAACAGGCACTAGACAATTGCTTCAAGACTGTCACTCCCTCCTCTGAAGCTCGTCCCGAGCTACCGTCTAAATCTCAGTGGAATTGACGTGCTGTTCCTCAGGGAGTAGGGACAGAACAGTAACTTATTACATTAATTGTAACATTATGTAATTGTAGTTGTGCACATGCGTGCGTGCGTGCATGCATGTGTGTGTGTGTGTGTGTGTGTGTGTGTGTGTGTGTGTGTGTGTGTGTGTGTGTGTGTGTGTGTGTGTGTGTGTGTGTGGTGCTGAGCATTTTTAAGAATTGACCGCGTGCTCGTAGTAATAGAGAAACTATCAAACACTGTGTATTGAAGGGTTTTACATAAGGATCAAGGATGTTTGGGCTTTCCTTCCCACAAATACCACCCAAAACCAGCCTCACCTTTCCTTTATAACACCTTGGTGGCATTGGTTAGACATAACCAAAACTTATAAATGTCTTCAAAATGACCCTAAAGCCAAACATTTTCTAATTTTATGTTGACTGGCTGAATAGAAATAACTGATGCCTCCAGCCAAGTATAACTCGTCTTTAGGCTACAGGCTTGATTTATTTACTGTTTGACACAGCTTCAGCCTGAGATGTGCTTTTATGCAAACCGCTGTGGCTACATGCATCATTGACTTACCTTTGTCCTCCCATTCTTTTCTCCACCACCACATAGGTGTCGATTACTGGTAAATACAGTACGTGATGACTTCAATTCAGCTGGCTGCCACAAGAATCATCCATAATTATTGGATTCTAGTGCTGTTCTTCATCTGTAATGCTATATCATGAGTGAGTAGTACATACCTGAAAACAAAAGCACAATGGCTACTTTATTTCTCAGTAAATGGTAGTCAGAGCAAGTATTCTGTTCTTTGTTTGTAACGTTGCATAACAAGTGGACAAAGCTGAAAATGAAGTGGAATGGCTACATTACCCTTCCAATAACATGTTATAGTTAGGGCACACATTAGATCACTCAATTAATGTCTGGCCGGTGCCATTCTTCCTTTCCTTGGATTAAATGTCCACTAGTACGTATATCTGCAGGTATAGGCAACCTCTTGTTTCACTACTTTTTTTCTTTGATCGCTAATTTGATTTAAAATTCCTAATTTTACTATAGTTAATGTAGAAGCTCAATCATGAGTAATGTTGTACTTGTGAATGCACAGTAACTTCTCTATTTGTTTGTTAATTTTTATAACATAATCATAATTAACACTCTCATGCTGCATCAAAAGAAAGAATGGTGCCAGGTATGCCATAAAATTAATTTCATATCTGACCATGTGCCCCAACAATCAATTACTGAAAAGTGAAGTTGCCATTTTGCTTTGTGTTCCACCCGTTACACAGCATTACAAATGAAGAACAGTACGAGAAGCTTCTCTGCAATCAATCCAGTTGCTATGGAAGATATGCATAATAGCCAACCACGGGAAGCCGTGTCACACTACTACAAATCGACACCTTGCATTGTCAGCAAAAGAAGCAGGACTAAAAGGAGGACAAAGGTAAGTCCAAGATGTGTACATTGTACACACTGTGGTATGCCAAACGTACCTGTTGGGTTGAAGCAATGTTTAGCAGTAAAAAAATTAAGTTCATAGCCTTAGCTGTTATCAAGTAAGGGATCATCTATTATTTTCAGCACAAAACTACAGACAGTACGCTAGGGGGAGGGGGTAAATTCACCTGTATGCTTTTTAAAAATGTTGGTCTTTGTATATAACACCATATAAAGAAATAATTCACAGTACTAGTATAGACTGTGTGGTGGAAGGAGTTGTAGCTGGAGTCTGACTGATTGTTTCAGTAGCTGGTTACGTAACCAAGTATAGTGTACACAAGGATATATATTATATTTATATATAAAGGTATATTTAGTATTTTAAAAAATTGTAAATTTAAAAAAGAAGTAAGGATCTATGCAACAAAAAGTAGTGAAACAAGAGGTGAATGATGGGATGAACCTATCGCGAATGGGATCTCAGTCGTGAACTTGTGCATATCTAGTCTTATAGCAGTGCCAGGACTGAAGCGATTCTGAAATCCAGCTCAGAAATAATTCTGTGGAATCTATATATGTTGCTGAAAGAAAGTGTTGATACGGAAAATTAATGCCTCGATATGGTTTCGTTGGATGAAGAAGAAGACAAGCAACCTGATTGAAGATAAAAGAAAAGACAAGGCACAGAGGGCCTACACTCGTCAGAATCTCAAAAGGTACATCCCACTGGTGAGTTATTGTGGCGTAAAATGGTGGCCGTGCACTGCTTTGTTTGGCCTCTAGCCTTGTGACTGTGGTCACTGAGTGAGGCAGTCAGACTAAAATTCGAGTTTTGGCAATTTTAAAAAATTCTATATCTGTCCACCTGTAAGTGTTTTATTATAATTAATGCTGTTATTTATATTATATGGACTAGCACCCATGCAATTAATACTATCCCATTCTAACTAAATTATGTATATAATTTAGTTGATATTCATGTTATAGGTATTATTAATTCGGCTGTGGGTGCGCGCCTGGTTTACTGAGATTGTTTTCCGAAAAGTATGTGTGTGTGTGTGTTTGTATGTTTGCAAAAGTTTGTTCGCTAAAAACAACCATTATGTGATAAATAAAGGCAATATAGAGCCTGTATTAAACTTCTGGGCAGGTAAGCTTTGGTTTAAGAAGGTTAATACGTGCCGGTTTGAAATACGGGTGAAACGAGTTTATTAGGACGCGGTGAAGGCCTTACCCACAGGGCTCTACTGACATCAAACAGTCGAAAAACAACACAGCTGGCCTCCTAGGCTACCGGGTATAATGAATCCTTTGAGTTGAAAAGGGGGCGTGTCCGTACATACGCGAACGAAAATAAAGAGCAGCTTTGAGACTTTGCCTGGAGAATTTTCGTAAGAAAATGTTATAGACGAACTATAAAACAGTTAAGAAGATATTTCTGTGCATAATTAGTGGGTTAAAGCGTATTGTTCGAGGTATGCCTCCTTAGCAACGTAATTGCAGAATTACAAAATATTTCATCAATTACGAAATACAAATTCAATTGCGTATGTAGCAACAAAGCAAAACCCAATATAAATTACTGTTAATTAATTCCAGTTAGGTTTGTTTGCTGCATGGTGCCTGGTTTTTAGAAGTAGCATAACATCAACTTGTTATAATTTTTTATGTTTTTGCTCACGTGGGTGCGAATGGACAAACACACAACATAGGTAGGTAGGTAGGTAGGTAGGTAGGTAGGTAGGTAGGTAGGTAGGTAGGTAGGTAGGTAGGTAGGTAGGTAGGTAGGTAGGTAGGTAGGTAGGTAGGTAGGTAGGTAGGTAGGTAGGTAGGTAGGTAGGTAGGTAGGTAGGCAGGCAGGCACACACACACACACACACGTTTTTACGAAAACAGTTTCAGTAAACCAGGCACATGCCTGGTTTATTAATCGCCAAAGCTAGAATCCAGTAATTGCCAAAGCTGGTTATAGCTTTTGCCGTGCTGGGCGATCATTCACCACAGCCAGTAAGAGTCCAACTACTGGATTCTTTTTACAGATGACTTCGATGATGGGTAACGTTGCTCCTATGCTTGTTGATATGAACAGACAAGTCCTGGGGATATCCATTGGTAGTGCATACCATCACCGATGCCAATCACTTCAGCCATTGTACCATAGACAGGTGTGGCTAAAGTGTCTGATATTCATTGTTGAGTGATGCAGCGCTATAATAGCCTTGGTTAACTTACTTTATTGGCGAACGAGCGTGTGGTATAGATTCCGACTCAGCCCAGCAGTTGTACTGCTTCCCATATCCCATTCATTCAGATGAGTGCAGTGTTGTGTGTTCACTCATTCCAGAGCGATTTATCTCCTTGTCAGTCCTTGATATTAATAGCCTTGTATTGTGGGTGTTTGGTTTCGGTTGAAGTCTTTGAACTAATTAGTAGCCAGACTGTGTGGCCAAAAGGAGGTACTTAGCCATGCTACAATTATTTGTAAACCAGTTTACAACTGATTTGTAACGCTGGTGGCAATCTTTGATCTGCCCACGCACCATACTACAAGTGATATATATCACCTGGGGTGCACTCACCTAATAGGTGAAAGAACTAACGAGAACTCACCCCGTTTGTTTTATACAGTAGCATATGAAGATTGATTGTGGTTTTAATAACGTGGGCTAATAGCCACCAGAACGTTATCCATACGTTAAAACGTCATTAATATGTTACTATGCTTCAACGCGTAATGTTAGAAAACTTGTGATTGTGGGATGGAGTTTATATTGTTATCATTTTTGTACTAGGTTAAGCCAACTAACTTTGCTATTGGGACAGTAATAAGTAGTTATTATATTAAGTTAAGTACTTAGGACTATAAGTTACTAACCTATTTCGGGAAAGCAGTAGTAGTTTTGCCATTCTGTGGTCTGTTCAAAGGCTGATACGTGGCGGGTAGAAATACGTATTCACGATCGCCCAAACAATTATTTTGTGCCTTCATTATCCTTTACTAACAACCAACTAGTCTATCTTAGCAAATATACTCAGCTTAGCAACCACTACAAAAATGAGTCCCACAATACAAAGCTCTATGTTGCTCAATATAATGAGTTAAAGCGCATTGTTTCTTTGAACTGGCTGGGTATCAAAGTCATTGGCAATCCGCTTTCCCATGATATTGCCCAGGTAATATGCAAGTTAAACACTGAGCGGCGCCTTTGAACGCCCACGTTAAAGTGGTATATAATATATTTCTCTTTGTAGGGCTGAGCAATATTATCATTTTTGCGATATTTTGAAAGTATTGATATCGCGATATTTTGTTATTACACATTGGAAGGCTCAGTTTCATATCAGCGTGTAATTGGCATAATTACAAGGATATGACAGCCATTCTCAAGAGTCACGAGACTAGTTGTGGGATGGAGTTTATATGGATGGATGCACCTTATGGATGCACCTTTGAACGCCCATGCTAAAGTGGTATATATACTCACCTGTGGTTTGAGGCACGTGACACTAATGAGTGTCATGCCTATTAGCAGGCTAATAGCCTGTGGCGGGTTCCAGTATGATTAATCGCCAAAGCTGGTTATAGCTTTTACTGCACTGGGCGATTATTCACCCCAGCCAGTAAGAGTTCAACTACTGGATTCTTTTTACTGATGACTTCGATGGTGGGTAACGTTGCTCCTATGTTTGTTGATATGAACAGACAAGTCCTGGGGATATATGGAGATTACTAAGTGCCACAATTGATTGTCACTACCATTTTGAGCAAGCTGACTCAAGACTACCACCGTGTATACCATGCCAAACTATGGCAAATCAAGTGTAAGTTGCTTAATTAAGTTAGTTTGTGTGCATATAAGGTCATTAAATAGTGCAGGTTAACTTAGACGCATGGTATATATTATATGAACCATGGCTCACTTCAGTGTATTTTGTTTCAGGGTTTATCAACAGCAAACTTCTGATGGCTGAGGAGGAGGGGTGTATGTAAGTGCAATACACCTTGTAGCCCATGGTTTATATTTTAGGGAATCTGTAATTTTTGTTACTTGTACATACACCAACACATTCAGCCACACTTGAAATCAAAATTAAGACTAACCTTTATTTCTCTACGATAATCATCCCTATGTCCATAATAGCCTCCAAATTTTACTGCAAATGTTAGTTTCACAATCAGATCATGAACAATTGTGTGCAAATTCCAATCTTTGTTCATCAAGGATATAATTCCTTCATCAATGAAATCTGATGTTTTGCTAAGCATTATCAAGACCAACTCAACACGGCTACACATGTTGTCACTCAAATTATGGCCAGTGTATCTCGATATAGCTGCCTTCACTAGCTTTATGACACTCGTAGTTGTTTTAATTATTTGCAACCTATAGCAATAAATACAATAAACAATCTTAAGTAGTAGATTAAGCTCTGCTGCATGTGCATGCTGTAAGGTGGATTCCATACTATCAACTAAAGATGATAGTTACAGTCAACTACAGTTCATCATTTTGTAGTAATTCATAAAAGTTCCACAAAGACTCACACATTTCTGTTCACAGTGCTTGGTATTGAAGCCCAGACATACCTTCAAAACCCTTTCGATAATTTTTAATAATTAGAACTGTTGTTTTTGACTACAACAGTGGAACAAACAATCCATACTGTAGGTTTGCAAATATTTACAGTTCTATAGCAACTTGCTGCTGTTTTAAGCATTTATATTGCTTGTCTTTGGTGGAACACTATGGGCTATATATATTTTTCAGTTAGACGTTGCTTGTGCCTAAAAAGAACCTATACTACAGAAGTACAATGTACCATACATTCCCTAAAATTTTTCACCTTTATTCAGCACCCTCTCTATGCAATATGCTCTAAAATTCGACAAGAAAGTTTTTAGGGTTTAAACAGGAAACTATATATGATTGCTCACATTGAGTATGGTGTGGCAAATACATGCATCTTTTCAACAGCAATTAAAGGAAACCAATTGTGCCATCATGAGATTATGCACCTAATAGAACTGTTATCAAAAGACTGACTTGTTCTCATTGCCCATAGCAATAGTTTTCTAACATGACTAAAAAGAAATGTCCAGGTTTTGACTTTCTGTTTCTACATATAATTGTGCTACTTTAAACTACACTCAATATAGTATATTTTATCCTAACATCATCTTTACCTTGTTTCCTGAGAGTATTTAAGGTCACTTGCAATTTTAATGAATAATTTCAGTGCTTTAACATCTTTTTCCTGTTAAAAAATTACATAGAATTCAATACAAAATGTACAAATTAGCAATATATGTAGTGTTTTGAGGACAGCTTCTTAATTGTGTTGTATATATAAAATTTTTATGCATATAAACATCCTACTAACTATACTTAGTACCTTTACAGTTTGTATTCATAGTACGATTTTGACACAAATTACAAAACTATATACAAACTTTGCATGGGAGTATCAAAGCAAAAAAGTGTTCTATAATAACCATACAGAACGCAACTGTTTTATATACTAGGGGGGCAAAAAATTGTAAATTTAAACAAGTAGAATAGGGATCAAAGTTGTGATTCTGAAAAAAAACTGCGTAAACAAGAAGTAATAGGGATGGTGATTCACAATACTGCTTAATACATCAATACAAGCCAAGCAGCTTGATTTGTGTACATTGAATTTAAGATTCCTATTTTGATTTTATCACAACTTTGATCCCTATTCTACTAGTTTAAATTTACAACCCCCCCCCCCCCCTAATTTCTGAAATTTTTTTCATGTCCATGCACATGGACAACACAATTTTATGGCTGGTGTGCACTGCATGCAGTAATATAGTACTGCAGTAAACTAATACAGTAACAAGATGAATAAAAAATTAGAAATTTTAAAATGGGAATAGGGATCGCTGAAAAAAGCCACCAAACAAGAAGGGATTGCTGGGGTGGTAATGTAAATCACAAATCCCTATTTTGACTATCTGTCATAAATATTTAGTTACATGCTCCCCTGAGTCATTTAAAAATAGGGATTTGTGGTTTACATTACCACCCCAGCGATCCCTTCTTGTTTGGTGGCTTTTTTCAGCGATCCCTATTCCCATTTTAAAATTTCTAATTTTTTATTCATCTAGTTTGTATACTTTTTTATTAATCCAGTAATGGATTTGTTTTATTGATAATGATAATTGTTGTAGATACGTAGAGCAATTTACAATTAGTGGCTGTCAAGTTCAGTGTAAGCTTGGTTGTTATCAGACACACTTGACTACATTATTAGAGTATTTACCTGACTGCTCTTGGCTGTGGACAATGGTTATTATTTAAGGACAAAGCTTGTACGGCATTGGTTACATTGTTGTACAGCAGGATTACACACAATATTGAGCAGCTGTTGTCTAACTTGTCTTACTACATGTGTCAGGACTCTAGTCTCATAGTCATTGTTGCCACATTAGCATCCTAATGTAGTGCTCATGAATATACACACACCAAATGGTATGATACTAAGCCAGCTACCCGTCACAAGACAATTGAAGACATGGAACTCTGACAAGCATATAATTATAAGTTAAAATAGTTAGTGGTTGTGCATTTATTATTTCAGCCAAGACCGTACACAATAAGAAACACATGCAGATTTTAAAGCGGTGCATGGACTACAACATTGGCTCACTGGTGCACAGTAGTATAAATGATAATACAATGCTATGTACAATATAGTTTTTCAACTAGAGTTTGTTGTTCATGTGAGTATTTATCCATTGGGTATACCACAGTGAAGAAATCTATGTTGTGAACATGTATATGAATGCATATGGCTTCTCACAAACAATATGTGGCATCCACAAATAAATTGTGGCACATACCACTTCATACTCATATAGTTAGCCTGTAGAGTAGCTATTCTACATGCACACACATCAGTCACAACAACAAAGTCAGGTACTGTGTAGCTGCAATGTCTATTGTAAACCATGGGTTATCCGGCAATAGCATGAAGCCATGTTGTTTACACAGTGTGGTCAGACAATTAAGGCACTCACAAATAGTTTTAATTTTAATTAACACTAATACTGACTCAACCCAACTTTAGGCTTTACGTGGAAAGGAAGTATGGTTTATAGAAACTATATTCATAACAATGAATGGTCTCTGGTATCAGCGCTATCACTTTGTTATGTCTCTGAGAGAGCGCTTGTATGGTCGCTCGTAGCAAATCGCGATACAGGAAGAAGTAGACTATACTCACCACGCAGAGACGCTATGCGCGATCTTCTAAGTCTAAGAAGTGCTGTTGAGTACTTGATTAACGCTGCAACAAAACCCAAAGGAGCTCACACAACGGAATCCTGTAATTTTATTGCTATACGGCTTCTTTACTATACAGAGCTGCTGCCAATAGTGTAATGGCGAAGAGAACTTGAAAATTTTCGAGGTGTAGGGTGGTTGGCAATCTGTGGAATACAGGCTTTTTAATAGGTCATGGACATGCAGAAGGACTCAGTAAGCATGGCTATATAGTTTTTAGCGTAAAAAAGTGGATAACTTTTGCTGTACATGAGTGAAACAAATAATATTATGAATAATAATAATAATATGAACAAAATGGCAAATTTCAGTTTTGTCCCAAATACACATACTGTTTTCTTTCACTTGATACTTACTAGTAGACCAATACTCATTGCAAATAACAACCAGAGAGTTGTTTTGAGCGCGAGGATGTTTTCTAAGGTGGTATTTAGGCGTGCGTTCTATTAGAGTTTTTGCAAAAAACATGGGCGATCCCTATTATGAACCCACTATCGTGGTTCATGATAGTATATGAAGGCTTGCTCCATGATGCTCAAGCATCTGTCTACTAGCTACAGGTAGAGTGTGTACTCATGATCAGTCTTATGGAATAGCTATAGGCTCTGAAAAGGTATGATCATGCAACAGGCTGTATTCACCCAATGTGTTAAATGCTTTGGTCCACAACAATAAAGGCATTGATGGCATTGAAATTATTATATAGTGGGAATTTGTAAAACGCGGAATACGGAATTGCGGAATAACGAAATAAGCAAAACTTATCATTGCTTCAGCGCTTGTCAGCTACTCTCTGGCGATATAATGCCAAAATGATCCTGAGGCATTATGGCTTATGCCCAGAAGATGGCATAGACTTGTTGAACTAAGTTATTAATTAAGGTTGTTTTGTAGTTAAGGTAGCTAGTTTTGTAGTTAAAGTACTTAGTTTGGTAGTTAAGCTAGTTTGAATTTTGTTGCAATACTATTATCATTTTATTAATTATCGTTCAAACTTATCATTTGCAGAAGATCTAAAACATTAGTTTGTTTTATATTTAATGCCCTTGCTTAAAGAAAAAAAAACAGTTATTGACGCTATTTTCATTACCCATTCTATACTGTATAATTGTTAAATAGCACTTTCTTCTCTTTTAGGCGACCTGCTGTAAGTAATGGCTGATAAAACTCTAGTCTAGTGGATGAAAAGGAAGTATCTTCTTGTATGTTCTTTTTTGACCTAGATGCACCCATCTTGGGCAACATATTGTTGAGATGGCAAAATGGTCACCATATTTTACTAAGTGTTTATGTTTAGTGTGTGTGTGTGTGTGTGTGCGTGTGCGCGCGTGGGAGTGTGTGTGTGTGTGCGTGTGTATGTGTGTGTGTGCGTGCGTGTGTTTGTATTACATAAATCGTATGACTAACAAATTATGCGATGTCACTCTTTTCTAGTGGCAAGCACCATTACTGTTATTCCAGGTGGAGTGTAGAATGGTAAGCCTATTATGCTATGAAATTGGGAGAAAACAATATCTGGATATTTTAAACTAGGGTGATGATAATTTCCAGGGAAGATATTCCTTTAGCAAATATTAATTCTACGCTTGCATCATAACATGTAAGTATGGTAGAGCCAGTTATGTCTGTGAGTGTGAGTCCCCAAATTTCTGTGAAGCTGCAAATTACATATACAGGAGAAGAGATAACACTAGGAAGAATGGTGAAATCAACATGTCCATGGGAAGCAACAAGCCAGCAACATTGAGAAAAAGTTGTCGTCATCTGCCATGGACATCAAATGATAGAACAGACTATTTTGTTGGGCAATAGGGAAGTTAGACAGTTCTTTGCAGCTCTTTTGGAAGAGACCATCATTGAGGAGGTGACCTTCAACTAGGAAAAGACACCATTTTTCCACTACATAAGTAAAAGGAAAATGTATGGTTTGTCATAAGCTGTTCACATTGTTTTATTGGTAGTACACCATCACCATTTTTACATGAACTTCTGTGTAGCGTGCAACAACTATTGTGAGTGCAAACATGCATTCTACGTATGTCAAGTTTGTGGCACAGGTTTAGTCCTCGTAATAGTGAACATCTGTCACAGAGCATTGACAACACTTTTACGCCTCAGTGTACAATTGGGTATGTGACTACATCTACTGAACTTTATGTTTATCATGAACCACGATAGTGGGTTCATAATAGGGATCACCCATGTTTTTTGCAAAAACTCTAATAGAACGCACGCCTAAAAACCACTTTTGGAAAGCATCCTCCAACTCAAAACCACCCTCTGGTGGTTATTTGCAATTAGTATTGGTCCACTACTAAGTATCAAGTGAAAAAGAAACAGTATGTGTATTTGGGACAAAACTGAAATTTGCCGCTTTGTTCATCTTCATAATAATTATAATCATGAACCACGATAGTGGGTTCGTAATAGGGATCGCCCATGTTTTTGCAAAAATCCTAATAGAACACACACCTAAAAACCACCTTGAAAAGCATCCTTCAACTCAAAACAACCCTCTGGTGGTTCTTTGCAATGAGTATAGGTCCACTAGTGAGTATCAAGTGAAAAGGAAACAGTATGTGTGTTTCAGACAAAACTGAAATATGCCCGTTTGTTCATATTATTATTATTATATTACTAGGCCCGGGGCAAATACAACCAAGTACAATCACCAATGGGACAACCTACTAATGGGGCATGTACAAACAGTGCATGGCCAATACAGTGTGTGCAGATCATGTAGAAAAGATACACAGGAAATGATACATATGGATACGTACACAGTCAAGGGAGTCTAACTGGCATCAGAAAACCATAATACTAAAACATAACTGACACAAAAACCAAGTTAAGTCAGCTAGATTGAAAGTTTATATTGTAGGTGTGACGTGTCTCTGAAAATGACTCAGCAGTGAAATGAGGCTATGCAGAACAAGGGACGTGGTGATGGCACAATTAGCCCAATCAAGCCAATATGGCACAACAGACTCTATTGTAACTAGAGGCCACTGGTGATGTGCCAGTATGTCAACGGTGTGGCATTGGCACAGTGATCAGTCTATAATATTATGCATACAGCCATGCACAACATACAGGAGATAGTTACACATTGTTGTATATGTAGTAATACATCTTCTTGTTTATTACAGACTCACAGTAGAGTAGTAGCTAGGTGGAAAATAATTCTAGCTGCTAGCAAACCAGATGAAGGATGAAGATGTATAATACAACTACAAGTATTACATTACTCAATACCTTGTTGTTCATGAGTGCATCAGCTGGTTGTTTACGAGTGATAGCATCAGCTGGTTGTTCACTGGAGCGCATATCCTGCATACAAAATACACAGCTACAAACATTTAAACTTACTTGTAATCTTGTTGTTTACGTGTAAAGTGGCCTCTGGCTCTCCTGCAATCACTCTGCAGATGTTTAATGATCTTCTCCTTCGCGCAAGCAAGGGTGTGGTGCTGGGAATTATATAGAATTACATGTACGGTCAAGTCATCAGCATGAACAGGTGTACTTATTATACGGTTGTGCCTTCATTCACAGGCGAACTATCCCCACTTAGTTCATGTCTCTAGGCCTTATAGTTTTCTCAAACATTATTTATTTATTCATTCATTATTATTTATTACGTAATTTTAACTGCATTTCGTATTATTCTTAGTACTTGGTTGTATAATTATTCTTATTCTTCTTTCACAGGCATAGCAAAGTTTACAGGGAGAATCCTGGGATAAAAGTAGCAAGGCTTGCTGAATGGATCATTGTGCGTGTCCATGACCTATTTTCGACGTTTTCGGATGGAAACAGCCCAAACCGGGCCGTTTCTTCCTTCCAAAGTGCCATTACACTTGAGAAGCCATACAAGATTGTGCTCAAAGTTAGGTTTTTTAGTGTGCGCTGCTTGTGGCTAATAGAATCTGTCTTTATTAAACTCAGCATAGGCCAGGAAGCTTAATATGGGCTGATGACTTTGTGCAAGGTGGTTTTTTTCGCTCCATGATTATTGTACGTGGGCAGGTTATCCAGATTAAATACTCTAATAGAGCAGTCATGTAAATACTCTAATAATGCAGTCAAGTGTATAACAACAATCCTTGCACTGAATTTGACAGCTATTAAAGGCACCAGTAATGTAAATTGTAGCTCATATTAGGAGACTCTCAGTCTGTATACACATTGCAATTTGATCAGTTTCATGTGTGTGCTGAAACGTTGATGGCGTTACTATGCAGAATGCAAAATTACACTATTTACCACAGTCTTCATTATCTATCAAAGAAATCCATGTTAATTTGTACACATGATATTGTAGTCAATAGCATGAGAAGATATTGCTGAGGAGAAGATAGCTATGTTCCAACAACTTGCAGTTGATGATATATCGATGCGGGCCTTCACTGGTGTTACATATGCCCTCTTCCAGCCTGAAGGGAGTTCACCTTGATGTATAATACAGTCAAGTGTATAACAACAATCCTTGCACTGAATTTTACAGCTATTAAAGGCACCGGTAATGTAAATTGTAGCTCAAATTAGGAGACTCTCAGTCTGTATGCACACTGCAATTTGATCAGTTTCATGTGTGTACTGAAATGTTGACGGCGTTACTATGCAGAATGCAAAATTACACTATTCACAACAGTCTTTATTATCAGTAAAAGAAATCTCATGATCCATTACTGGATTAATAAAACACAAACTAGATAAATAAAAAATTGGAAATTTTAAAATGGGAATAGGGATTGCTGAAAAAAGCCATGAAACAAGAAGGGATCGCTGGGGTGGTAATGTAAACCACAAATCCCTATTTTGACTCTTTTGTTGGTGGTAATGTAAATCACAAATCCCTATTTTGACTCACTTCAAAATGACAGAGCATGTAATAAAGATTTGACAGAGAGTCAAAATAGGGATTTGTGGTTTACATTACCACCCCAGCGATCCCTTCTTGTTTCGTGGCTTTTTTTTCAGCGATCCCTATTCCCATTTTAAAATTTCCAATTTTTTATTCATCTAGTTCATATTTTTCTTCTTTTGTTTCACTCATGTACAGCAAAAGTTGTCAACTTTTCCAAGCTTAAAACTATATAGCCATGCTTACTGAGTCCTTCCGCGTATCCATGACCTATTAATAAGCCCGTATTCCACAGATCGCAAACCACCCTACATGTTGAAATTTTTCTAAGTTCTCTTCACCATTACACTATTGGCACAGTTCCGTATATTAAAGAAGCCATATAACAATAAAATTACAGGATTCCGTTTTGTGACTGAGCTTTGTTCAGTTGTAGTGTTTAATCTAGGCTGAAGGCTGTAACAGCGCTTCTTATACTTAGAAGATCGTGCATAGCATCTCTGCATGGTGAGTATACTTCTTCCTGTAAGGGCACGATCGCGATTTGCTATACGAGTGACCATACAAGCGCTCTCTGACAGAGACACAGCTAACAAAGTGATAGGCTGACACCAGAGATTATTCATTGTTATGAATGTAGTTTCTATAAACCATTTCCTTTCCACGCAAAGCCGTAAGTTGGGTGGAGTCAGTTAGCCTTGTTAATTAAAACTATTTGTGAGTGCCTTAATTGTCTGACCACATTGTGTAAACAACATGGCTTCATGCTGCTGATAACCCATGATTTACAATAGACATTACAGCCACACAGTATCTGACTGTATGTGTGTGCATGCAGATTAGCTACTCTACAGGCTAACTCTATATGTATATGATGTGGTGTGTGAAGCAATTTATTTGTGGATGCCACATATTGTTTGTGGGAAGCCACATGCATTCATACATGTCAACAGATTTCTTCACTGTGGTATATATACCAAATGGATACAATACTCACATGAACGACAAACTCTAGCTGCATAAACTATATTACGCAGCATTATAATTTTTATTATCATATATACTACTGTGCACAATTGTCTTGTGACAGGTAGCTAGCTCAGTATCATACCATTTGGTGTGTGTATATTCATAAACACTGCATTAGGATGCTAATGTGATGACAATGACTAAGAGACTAGAGTCCTGACACATGTAGTAAGACAAGTTAGACACCAGCTGCTCAATATTGTGTGTAATGTATAGTTTCGTCCACAGCCAAGAGTAGTCAGGTAAATACTCTAATAATACAGTCAAGTGTGTTTGATAACAACAAAACTTACACTGAACTTGACAGCCACTAATTGAAAATTGCTCTACGTATCTACAACAATTATCAATAAAACAAATCCATTACTGGATTAATAAAAAGTACACAAACTAGATGAATAAAAAATTGGAAATTTTAAAATGGGAATAGGGATCGCTGAAAAAAGCCACCAAACAAGAAGGGATCGTTGGGGTGGTAATGTAAACCACAAATCCCTACTTTGACTCATTTTAAAATGCCATGACTCAGGAGAGCATGTAACTAAATATTTATGACAGAGGGTCAAAATAGGGATTTGTGGCTTACATTACCACCCCAGCGATCCCTTCTTGTTTGGTGGCTTTTTCAGCGATCCCTATTCCCATTTTAAAATTTCCAATTTTTTATTCATCTAGTATATTTCACTGTAGGCAAGCAGTCTAGAAGTTGACAGTATGGTTTGCATGTTGTGTGTATTTGTGTTTGATGTAGTGTGTGTGTGTGTGTGTGTGTGTGTGTGTGTGTGTGTGTGTGTGTGTGTGTGTGTGTGTGTGTGTGTGTGTGTGTGTGTGTGTGTGTGTGTGTGTGTGTGTGTGTGTGTGTGTGTGTGTGTGTGTGTGTGTGTGTGTGTGTGTGAGTGTGTGTGTGTGTGTGTGTGTGTGTGTGTGTGTGTGTGCGTAAGTGCGTGAGTGTCTGCGTGCGTGTGCGTGAGTGTCTGCGTGCATGCATGTGTGTGTAGTATCATGACAAAACACAAAGTGGTAAAGCATCAGCCTGGTAATCACAGATCCCAGTCACTGATGCTCAATATCTGTTGCCGTTTCCTATACCAGGCAATAAAATTTGTGCTGTATAATGTTGGCCTACTGACCTGTTGCAATTGGGGGAACATGTTTCACAAAGGAGTTTTGGGACTTCAGGTTCTCCAACTTCTAGTACAGTCCTCCTTAGTACCTCAATAGTGCACTAATACCTCAGCACTGATTTGCTGGAGGGTATTAGGTGTGTTTTGCACAGCTGCCAAAGGCTTTGATTGCTCTGTCAGTAGCAGTAGTGTGTGTGTGTGTGTGTGTGTGTGTGTGTGTGTGTGTGTGTGTGTGTGTGTGTGTGTGTGTGTGTGTGTGTGTGTGTGTTGTGTAGTGTAAAGTAGCGTGTTTACATTTAGCGAAAATACTGTACTTATTTTTATGGTTGTGCTTTATTGCCATACAAAGGAAAATAAAGTATACTTTGATGGAAAATATAGCACACTTTTCCCCGATGGTATCATACATTAATGGGCAGTTAAGAACACTTCAATAGGCCTTAGTTCTATATCAGGCAGTTATAGAATAGAACTGCATGTGACACACCAGCAGGCTGTGCTTCAAGTGAACAATCACCCAGTATAAACATAGATACTAATGTATTGGAAACACAATACATTTTACGGTTACGGGCTCGATACAGTCACATGATGACATTTACGGGGTACAGGGACTTTTTCAATAGGCACAATACATTTTTGCTGAGATCGCCCAGAGTTTTCTCAAAAGCAGTTATCTTGTTCACTTCATTGATATTTCATTTGCACTCTCGAAGATATGAACTTTTCATTAGTAACGCTAGACTTGTTTTCACAAAGCCAGGAAAAACTCCACAAAAGTTACTGTCATGTAGCCATTCTTTCACTTAATTATGTAAAGTAACTGCTGTACAGAGCTAAAAATAATTATGTGCACTCATTACGATGTGGCGAAGCTGTTCAGCACTTCTAGAACTTCATATGTAGTACACCCTATACACTAAAACCCCCACACTAGTTTTTAAACACAAACTTTGCGTTCTTTCCTTCACACCTTTGGTTGTATGAAACAACTAACCTTCAGTCACAAATCAATAAATAGCTGAATCCTTTAGCAATAATTTAACACTATATAAAACCTGTAATAGCAGTTTCAGTGTTAAGAACAACTGCAGTTTGTACACCTGGTAACGCTGCCATAAATCACGTGACCGTATCAAGCCCGTAACTGTAAAATGTATTGCGTTTCCAATCCATTATGTATTCTAGTATCTATGGTACAGCCAATCAACCAAGCCAGTCTAGTCTAATACCCTTGCTGACTACTCAGTCCAACCAGTACGACTATATATAACCACTGGATTTAATTTATACACATACTTGAAGGCTTCGATGGTGGTTGCTTGTGGTTAGCAACAGTGAACATTCTTGCTGACATAAATGGACAAGTCCTAGGAATATTGTGGAAATATGCTTAATAAATACCACAATCAAAACTTTTAGCCAGTACAAGGACAGACTATATAGAAGCATCCAAGTCCAGAACAAGAATGATGCAGATGTAACATGGGCCCATTCTACTGGTTTCAAGACTGCTCCATGAGTTTTTAATTGTGTTGTGTATCTTGTGAATACCTCATGTTGATGGTTTTTAGTTAAAGTACTACCTAGGCTCAGACTATATGCCAAATACAGCACTCAAAGAGTGGTTTTGAGACAAAAATATAGATTCTGCTTGCCTTACACTATATTTGTCTCTCGCCCACTCTTTTCCATGCTATATTTGACGTATAGCATTTGTGGCAGTGCAATTAACTCTTACATATAGTGTGTGTGTGCACTTAAATAATTTTGTGAATGTTAATTAGTTGTATTCACATGATGATTTTTGTGGTGGTAGCATTTTTGAAGGATAGTTAGGACACTATTTTCTTTTATACATTATAGCCCTCTAATCTGACACTCACTGGCATCAATTATGCTGGATTAGAGCGGTTGTTTGATTATCAAGCCACCTCTATAATCTGACATCATACAATGACATTATAGATGAAGTAGTGTATTACAGACTTGTAAATGCATAAAAACTTACTTTAATTTTTCAAGTAGTGTGTAGCTATATCAAATATTTTGTAGGTTTAATTGCTTAAAAACTGATGTACTATATTAAGAATTGCAATCATTTACTGTCAGATTATATGGGTTGTGCACTGACTATGCTGAAAACATGGACATGTGACAATTGGATTAACTTTTATTGCCTATTGCAGAAATACTGAATTTAATTATACATCTTCACATAATTTTGTAAAAGGTATCTAAATTTACCTGTCGTTCACTGTATCGAGGACACTCTTCAACAAATGCTGTTATCAGCAGAAACAATGGTACTTTGTTTGCCAATCTTTCATACTGATCAACTGTAGCTGCTTGAGCACAAAATTGTAGTAATAATGGATCAAGGGTAGTCAAATAAGGGTGAGTATCAATCAAATCCAAAAGTTCTGAAAAACTACATGAAATAAGATTTAACACATACTACATAAATATTATGTATTACAAGTAGATATCTAAATAAAGCAACCAAGTAGGTACTGTAATATTACCAAAGGAATCATAAGTGCCTCACAAACCCTCAAGTTGCATGTTGTGGAAAGCAAGAATGGTGGAGTATATATAATAGTTATACGGGCACAATGTGGAGTCTATGAAATTTATAAACCCAAAGACCCAAATCTGTTGTGCACGAGCAAAGCTTTAGACTCTATTTTATGTTACACTCAGATTACTTACCTTGTCCATGGTTGTTTTTGCTGCAGATTCAGAAAAAGGGGCAGGTTTTTCTTGCAATTATACTAGCGCCATGGCAACTATGCATGCTCACATGACAAAATAAATGCTTTCATTACATCGCTGAACATTAATAATGCATGGATAATTTTGAGCATATGTTATATTGTGCCTGAAGGCGTGGAGTATATTAGAAAACAAGGTGGAGTATATGAGATTTATTACCCACACAAAACAACCTAAATAGTGTCTAAGAGGAATTTATATTTAACACATCTGCCTTTCTTAATAACATGACTTTGGGATGAAACATTAATGTACACCAGTATGCATTGAGTTGAACCCTCAAAAACATTTAACAACTCAAGGATGGAATTACACAAGTTCTTGAAATTTGGCTCATTTGTAGTACTCCTTGACCTGCTAAAAAAATTCAGAATTTTACATTCAAATGTCTGGCACAACATTTACGACCTATCAAAATTTTCAACAAACATTTCCCTTGGGGAGCCATAAAGTGCACTATCTGTTGCATCCTTTTCCCTAACTTGCAACTTGTAATGGAGCCAAACTGCATTCTTGTGAGAAAAAATCCACTTTTCTTTTTTAGCTGCTTTCTCAGAGCTCAGCTTAACTTGTAAAAACTAAAACTAAATGTGACTGGATTTTGGAAAAACGATCCAAATCGCACATTAGAAGTTTCGAGATAAACGGTTTTAAAGAATTGAAGCCAGCATAACTCTCCAAGGATAGCAAGCACGCGTATGAAATTTACACAAAAGATGCATCAATCTGTTACCTTTCAAGCCACTTCCAGTACTTGTAGCTGCTTGTACAGTTTCCCGCCAAATAAGATAGAAAATCTGAGCAGTTGGACGAGCGAAGTAGTATCACGAGTGCCCACAAAGGGGTGGAGGCTGGGGGGTGGCGGGGAGGGCAAAAGATAGGCCTCAAAATGGAGGCAGACCACGATTGGAGTCCAGACACGAGATTACAGGGCTGCGCTGGCTCCTTAGTGGCTGATATGTAGCAAAATCTACAGAGAACACGTCTGGCCAACATTATAAGGCTGTCCACCAGTAAACCACTGATTCTTGCCAAGCCAGGTCCTTCACAAGGCCTGAAACCGCCATTTGGGCACTCCACACCACCCAGAAAAGGCGTCTATTAAAACCAGCCTCGTGTAGTTTGAGTAGTGCTGAGGGTCAAAACTTGTAGTACGATAGTGTAGCTATCCACTGGTGGTGTTAGTTTGATTTTGCCTGATGTGTGATTTGGTTCGGTTCTGTAAAATCTGGTCACAAATAGCCTTGTTTGGGAGATGCCTCCAAGAAATGCTTAGCCTTTGATATTAAAATGAAGATTTAGACACCAAGAACTAAGCGATTTAGTAACCCTGAAAACCTAAGGCTATAGTGTCACGAGCATAGCGAGGGCACTACTAAGGGCCTGAGGGGTTACTAAATCACTTAATTCCTCTTGGTCGCAGTGTTTAACTTATCAAGATTAAGCATTGCTATGGTTACCTTTATAGCCACAGCATGAGAGTGGGGTGAAAGAGCAACAATAAACAGCTGAACACTTGTCCTGAAGTTGCCATGGCACCCATAAAAACAATTATTCAGGGGTTGGGTGAGTACCTGAAACCAGAGAAATGGCTACAGCTACATGTGCATGGTCTACTATTTGTCCAGAATTATTTATTTACAGAAAACAGAGAAGAAGAGTACTACATTATTAGCAATAAACATTAGAAAATGGTATGCATAAAATGCTTTGATCTTTGGGAGATAATGAGGTCTTTATAAATCCACTAAAAGACCTGCTAGCAGAAAAGACCACAAGCATTGCAAATCTCACTTTCAATCATTGATTGGCTACGTTCTCCCAAGCATACAACGGACTAATCTTTCATAAACATGCCTGTTGTAGCTACATTTATCAGGATGAAAGGAGAAGTGCAGCAATATCACAGAAAATTCTATTAGCGCCTATCTGTTTTCTAGACTGTTTTAAGCATGTTTCATCTTCAACTAAACTGTAGATGCATTTTACCAGAGATCTAGATAGGTATAAGCTTCTTTGTAGAATGGTTGTTTTGCATTATTTGTAATGTGGGTGTGGTCCGTGCATGAAACCAAACCTGGTCATTATACCTTTAGCTGCTGTTGTGCCATAAATGAAATTAGGTTAGGTAATCCTAAGGCTGCAGCACATGTTGCTGTCAGACCTTCAGTGCTGGTCACTGTAAAGTGTTAATAATAATAAAAATAATAAATACAACAGCTTGCATGTGACAACTCGTTGTCATCGTAATCACTCAAGCCAACTGTTATGTTAATTCAGCTGTTCTTCACACTGCTGCGGTAACACCATGGTACATGCAAAGGCAGTAACTGGTCAGTTTCCTTGTTGATACAATTATATTCACTATAGCATCCATCTTCAGGAAGTAGCGATGGGTGCTAGCTTTGATTTCTCTTCAGCTCTTCATTGAAAATAGTCTTCCACACTCATGTTAACATTGTGTGATGATTTTAAAACAACATTTAATCCAATCCCACAATAATTCCACCTATGTGCCCATATAAAATGCTTTCATTTTCTAAGTCGGTTAGAAACTACGTCCTCGTATTTTTTTAAAACCTTGGCTTTGCCTTGGTTTTTAAACTCCTCGTGCTAGGTCTCTAACCTACACTTAAAGATGAAAATAAAAGTTTAATTTTGCTCCCAAGAATAAGGAATTGCGATTCATGATGGCAAACGCCGGCTCCACTAAGTTAAAGACCGAGTAGTTGTTCAACAGTTAGTGATGCACACAATGCTGGAGTAAGACATAGAAACACACCAAGTACTGCAGTGTTCATCATGTACAAAACTTCACACAGGGCAGATGACTAGTGATTTAGTAAACCTCTAAATGAGCTGTGCTATAAGTCTAAGAATATAAAGAAGAAGGGAGGAGTAAGGGAAAATAAAAAGTATAGTAAGCGGATCTGTATTAGCCACATGGCCAGGGGTGGATCCAGACTTTTGGAAGGAAGTAAAAAATGTGAGAGAATGGCTTACTACAAGAATTTCAAAAAGTTGATGTTATGCTACTCTAAAATCAGGCTCCCATGCAGTTAATACTATCCCATTCTAAGGCAATTAATCAACCATGTATATAATTTAGTTCATATTCATGCAATGACTGACTGGCTGACTGACTGATGTCCCTCCTTCCACTCACTCCACTCACTCCACTCACTCCACTCACTCCACTCACTCCACTCACTCCACTCACTCCACTCACTCCACTCACTCCACTCACTCCACTCACTCCACTCACTCCACTCACTCCACTCACTCCACTCACTCCACTCACTCCACTCACTCCACTCACTCCACTCACTTACTCCACTCATTCACTTACTCACTCCATTCACTCACTTACTCACTCAACACTTGACATACAAATTCAATCCCTTCTTCTATAGTATGTTCACATTGAGCTGAACCCTGAAAAACAGCTAAAAATTAAAAGTGGATTTTTTCTCACCAGAGTTAACATTTCTGCCATCAGGATGATTATTGGTAACAGCAAAGGTGTCAACAACAGATAAGTACGGTGTGGCTCCATTACAAATTCGGGAAAGGGCTCAAATGGACACTGTACTTATATGGCTTCTCCATAGAAAATGTATTGTGAAATTTTTGATTGGCTGTAAATATTATGTCAAACATTTGAACAACAATATTTTGAAATGTTTTTAGCGGGTCAAGCAGTACTACAAATAAGCCAAATTTCAAGATCGTGTGTAATTGCATCCATGAGTTATTAAATGTTTTAGAGGATTCAGCTCAACACAAACATACTATAGTTATGAATAATGCCAAATTTTTTTCTTCCACTTGTATAAAGTGATACGTGTACCTTAGTTGCATGAGTCCAGCTCCTAGCAATTAAAAAAAATCCTTTTTTAAAAAAATATTTACAAATAGCCCTAACCTGAGACTGGGAAGGCAGGGGGGGAGATTATTATATATTTTGTGCTCTATATTGTATGTGGGAAAAGTGCCAATGAGGGTTGGGAGTATACAGTACTTATTCCTCCAGGAAATTTTGAAACATAGCTGTGACAAGATTGAAACTGGGAGAGAAATAATTGAGATTTGGAAGTAATTTTAAGGAAAAGGCAAGCTGCAAACTTAAAAATAAATAGTAGTTATGTACAAGCCATTTTTTAAGAATAAGCTATTGTCTTATTAGATTTAAAGGCAATTTTAGTTCAGTAGTGATCTGCAAAAAAGAGAAAAATTTTAAACCATAACTGTATAAATCCCTGCCAGCTCCAAGTTTGGAGAATTGTGTCAAAAAACTTTATTATCACCACCACTACTACTATAATATACTTATTACATTCATTAATATCTAGTCTCTTGCATTACAGATAATAACTAACCACTTATAAGTTGTACTCTTAAAATGAAAAAATGCTGATGTGCAATCCATAGGAAGGACAGAAATTTCAGCAAATGGTACACATAGGCCTTGAGCAAAATGAAGAATTGGAAAACTAAAAAGTATCTCTGGCATAGGTTGTTTGGCTTTAGTTTGCATGTAAGTGAGTACATTAACCAACATCTTCCTCAAGTTTTCACTTCTTAGCATGTTTTCTTCAACTGCAGTAAAATGTAACCAATTACTGTTGCTAATCTCAGAATGTGAAAGTAGACACAACTCTGTGAACAATATTTGATAATGCTTAGCTTCCAAAACATTTTCTTTTAGTAAATCAAGACGTTGCATAATAAGTAGTAGCACCAAAATCCATTGCAAACTGTTAAATGTAGCATCACGGTTTTGCAACTTTTCATAAAACTCAATGATTTCCAACAGCCAGCTTGTCATCTCCTAGATAATTTAACAAAAAACAAGCAAGTAATTATGTTGTTGTTGTTGTTGTTGACCCTATAATAAGTAAGTATAGAGGGGAAAATAATTTGGTATATGTTATCTAAACCAACGTTGAAACCGGGTCACTACTGCTGACCCGGATGACCCACTGACCCGGATAGCAATCTGGGTCAGACCCGGATTAATTAAAGCCGAGATGTGTTTCAGCTAGTCTCGAGCGAGCAAACGAGTCTACATTTTGAGCGTTTGATTCGTGTTGAGTACATATTGCAACTTCAGCCTAGCTGTAGGTTGAAGACCAAAAAAAAAAAAAAAAAAAAAGGTCTTCACCTACTGACAATAGCTACCCCTCACCATAGATACCCTCAGTTTCGTGCTACATACTGCACTCACTAACAAATGGACGTGGCTGAGCATATGTTGGTAATGCGATAAGTGGGCGTGGCTCACGAAAGAGCTACGCAATAGCGTTTATAAGTTTCCACGTCGTCAAACAAACAATTTCGTTTCTCACGTGATCCAATCCAGGTCAGACCCGGATGACCCAGAGAAAACGTGACCCGGATGACCCGACCCGGTTTCAACGCTGATCTAAACCAAAACAGCCAAGCTGTAAAAAATGAGTGCGGCCTCCAAAAAGGCCAGGATGAAAAAAGATGTCAAATCCAAGGTGGCGGCCAAGAAATGGCTGTGATGGTAGGTTAATGGCAAAAATTTTAATTACGACAATTCATGTGAATTTGCGTTTCCTCCTCCACTAGGATTCGGCACCAAATTCACCTGAATTGTCGTAATTAAAATTTTTGCCATTAACCTACCATCACAGCCATTTCTTGGCCGCCACCTTGGATTTGACATCTTTTTTCATCCTGGCCTTTTTGGGGGCCGCACTCTTTTTTTACAGCTTGGCTGTTTTGGTTTAGATATCACTTCTTTTTGTATTGCAAGCCGCAAAGCCAGCCATTACCTGGCTTTGGTGCTTCCTTCTAACTTGTTTTTGTTTCTTTTCTGCAGGAATATTGGAACAAAGGAAGAAATGTTGTTAACAGTTTTTTGTCTGATTAAAAATATTTGTATATTTAACAATGAAAGGTGATTTTGTTTCCAACACATATTTCTACAGGATGATTTGTTTGTAGCTGATCCCTATAAGGTAACTTGTATCCAGCCGATATCTCTACAGGGTGACTTGTTTGTAGCTGATCTCTCTACCAGGTGATTTGTTTGTAGCTGAATTCTCTACATGATGGTTTCTTTGTAGCTGAACTCTCTACAAGGTAACTTTTTCTGGCTGATCTCTCTACGGGTGACTTGTTTGTAGCTGAACTTTCAACTTGGTGGTTTCTTTGTAGTTGAATTCTCTACAAGGTAACTTCTTCAAACTGATCTTTCTACAGGGTGACTTGTTTGAAGCTGAACTCTCTACAAGGTAACTTCTTCTAACTGATCTTTCTACAGGGCAATTTATTTGTAGCTGAATTCTCTACAGGGTGGTTTGTTTGCAGCTGAACTCTCTACATGGTGGTTCTTTGTAGCTAAACTCTCTGCAAGGTGACTTCTTATAGCTGAACTATCTACACAGTGATCTTTTCATAGCTGAACTCTCTACATGGTGATTTGTTTGTTGCTAAACTCTCTACAATATGATTTGTTTCTAGCTGATCCCTCTATAGGGTAACTTGTTTGTAGCTGAACTCTCTACAGGATGGTTTCTTTGTAGCTGATCTCTCTACAGGGTGACTTGTTTATAGCTGAACTCTCTACAAGGTGATTTGTTTGCAGCTGAACTCTCTACAGGGTGGTTTTTTATAGCTGAACTCTACAAGGTGACTTCTTCTAGCTGATCTCTCTACAGGGCAATTTGTTTGTAGCTGAATTCTCTACAGGATGATTTGTTTTCAGCTGAACTCTCTACATGATAGTTCTTTGTAGCTAAACTCTATGCAGGATGATGTGGTTGTAGCTGAACTCTCTAAAGGGTGATTTGTTTGTAGCTGAACTCTCTACTGGATGGTTTCTTTGTAGCTGAACTCTCTGCAAGGTGATTTCTTCTAGCTGATCTCTCTACAATGTAACTTCTTGTAGCTGATCTCTCTACAAGGTGATTTCTTTTAGCTGATCTCTCTACAGGGTGATCTGTTCATAGCTGAACTATCTGTAGGGTGATTTGTTTGTAGTTAAACTCTCTACAATGTGATCCCTCTAGCTGATCTCTCTACAGGATGACTGGAACTCTCTACACGGTAATTTGCTTGCAGCTGAAATCTCTACATGGTAGTTTCTTTGTAACTGACTTGTCTATAAGGAGATGTCTTGTAGCTGATCTCTGTACTGGATGACTTGTTTCTAGCTGATCTCTCTATAGAGTTATAACTTTCTCTATAGAGTTATAGCATGTTTGTATAGCTGAACTCTTTACAGAGTGGCTTTTTTGATTGATTGCTGAACTCTCCAGCTACATGGTGACTTGTTTGTACTACAGAGTGACTTGTTTGTAGCTGAATTCTCTACAGAGTGATTTGTTGTAGCTGAGGGTGACTTGTTTGTAGTTGAATTGTCTATAAGATTAACTTTTTGTAGCTGAACTCCATACAGAATAACTTGCAATGTAATATAATTCTATAATCGAGTAAGTTATAAACGTAGCTAAATGCTCTATTAGGGTGACTGTTCTATTAGAGTATCTCGATCTCCCATATGCCACACGTAGTTGGCTTTGGAATCATAACTCAGTGGTGTGTACTCCAATTCTTCTGTACTACTGCAAGGACTTTCTATGATAATTATTCCAGCTACACACCTATTTTCAGCTCATTGCTCTAAGTGGTTTGCCTGGTAGGCGTGAAAACTAATAGTTTTTTATTCATAAAAATCAATCGCGTAGTTGTGACATAGGTTGGATTTTGTGTCATATCTCAATAACCTTTAACTGGATTCCTTTCAAACCACAAAAAGGCACTCCTACGATAGTTACTCCATCTACACAGCAATTTTCAGCTCATTCCTTTAAGCGGTTTACCCTGTGGGCGTGACAGACTTTCAACCTTATTTTACGCAAATAATCGGTCATAATTCCGTGAATGTTCATTGGATTCTTACCAAACTTACTACTGAGATTCGCCTTAATGAGTCCTTTAAGTGGCCCAAATTTCAGCCCGATTGGAGCACGAATTCGTGTTTTATGGCGGATTTTGCAAAGTGTGCGAAAAGAAGTAGAAGAAGAAAAAAAAACGAAGAAAAAAACCCAAAGTTTGGCCTATCGTATCTCGGAAATGGCTGAAGCGATTTTCTTCAAATTTGGAATGTGGACTCCCCTAGCTCGCCGGCACTTCTGTAGCAACTTTGGTTTCAATCGGATAAGGAATCACGGAACTACAAAGGTGTGAAAATCGTGTTTACTTTCTTCCTGTTAATATACTCACGGTGTGGCGCGCCGGCTTTTTGGGTTGCACAACACACTACCGTGTGTCTTGATATGCTACTAGTTTATTAAAACTAGTAATTAAAAAAATGAAGTAGAATAAAACTAGTGAGACAAGAGATGAATGATGGTATTACAACATAGCTCTGTGGAAAAATCCCTACATTGGTATGCCATAACAATTAATTTGTTCAATGCCAAAGTAGGGATTTTCTCACAGAGTTAATTTTGTTTAGTTATTTTCTGTAGGTATACAGCTATGATATGCACATGTGTGGACTGTTTTATTAGAATATTGAACATGGCTGTTGTATTAGGGTGACTGCTTTATTAGAGTATCTCAAGTGGGCCTCAGCCAAATGATATTCCCTCAATCGTTATTTGTCCAGCTGTATTAAATCATAAAGGGGAGTATCCCTTGATTGTTATTGGTATGGTTAGTTTGTAAAAGGTCCTATAGTGTAGGTACAGTGTCTACCAACTGACTACTGGTAATGTATCAGCATGTGCACTTTAGTGTAGATATGGAAAATTAATGCCCTTGATACATGAAGACAACCAGCAGATTGAAGATAAATTGCAAGGCATAGAGGGCAAGTTGTTGGAACCTCCAAAGACACATGCCATTGGTGAGTTTGTTGTTGTAGTTAAAAATGGTGGTCATACGATGTGTCGTTAAGCCTCTAGCCTTGTGACCGTGGTCAGGCTGATAGTGGGTTTGGGTGATTTAAATTCAATATTTGGACTTTTATGTGTTTTTTTTTTGTAGATTTAACACTATATTCGACTTTAGGTGTATGTTAGATACCCACTGGAGGTTGTTTAGTAGGGTTGACAACCCGAGGGTGCGGTTTGGTCACCGAGGCGTGGCATTAATTAGTGACCGAGGTGCAGCCGAGGTTACTAATTAATGCCTGTCAAGGTGCCAAACCAAGCACATTTCAACCCTACTAAAAAATGTCAGTGGGCATCTAACCTATCTAGAAAGCAGCTCGTTACCAGAACTGACAAAAGAAGCACAGAGTCACGCTAGGTAAGGTCCTTTACAGCGTGTTTGCTTGTGCCGCCGGCTTAGTGGCCAGGTTAGTGTGGTTTTAATAGCTGTTATTTAGGTCCAAGGCTTGTTTACTAGCTAACACAAGCTGGCCACGAAGCGACAAGCTTTATAACAACTGGCCATGAAGTGCCAAGCTTTATTACAATGCGACAAGCTGTATTACAACTGGCCACGAAACGACAAGTTTTATTACAAATGATGCCACGAAGCGACAAGCTTTATTAGCTACAACACGACAAGTGACAAGCTTTATTACAATGCAACAAGCTGTATTACAACTGGCCACGAAGCAACGTGACAAGCTGTATTACAACTGGCCACGAAGCGACAAGCTTTATAACAACTGGCCACGAATTGAAGTGACAAGCTTTATAACAGCTGGCAACGAAGCAACAAGCTTTATAATAGCTGGCCACGAAACGACAAGCTTTATAACAGCTGGCCACGAAGCTACAGGCTTTATAACTGGCCACAGAGTGACAAGTGTTACAAACAGGTGCAATAGCATAGCTGAAGCATGTTGATGGTATAATGGCAACAGTGCTGACAAGCAGACGAACGCAAATGTGTTTGTTGTAAACTCGCAACACCAGTAGTTTCACTGATGGCTAGCTAGCTGTGAATGTGAACATTGTTGGGGTAACTGTGATATGCATCGAGCAGCTGGCTCTTTTGGTTGATGGCTAGATTGGTCAAGTGCTGGTATGGCTGATGAAGGTAAAAACCAAACTCTCACTAACCATACAACCACTAATTAAATCAGTGATACAGAAAACTCTTTGAAGTGTTGCTGAATTTACCATAACAGTCTCACGTGACAAGAGGTCTCTAAATGAAAGTTAGAGCCCTCACCTCAGGTCTCTAAGTGGTATTAATAACCTCATTAACTGTGTCAACATCAAAGAGAATTATTCATGCTGCTTTCTAAATAAACTAAGACTCTTCCATAAAGGTATGTTTCTAGGGAAGTAACACTTTTTGCTATCAAACGGTATGATAGTACTGTTTAAGTAGGGATTGCCGCAATATTGAATGGAAAATTCTGCCTCCAAAACCTCTTTAAAATTTAAAGGCATTAAATCAAGACACATGGTAGTGTGTCGTGCGGCCCAAGAAGCCGGTGTGCCACACCGTGAGTATATATTAATAGGAAGAAAATGCAATTTTCACACCTTTGTAGCTCCGTGATCCTATAACTGATTGAGACCAAATTTGCTACAGAAGTGCCGGCTAGGTAGGGGAGTCCACATTACAAATTTGAAGAAAATCGCTCCAGCCATTTCCGAGATACAAGCGGCCAAAGTTTGGTTTTTTTCCTTCTTCTGCTTCTTCATTTTGCACACTTTACAAAACCTTCCATAAAATGCGAACACATACTCCGATCAAGCTGAAATTTGGTATACTTAAAGGGCTCATTAAGGCGAATCTAAGTATCAAGTTTGGTAAGAATCCAAAGAAAATTCATGGAGTTATTACTGATTATTTGTGTAAAATAAGGTCAAAGGTCTGTCACGCCCACAGGGTAAACCCCTTGAAGGAATGAGCTGAAAATTGCTATGTAGATGGAGTAACTATCGTAGGAGTGCCTTTTTGTGGTTTGAAATGAATCCAGATAAAGGTCATCGAGATATGACACAAAACCCAACCAGTGTCACAATTACGCGATCGAATTTTATGAATAAAAAAATTAGTTTTCACGCCTACCAGGCAAACCGCTTAGAGCAAAGAGCTGAAAATTGGTGTGTAGCTGGAATAATCATCATAGAAAGTCCTTGCAGTAGTACAGAAGAATCAGATTTCAAATTACTGAGTTATAATTCCAAAGCCATGCAACTACATGTAGCAAATGCGAGATCGAGATACTCTAATAGAACAGTCACCCTAATAGAGCATTCAGCTACGTTTATAACTTAGGCCACTTCAACTAAATCTTTTGTTTCTCGGACTGAAACTAGTTGAAAAGTGGGTCGGTAGGTAGGTATAAATAAAATAATAATAGGTGGTAATTATTATTTTTAACTGAAGTTATGGCAACACGTATAACTATGGCGTTTGATCGCATTTGATGACAAACTATTAGTTATAGTTAGTATGTCTAAATAATCAAATGTCCATCCAAAGTCTGCTTTTACAGCTCTTGTATTAACCAAGCTTGCCCCACTCATAGCAGATATGGATGGCCAACAATACATTGACGTCACAAACTTACTCGATCGAGCACGTGATCTTCAAAAATGAACAAAAACATTTCATTTACAAATTTTATGGGTCGGTCAGGTCCGAGAAACAAGAAATTTAGTTGAAGTGGCCTTACTCCAACATAGAATTGTATTATACTGCAAGTTATTCTGTAGGGAGTTCAGCTACAAACAGTTAATCTTATAGACAATTCAGCTACAAATATATCACTGTAGAGATTCAGAACATTACAAGTCACACTGAAGAGAGTTCAGCTATAAAAGTTCAGCTAAAAAGAAACTACCCAGTAGAGAGTTCATCTACATAAACAAGTTAACTACCCTACAGAAATCAGCTACAATGTTCAGCTACAAGTAAGTCACTCTGTAAACAGTTCAGCTAAAAACAAGTCACTCTGTAGTACAAACTAGTCACCGCGTAGAGAGTTCAGCAACCAATCAAAAAACCACCCTGTAAAGAGTTCAGCTATACAAACAAGTTATAACTCTATAGAGAGATCAGCTAGAAACAAGCTATGAACTTAACAGATCACACTCTAGAGATTTCAGCTAGAAACAAGTCACCCCGTAGATAGATCAGCTAGAAATAAGTCATCCAGTAGAAAGATCAGCTAGATGACATCACCTTGTAGAGAGTTCAGGTACAAACAATCACCCTGCAGATAGTTCAGCTACAAACAAAGCACCCTGTAGAGAGATCAGCTAGAAGAAGTCACCTTGTAGAGAGTTCGGTTACAAAGAAACCACCATGTAGAGAGTTCAGCTGCAAACAAATCACCCTATAGAGAGTTCAGCTACGAACAGATCACCCTGTTGAGTTCAGCTAGAAACAAATCACCCTGCAGAGAGATCAGCTAGCAACAAGTCATCCTGTAGAGACCAGCTAGAAGAAGTTGCTTTGTACTGATGTAGAGAGTTCAGCTACAAAACCACCATGTAGAGAGTTCAGCTGCAATTAAATCACCCTGTAGAGAGTTCAGCTACGAACAGATCACTCTGTAGAGAGTTCAGCTAGAAAGAATTCACTCTGTAGAAAGATCAGCTAGAAAAAGTCATCCTGTAGAGAGATCATCTAGAAGAAGTTACCTTGTAGAGGGTTCAGCTACAAAGAAACCACCATGTAGATAGTTCAGCTGCAAACAAATCACTCTGTAGAGAGTTCAGTTGTGAACAGATCACCCTGTAGAGTTCAGCTAGAAACAAGTCACCCTGCAGAGAGATCAGCTAGAAACAAGTCATCCTGTAGAGAGACCAGCTAGAAGTCGCTTTGTATGTTGAGAGTTCAGCTATAAAAAACCACCCTGAAGAGAGCTCAGCTGCAAACAAATCACTCTGTAGAGAGATCAGTTTGAAGAAGTCACCTTGTAGAGAGTTCAGCTACAAAGAAACCACCATGTAGAGAGTTCAGCTGCAAACAAATCACCTGTAGAGAGTTCAAGTCACCCTGTAGAGAGATCAGCTAGAAACAAGTCACCCTGTAGAGAGATCAGCTAGAAACAATTCATCTTGTAGAGAATTCCGCTACAAACAAATCACCCTGTAGAGAGTCAATTACAAACACATAACCCTATAGAGAGTTTAGCTAGAAATAAGTCACCCTGTAGAGAGATCGGCTAGAAACAAGTCATCCAGAGATCAGCTAGAAACAAGTCACCCTGTAGAGAGATCAGCTAGAAGAAGTTACCTTGTAAAGAGTTCAGCTACAAAGAAACTGTCATGTAGAGAGTTAAAAGGAAGCACCAAAGCCAGTTTATGGCGGGCTTTGTGGCTTGCAATGCAAAAAGTGATATCTAAACCAAAACAGCCAAGCTGTAAAAAAAGAGTACAGCCCTCAGGATGAAAAAAGATGTGAAATCCAAGGTGGTGGCCAAGAAATGGCTGTGATGGTAGGTTAATAGCAAAAATGTTAATTACGACAATTCAGGTGAATTTGGTGCCGAATCCTAGTGGAGGAGGCAACACAAATTCACCTGAATTGTCGTAATTAAAATTTTTGCCATTAACCTACCAACACAGCCATTTCTTGGCCGCCACCTTGGATTTCACATCTTTTTTCATCCTGGCCTTTTGAGGGCCGCACTCTTTTTTCACAGCTTGGCTGTTTTGGTTTAGATAATAACAACTATATACTGTGACCAAGTTCTTTAAAGTTTCCTCTCAACAAAGCATACACTTTGCATGCCTCTATAGGTCTAAATATACTTACTGTGTTTATGGCTTTGTTGTGAGCTACAGTTGGATAATTACCAATTTGAAAGTAATACTTGTACAGTGACTGATACGTGACCACAATGTTGTTGAGAACTGTCTGTAGATCCATATCCAAGTGAGCTGTTCCAGTTAATAGTTTGTAGTAATCAGCAAGATAAATATGTAGTGAAGGTATGGGAGCCTCACGTTCACCAAACACATAATTTTTCCATTCACTAAACTTAGACTTGATGCCACTGATAAACTTTTTCCAAGCTGGTTTGGATTCCTCCTTTTGTAGATGCAATTCTTTCAACTTCTCCTGATAAAATTCAGGATGCATAGGACAGTCAATTTTTCTGTATTCTAATAAAAATTACATTAGGAATAATAAGAAATGCAGTTGGGATATCTTATAGCCGGAAATTTTCGAGGGATGAAACTTTCACGAAATCATGTGAAATATGATTTTCATGTTTTTAAAATTCATGAAAGTCTAGAAAATGGTTTTGGTAAGGTAATAGCTATATGTGTACACCTACAATGTGTCACGATTATATTTTCACAAAGCTATCATTACTCACGAAATTTGCAAAAGTTTCATCCCTTGAAAATTTCCAACCGTATGATGCCCAAACTCTATAAACCTAATTCTTCAATTATAATATTTTATTACCCGTAAGGAATGTGATTAATTTGCTTTCAGCTTCACGACAATGTAAAATATATACCTCTCACTGTCCAAAAGCTTCAATACCTGCAGGACATCTACATTAAAGACCCACTGAAATGGCAAAATACACTTTGGCTATTATCAATCTTTGCTACTAGTGGCTATGATAGGTTGGTACATGTGATTTAGTCAGATTTTGTTTTGTTTAGTAGATATAATATATTTTAGTGGTTAGTCAATTATATCATAATGCATCAGATAAAGAAACTTTAGTATACGTGAGGTGCCATTAAGGCAACAGAAGTATCCATGTACAGCTAAATTCGATTTAGTTTCACATCATGTCTACCATAACAACTTAAAACACGGTAAGAACTAGTACTGCAGCCAGTTACAAGCCTACGGGAGATAATTAGTGAATTTACGCTGGTCTTTTGGTGAAGAATGCTCGAAAACACTTGTTAAAGGGACTGTAAATCAACAGTATAGTGGTCGAAGCATATCTAAGTTTATTTCTTGGAAGTTTTGAATACGTTTAGGGGTCCAATACAGTGGATGGAGGTAGAGAAACCTGAGGGAGGTAGAGAAACCTGAGGAAAATATGTGTGATGGCGACAAAACAACTCTTTTCCAGCAGAATGTTCAAATATCTCTTGGAGCACTATGAAGTTGAAAAGGAGAGCTTGGTATTGCACTTGCACATTAGACTTTCACAATTTATCTACTGTTAAGAGTGCTAGCGCCTTTTTGAATGCTGTTCTTTTTATGTTTGATACAGGCAAAAAGAAAGCCACAAGAATCTAAACTACTGCTTCGAAGATTGACCTAACTTTCTACTATACAGAGACCAAAGTATAAGATTGTACCTTGTTTCATTCACATGCTATAGTCTCTCAAAGTTAACCCATACATTTTTTTTATTCCAAGATACTGGCTGCTTGCACAAGCATCAAATTCGCTGTGAAGATTCTTCAATAAACTTGTGGAAACTTAGCGTGGGGATTTGTCTTTGCACTTCTTCTTTCTTGAGTTATAAAACAAAGAGTGAGTGCCACAAGCAAACTTCGACTTCTGGGCCCTGTAACTTTGTGCTGGATCACAGCAATTATAATTCCATGTGCTAGAAGTTTGCAAATTTATCACTGATGGTCCACCAAAAGTTTGGTAGAGATCCGACTATCGTGTATTCCAGAATATCGTCTTTTACAATGCAGTGTAGAACATGCGTACGCCGACCAGTTATTACAACAAATTCAATAAACCACAAATGCCAACTTTATCAAATAACAAGTTATAAATGAAGTTCTGAACTAAAGAAAAGCTCTTGTTCCTTTTCTTTACACACTGGCAGGGGCTTCCCTAAAGAGCGGTAGAGTGGTGCAGCACCGCTCTACTTTACCCAAAATTCCTTTGATGTGGTAATAGGAATGTATTTAATTAACAAATTGACTTTGATGTTGGTAGCAAATTGACAGTTTCACCACTCTACTTCATTTTGCTGGGGAAAGCTCTGCACTGGGACACCTTCCTGTTGGTTGTGGAGTCGCCAAGCCTGCTCTTCGATAGGTAACACCTCATAATGCACAGTCAGTGTCTTGTAATGGGTGATAAATCCAGCTGGAACAATTATTATTGGTCCAGCTAGTTTGTAAAAGGTTCTACCGTGCAGGTACAATGTCTACCAACTGTCTACCGGTAATGTATCAGCATGAGAGAGAACTAATGATAACATTATAGTACTAATTCGCATTAGTACTATAATGGAACTCTATCATCATGACACTGAAACACACACGATATACAGTAGCTTGTAGAGGTACACCAATATGGAAATTTACTGATATTCCAATAACTGATATATTGGCTATAGAATTACCAATTCCGTTACTGATACCAATATGTTGTAGTAATGGGTTGCATCAAGGTTTAAATATGGATGCTACAATAAAAATCTACAAAGATGGTTACCAAAATGTGAAGTTGTGAAAAAAGTGGTGATTGAGCAAAGGAAGAATTTTTTTTTGTCTTATTGGAGATTTGAACCCTTGGACATCATAAAAGGGCTGGTATTTCAAGATTCATGCAGCGTTACAAAGTCAACCATAATGAAGGGAGTGCCATTATAGTACTTAACTGAAATATCTGCTAAAAGAACTTTTTATCATTATTCGTTACTACTGATATTGCTATATTGGTACCGATGCTGATATTTATATCAGTGCACTTCTACTAGCTTGCTTTCATGAATGATAAGCCATTCCCCACAAGCCTGAGTGTTGATATCAGAGGATATTGATTCGCACTATGTGCACTTATTTGATAGATTAACATTAAATAGAAAACCTTTAATCTCTTCAATCAAAACACAAGATTTATTAAATAAGTGCATGTGCTCATCAGCAATCAGTGGCATAGCTGCACTGGGGCCTGAGCCCCACCGTCAGCATTCCAGTCCCCATCAATCATCAGTAATCTTGTAAATCATGTGAACTGATCTCTCACTACATTACCCCATAGTTTTTAAAATGCAAAAATCACAATTGTATATACTTACTTTAGCTGTCATTTCATCATAAACTATTGAAATATCCTGCAATTAACTAAAACTTTCTTTTCATGTCCGGTACCATGTGATCACGAATCTAAATGTAAGCCAGTTGGAGTATCATGTCAAGAAGATAACACTAATCCACGCTAAGGTGCTGAGTGAGGCCTTCTTGATAGAAGATGTATAGATAGTCTAAGTTATGAAGCACATTCAATGCCTGCTACGACTAAGATTGTTAATAGTGAGCTGATATCATATGGTAAAAGTTGCTAGTGATAAGAGATTGGATTAAGGAAAGTGATGAATAAGCACATTCTTTTTAACGCCTGCTGTGATTAAGTTGATATGATACAAACAATAAAAAGCTACTAATTGAACATTTGACCAAGAATGAATCCTCAAGAGCTGTGGTATGATGTAAATAAGTACAGTGCATGGAACCTCTCTATTACGGAAATTTTGGGACCTAGAATTTTTGGCCACTTTTTGCTTCAGAGGTAAAAAATGTATTAAACAGACATGTTTTTTGAAAGTTTTTTCCATTGTGTCCTTAATTCGGGGAGTTTGTTAAGCCATTGTAATTACATGCTGATCGTGCAATAGATTTAGGTTGTTTTGGCAAGAAACAGCAGTATGGACAGCAGCAGTTAGGCACAAATGCAATTTAACAAGCTTTATACAAAATGTATGAATAGTCCACTGGACTTGTATCTCAGGTTTTTATAATTGGAGTTGATGAGAAGATGTGTCCCACCAAGGCCCTACTAAAAGTCTAGCTACACCACTGTCAGCAATTGTATTACCAGTTAGTGCACATCTTTAGGCTTTACATTTTGCATGCAAATTGATCATTTACATGAATTGCTATAATTTTTTTAAAAACCTAATTTGTACATATTTTTTCAAAGTCTCTACTAAACTCTGTAGTTTCTCGAACTCATATTTTCCTATTGAGTCCAAATGGAGATCTGTGTGTGAAATTGTTAGGTTTGACATGTGCCATTGTAGTTCGAATATGCTGACTTGTTAGACTCTTGTTTAGTGATATCTAGTCTCTGTCACTGTATAATGGATAACAAAGTCTCAATACAACTTTGTACTTCAGCAAAAAGTTGGGATACAAAGGAGGAGAAAGATAAGTCCATGATGCATGCATTGTACGTACTGTGGTATGTCAAAATGCACCGGGCCAATCAGTGTGTTCTGCAACAAACACAATCCAATAGTGTTTAGCCACTATAGCACTATGAAGGTATCAGTTAGAGCAGTTAGTAGGTTATTATCTTTGTTCGTCAGTTGATAGAAACTAGGAAGCATTTTCAATTGGTCACTCTGAAGTTTGATTAAGCTTACTAATCCTGCTAAGTTATCGATGGAAAGGTGAGATTGTCTGTTTTGGTTGAGGTTGTTGCAGATATAGAGTACTACTGTAGCTTTTAGATTAGTCATACCTACTTTATGCTTCAAGTAACTGTCTTTATTATGATTTTGCTTGCATAGTCATTGCTTCACAGGCTCCTTCTTTAATGATCTTTTTGACAAAAAAAATCTGACATGTATGTGAACACAAACAAATACACACATACATAATATATACAAAAAATTGTGACATTGCAACTGATAAAAGGCTACTGCTTTATTACGACTATCTTTACAATTACCACCACATAATCACTTACTTTCTTTTTGAATAGTCTGCAAACTTTCTCTTCTAAGAGAACGGTCAATAACTCCTTTTTGTGTTGATGAAACAACAGAACCAGAGATAAACTCAAATGGAGATTTCATAAACTCATTAGCCTTTGAAAAAACGCAATACTTGTATCTTGCACTGTAAAGTGTACTCTTTAATATGTCTTTTGGAACTTCCACAGTGTATATGAGCTCTATAACATCGATTTCAGGAGAATCACTGCAAAAAAATGCAAAAAATTACAACAAAGCAAGGAATTGAGTGGTACTAAACAACAATGATCATCCAGACAACATGACGACAACCAAAATGTGTGATAATACAGTTAGTCTCAATATCCATCATTGTCATGTAATAGCTGCAAGGGATTTTGCTAATATACACCTGAAAGCCCGAGGACCACAGGCCCATGGGCTAGGGTGTATGCATCAGCAAAACCTGACACAGTCATGGTGTAAGTGATTTAGACACACTCACCTGATAGGTGAAAGAACTAACACCCTTTTGGTTTTATACATCAGTATCTGATAATTGATAGTGGTTTTAATAGCATGTGCTAGTAGTTCTCAGAATGCTATTCATATGTCTTTATGCTTCTAAACACAACACCAAAAACGTTTGATTGTGGGATCTGTTTTACCATTTTGTACTACATACAGCCTACTATTAAATGCTACCCTACTATCCCACTAGGGACCTATGAGGCTAAAACCTGTGAATACAGGGAGTCAGAAACATGTAATTGAAACGTTGAAGAACGCAGAAAAAATCCCAGACCCAGTGGTGACTTGATCCCCCGCACCATGCAGTCTAGGCATGCACCAGAGGAGCCACAACAGCCGGGATCTAAGATTTTCTCTGCATTCAACTTCTACTTAATCATTGACTATTAGGACAGTAAGTTAATACTAGGCCTGTGCGATAATGGGTAATCCATTATTGCGATAATGAAGCAGATTATCATGATTATCACGATAATGGGTAATACAATTATTGTACCATGTACCCAACTCTCCATATGCACAATACAAATGTTTAAATTTCTACACTTTTTTTACACTGAGCAAAAGTACTATTTTTGTATTTCATATTTTCATATTGAAACATATTGTACACAATACAGTGAATACACATACACAGTGATACACACAACTGTACAATGTACAAAGCTTTAAGGTGGCGATAAAGCAATGACGCGCACAAGAAGCCATAGCAAATACATATGACGTAACATATCATATACTACGCAATTTGTGGTAAATCAGGCGGGAGCTAATTCGGCGCAGAACCATAATAAACTTACCAAGCGTAAAAACAGCCACGAATAACAGGTGAGTTGTTAGCAAAAACAACAAGCAGCTGCTGTTACACATTTCAGGTGGAATGTAACTCACCTTTACAACAAATTGACAACCTTGACAACGTGAAAATAATTATTATTTGTTTCGACTCACCTTACAGCCTGTTACAAACATTATCTTTTCTCTGTAGACACGGGTTGAACAGCCACGAAACCTTCTACGTATCGGTATATCATATGTCCATTCTATGGCTTCTTTGCTTGGTGCGAACGGTGAAACAAGGCTATCATCTGCTTTTAAACGCCATATATTTCGACTTGTAAATCGCTTCCACTTATTGATACGTAGGATGATTCTTGTAATAGTATGCTTTCATCATGTGAAGTATTGGAGCTAAAACTTGAGGTTATTGAGAGATAACGCGTCTTCTGTGGTCCACTAAGTACCACCGATTTCTTGGTTTGAGAGCAGTTCTACGCTTTATACTCTCTACGAATGATAGATTCCTGTATGCATAGTTTATTTGTATGCAAAATTAAGTACTAGCTTTCAATATGTCTTAAATTGAGACCATGTTGAGACACAGCAGATTGTTGTCAAGAATGCGCGTTATTACTTTAGCGCCACCTTAATCATGTATAATGAATTTGAGACTTAACAGTAAGTACTGAGTAATGAAACTTATTTCAGGTTTTTGGGCCAAAAACACAAGCATGTTTGCATGCTCTGGAAGTAAACAGGATCGTTTAGAGTTGATCACACAACCAGCAGCACTAAAAGCCCTTTCACTTGAAACTGAAGTTGCTGGGATACAGAGATACTTCCGTGCAAGTTTTGACAAGACAGGAAATTGACTAGAATATTGCTTCCACCACAACAGTGGCTTTTGCTCTGGATCACTGTCAATGCACAAGTACTTTTAACTTCCTTCTTGGCACACTCTTCAGGATTAGCTCTCACTTCTGGTTCCCACACATCCTCTAACAATGACATTAACTTACTCTTCTTCTTCTTTGGGGCAGGCTCTTTTGATACACTTTCATTTCTTTCTTCCTCAGTAGCAGCTAGGTTTGCAATAACTATTGCTTCCTCTTTGATCGCTAGCATAACACTCTGTTTGGTCTCTTCTGACAAAAAGCTTAAAGATTTAAACCTTGGATCTAAAAAGCAAGCCTTGTGCAAAATTTTCCCAACAGATAAATCTGTGTATCTACTTTGAAGATCAGTCAACAATACCCTTTTCATTTGCTTTGTCAATCTGCTGTCAGACGGTGTCTCTACAAGGTGCTTAACGGTAAGCTTGTACATCAGTGGCCGAACCCCAGAGAGGGTTACCCATTTCTCCCCACAAATCACTTCTGTGATACAAACTATGGGCTTCATGACAGAGATAAAAGCTTCCATTGCTGTGATTTCAGCATCACTGGGCATCAAATCAGACTTGTGTATTTCAATCAGTGCTGCAAAAAGAGGCTGCTGCTGTTTCAAAATTTTTTCTATCCTATAATAGGTGTAGAGTTCCATCTTGTTGGAACACTCTGAGCACTGTTCATCATGCTTTAGGTCTCGTTGCTTACTACGCAGAACATAGCTTGATTTGCATGAATGGTTAAAGTGACTAACCAACCTTTTGGCTCTACCTATAGCCTTTGACATCTCTGGCAAGTCCATTGCCTTCTGGACACCCAACTGAATGGTGTGGGCAAAACAACTAATGTGCTCAACATCCAAATTCTCAAGTGCAACACATATATTTCTGGCATTATCAGTGACAGCAGTAGATAGCTTCCCTAATGGTAGCTTCCATCATTCAAGTGCATCCTTCAAACCTGCCGCTAAGTTGGGAGCTGTGTGGTCAGTCATTATTTCAGCAGTTTCCAGCAAGTGACAGCACATCTCCCAATCCTTGTTTATATAGTGCACAGTAAGGTTAACATAACTGCAGTTGGACCTTGATGTCCATCCATCAGTGGTTATTGCGAATGACTGCATATATGACAATAGTGCACTACTAACCTTCGCCTTTTCACGCTCATACATAGCTGGAATATAATTCCTAGTCCTATCAGGTGGAGTGTATCTTGGTTCAAACTTGCTTAACATGTATCGGAATCCACTATCATTGACTGTATTGATTGGGAGCATATCCTTCATAATACAGTAGCAAATCGAATTTGTCAGGGCTTTCCATTTAGCAGAACTTCTTGGAATAGGGCTGGCAAGCTCAAATGAATGTTCGACAGTATGCTGACCAGGTGGTAGTGGCACTGCAGGAGCGCCAGAACTTGTAGTTGCCCGCTTTTCTTTCTCCTGCGCTTCTATCTTCTTTCTAACTTCTTCGAACTCCGCTTTGTGGTGATACTGCAAATGAACCATCAGATTCATTGTATTCCCTTTGTACGATAGAGGATTTTTACAAAGCGTACAATACACTGTCGTCCTTTTCCGCTTGTCCTTCTCCACAAATTGACCGTCTTTCGCTTTGAAGCCAAAGTGTTCCCACACAGGGCTTTTCGCTTTCTCCAGCGGCAAATACTCACCATCATCGGCATGCTCTTCTACAATTTCAACATCTTCGTCATCTTCTAGCTTGTCCTCTAGGGTTTCATCGATATACACGTTGTCAGCCATGTCACTGAACACGTGCGTCAATACTAGCTCACGTGAGCATTATCATCATTAATGTTTATGAATTATCGTTATCGCAATAATTTTTCTAGTCACCATAGTCGAACATTTTCGATTATCACACAGGCCTAGTTAATACATTAAGTACTTACGACTAAAAGTTGCTCACCTATTTAAATCTAGTTGTCCTCCCGTGGTCTGCTCAATGGCTGACACGTGGTGGGTAGAAACACGCACCCATGTTAATTGCCCAAATGATTATTTTACTGTTTAGAATATAGTTTAGTAACTATCAACTGTTGAAACTTAGCAACTACACTGACCATAGCCTAACCTGTAAATCAAAGCCCATGATTTAACGCTCTGTGTCATTTTATATAATGAGTCAAAGTGTATCATATCTATGAACTGGTTAGGCATCAAAGCCATGGGAAAACCACATTTCCATGATATTAAAATTAGGGCTGAAACAAGTATATACTAACTAGACATATTAAAAATTTAAAATAAGAAATAGGGATCGCTAAAAAAAAGCCACGAAACAAGAAGGAATTGCTGGGGTGGTAATGTAAACCACAAATCCCTATTTTGACTGTGGTTTACATTACCACCCCAGCGATCCCTTCTTGTTTCGTGGTTTTTTTTAGCGATCCCTATTTCTTATTTTAAAATTTAAATTTTTGATATGTTGAGTTTGTGTACTTTTTTTCCAAATCCATTTGTGGATTATAAGTTAATTGGCACATTATAATTTATAGTGTAGCCTAAGCTAACAGAGATTCCTCAGTTTAAAAGGTTAACTCATTAACTAGATATCTTAATGCAACATTTATTTGTAACCTATGATAAAGACTGTATTTTCATTCTGATTTGTACACGCACAAAATAATAAGGTAGGATATATTAATTCCTAGTCTACTCAGTGTTTCAGCCACCATCATCACACTTTGTGCCATTGCTGAAAACACACTGCTATACGAGCTAGCTACCTGTCAGAAGAATTACTGATTGTGCACCTATCATACAGGAGACAGTGTTGATGACAGCACAGGAGACTTGAAGAAGAACAAGATGTCTTAGGTGTTTATTCTAAAGAAGGAAAAGAATGAAACTCTATGATACAAGTTATAAGAATGGTATTACAAACTGTTAGTGTTATAATTCCTGTAGAGTCCATTTTTTTTTAAAAGTGAAGAACGATGCATACATCAAGCACGTGCATTACAGGTGTAGAGTTGTCTAGCAGAATAGGTAGTGAAGAGATAGCTATACATTGTAGCTGTAGTGCTATTATTGTAGTGATGATGCTTACAACACCTTTGTATAAATGTACGAGTTGCCCATATGAACATGCAAGGCTACATGCAGCAGCAACCGTGTGAGTTGGTGTTAATCAAGCTAAATAGGAGGAGATGGCTAGGCTTGGCCGAAGTCTTCCTATGCCAGTGTCTGCATGTACAAATACAGAAGGCAAAGATGGTGGTACAGAAGGCAAAGATGGTTGTGAAGACTGTTCACTTACAGTTGGTTGCTCACTAGCAGATTCACTGTTAATAGGTATGTCTGGGATCATGTCTAATTCATCTCCAGAAGTTGTTGGCGACACAATAAGTTGGCGGCGGTTTCGTCTGAGTGTTCCTTGTGATGTTTGTACTGTATACGATCTAGGAGCAACCTCAGATAAAACTTTTCCAGCACATTTGTTACCAGGTATCCACACCATGTCTCCTTGCTCTAGTGGAGGCAAGTTGTGGGCCTTATGCCGACTGTCAAAGTTCTCTTTCTGTTTCTCACGCCTGGTTGCTTCCTTCATCTCAATCTTAGAGTAGTCAGGTATTTTGGGTTTCAGTTCATGTTCCATAGTTGGCAAGTTGCTTCTTAATTTATGATTTATTAGAAGTTCAGCTGGACTGCAACCGATGGTAGGCATAGGGGTTGTTCTATATGATAAAAGGGCAAGGTATGGATCATCTGATTTCTTCAGTAGCTGCTTCACAGTATGCACTCCTCGCTCTGCCTCACCATTTGACTGTGGAAAGTGGGAGCTGCTGGTTGTGTGTTTAAAGGAGTACTGTTTGGAAAACTGATAAAACTCTTTAGAGGAATATTGTGGTCCATTGTCCGTAACTACTTCTTGAGGGATTCCGTGTCTTGCAAAGATAGATTTCAAGTGTGTTATGATGGCATTGGATGTTTCTTGTGTCAGTTTGGCAACTTCAATATATCGTGAAAAATAGTCAATCACTAGCAGATAGTTAACACCTTTGATAGTAAACAAATCACTTGCCACCTTCTGCCATGGCAGCTTAGGAAATTGTGTTGGCATCAGTGGTTCAGCATGCTGGATACGCTCTTTACAGCAAGTAGGGCAACTTGTGACAAGTTCTTCAAGCTGCTTACTTAAGCCAGGCCACCACACAGATTGTTGAGCCCTCAGACGGCATTTGGTGATTCCCTGGTGTCCACAGTGAATCTTGTCTAGTATGTCACGTTGTGCAGGACTAGGGATCACAATGCGGTTATTCTGCATTAACAAGCCTTTCTGTATGGTAAGCTCAGCTGCAAAAGGATGATAAGCCTTGAGTGTACCTTTAACTTGGTGTTTTGAGGGCCAACGTGATTGGCAAAAATGCTTCAATTGCTGACAGGTCTCATCATCATCTTGTTGTTGCTTCAACTCTGCCAAACACTGCTCAGTGACAGGAAGACTCTCCATGATCAGGTTCACGTACATTTCGGTGTCATGGTGGAACTCAATGTCAGCTGAAGATGCCGATGAGGCAGGCGCCCTGGACAGAGTGTCAGCAACTGTGAGTTCTTTTCCCGGGAGGTGGGAAATAGTGAACTTGTACCGCATCAAACGCATGCGGAAACGTTGCAGTCTGGGAGATAACTCCTCTAGGTTCTTCTCTCCCAACAAGGAAAGGAAACCAAGGGCTTATGGTCAGTTTCCACTCGAAACTGCATCCCAACTAGATACTCCCTAAATCTTTCACAGGCCCATGTGATCCCCAACGCTTCCTTCTCAAGTTGGGCGTACCTCTCTTCAGTAGGGGTCAATGCTCTGGAAGCATAGGCTACAGGTTTCCATTGCTGGTCTTCCTGTTGCTGAGTTAATACTGCCCCTAAACCAAACGAGGATGCATCAGTAGAGACCATGGTATCTCTACTGGGATCATACAAAGCTAAAACAGGGCCAACACTGAGCTCTTGTTTAATCTGTAGAAAAGCTGTCTGTTGGGTATCATCCCAAACCAGCGTTGAAACCGGGTCGGGTCATCCGGGTCATCCGGGTCACATTTTCTCCGGGTCATCCAGGTCTGACCCGGTTTACAATTTATCCGGGTCTGACCCGGATTGGATCACGTGAGAAACGAAATTGTTCGTTTGACGACGTGGAACTTATAAACACCATCTCGTAGCTCTTTCGTGAGCCACGCCCACTTATCGCATTACCAACATATGCTCAGCCACGCTCATTTGTTAGTAAGTGTAGTATGTAGCACGAAATTGAGGGTATCTATGGTGAGGGGTAGCTGTTGTCAGTAGGTGAAGACCTTTCTTTTTTTTTTTGGTCTTCAACCTACAGCTAGGCTGAAGTTGCAATATTTACTCAACACGAATCGAACGCTCAAAATGTAGACTCGTTCGCTCACTCGAGACTAGCCGAAACACGTCTCGGCTTTAATTAATCCGGGTCAATCCGGGTCACATCCGGGTCAAATCCGGGTCTGACCCGGATTGCTATCCGGGTCAGTGGGTCATCCGGGTCAGCAGTAGTGACCCGGTTTCAACGTTGTCCCAAACCCACTGGTTTTTCTTGCTTAGTAAATCTCTAAGCGGCTTCACTTTTTGTGACAAATTTGAAGTAAACTTTCCCAGGTAAGTCACCATACCCAGAAATCTATGAAGTTCAGTTACATTAGTAGGTGCCTTTAACTGCTGTATAGCACTAACTTTGTCTGGGTCTGGATGAATACCAGCAGTGTCAATTACATGCCCCAAAAATTTGACCTTGTCAACAGAAAATTCACATTTGTCTGCATTCAGCGTAGCACCGGCTCTCTTAATCCTCTCAAGGACAGCCTTCAACCATTGGTCATGTTCAGCCTGAGTTTGACCAAATACCAGCACGTCATCCATCATGCATGCCACCCCTTGTAAGCCAGAAAGTATGTGCGACATCTTCTTTTGATAGAACTCAGGGGCTGATGTAATGCCAAAGGGCAGTCTGTTGAAGCAGAATCTCCCTACTGGGGTTATAAATGTTGTTAACAATGCTGATTGTTTAGACAGCTTAATTTGCCAAAACCCCGAGTTGGCATCTAGTTTAGAGAACACCCGGGCACCTTGGAGTTGGGCTAGTGTCTGTTCGACTGAGGGGAGGATATGCCTTTTCCGACATACATTCTGGTTGAACTTAGTTAAATCTACACATATACGTACCTTTCCTTTGCTTTTTGGTACCACCACCATCCCAGCACACCACTCTGTAGGTTCTTCTACTTTACGGATTACCCCTAACTCTTGCATACGTTTCAGCTCTTGCTCCACACTGGACTTGAGTGGAATGGGTATCCGTCTGGGAGTGGCAAGGGCATATGGTTTGGCATCGGCCTTCAACACAATATTGTACTCTCCCTCAATTGTACCAAGACCTTGAAACAATTCAGGATGTTGATCCACTACCTGTTGCTTTATCGAGTCAATTGTATTAACTCTATTCACTAGTTGCAGGGCTGTTATGGCTGGACGGCCAATCAGAGGCTTGCGTAGACCCTTGACGACATAAATGTCTTGTTCCACTGAGTTGTTTCCATGTGTAAGAGTTCCCTTGAACTGACCTTGGACATTCAAAGCTTCTTTACTTGGACCAACTAGAGATTTGGAACATTTCTGTAGCTGCGAGGTCTTTAGCTTCTTGTACAGTTTCTCTGTGATGACTGTTACATCTGCCCCAGTGTCGATATGAAACTCAATTGGTAATGCATTAAGGGACACTGTAATTTTCCAGGGATCTGACCCAGCTGTAACTGTTGGTACCTCAAGGGTATCGGATTCTTCAATAGTTCCAATAAACCGATCATAAGTTAGTTCATCATCAGCTGAATCATCAGTGTCTTCATCATTGGTAATTGTTTTGACTGACTTTGTGCTTCGGCACACTGTTTGAAAATGTCCGCGTTTGTGGCACTTTCGACAAGTAGCAGTCTTGGCTGGACACTGTTCTTTGCCAAGGTGATTTGGTTTGCCACACCTTGAGCACTTAGATTTGTCAACAAAATTTGACTTCTGTGACTTGTGTATCTTTGCACTTTCGTGCTTGCTACTGAAGCCAACAGCATCAATGTTTGATGAAGTGTCAGCTCTCACTACGGGTTGCTGCTTTCTTATGGACTCTCTGTTACGGGCTAAAGTAATAGCTTTCTCCAGGGTGAGTTCTGACTCTAGTTGAAGTTTCTCCGAGAGAGCAGAGTCGCGGAGACCGACGACAATTCGATCCCGAATCATTTCGTCTCTTAATTGTCCATAATTGCAGTACTCTGATAAACTGTGTAACGAGGTAATAAAATCGTCCACTGACTCTCCCTCTTGCTGTCTTCGCAGATTAAATTTAGCCCTCTCGAAAATAACAGTTCGCTTCTTTACAAAATATCCATGAAACTTTGCCAACACTGTTTCGTAACTCTTCAGCTGCTCGTCACTGAGACTAAAAGAACGAAGAATATCTTCCGCCGCGTCACCCATGGTATACACTAGCGTGTTGATCTGGTATTCTTCTTTCTGTTTAGACAGTTCAGACGCTAGACGAAATCGTTCAAATCGCCTGGCCCACTGTGGCCATGACTCTGGGTCTGAGAAAGTGAATCTCTTCGGTGGAGCAATCTGATACGACGCCATCGAAAATAACGTAAAGAAAAGCTGCTCTGTTCGGAGGAATCACTCCTGTCACCATGTACTATTCAGGATTCGGCGGACACAACCCGTAGACACACAACGTGCTCAATACAATTAATATATAAGAATACATGCGTACCGTCTATATCCTAATTACTGGTACAACAGTATTACATTACATACAGTATGCTTATACTACAACACCAGCTAGCCCATTTAGAGAATGAGGAACCATAGTTGGAGTTGGTTTTGTCTCTCCATGATGCAAGCATGAGGTCTGAACCCTGTGAAGAAATTCCTCGTTATGTGTAGGGATTGATACTCTCATTGTTGTGGAGCACAGGTGAAACCCAGAAAATCTATCTCCTGAATAGGAGTCAGTATAGATTTCTTCTGGTTTACAATTAGTCCCAGGCTCTCGAACAGTTGACATGTGAGCCTGGTAATTTGCTCTAACTGAGCCCTGTCCTGATGCATCAGCAGTGTATCGTCCAGGTATATGATCAGACGACAACCATTCTGTCTCAGGAAGCCCACTACTGGCTTCAGCAGCTTTGTAAACACTCTGGGTGCTGCTGATAGGCCAAAAGATAGGTATTGGAACTTGTACATCTTCCCTTCCCACTGAAAAGAGAGGAGGTGTTGATAGTCTGGGTGGATGGGCACTTGAAGGTATGCATCCTTCAGGTCCATCTTCACCAACCAGTCCTGTGACTGTATGAAGTCTGGGAGCAAGTGAAGACCCTCCATCTTGAAGTGCTCCATCTTCACAAATTGGTTGAGACCCTTCAGGTTTATCACTGGTCTCTGACCCCCATGCTTCTATTCTACAAGGAAAATTTGGGATAAATAGTTCCTTGGGGAGTCTATAGTTTCCTATTGCCCCCTAGGCCAAAAGTTCTAAAACCTCTGAGGTAATTTGGCTCTTGCTCTCTGGTGAGCATCTTATCTCATGAGGTGTTCTGGCCTGAGTTGGAACCTCTGTTAGTTCTAGCTGGTAGCCAGCCACAGTTTGCAGTACCCACTGGTTTTGAGTCAGTACTTCTCAGTTTGGTAGGAAGTATGCTACTTTCCCAGCCAATTTTGGGCAAGTGATTGACAGGTTCATGGTGTTGATTAGATCCTATATGTTATGATTCTGTGTGTTTATTACATGAATAGATGAAACAACTTTTAATGAAACATTTTGCATTACCATACAATGAACTGCAGTCTGTGTGCTGCCTAGTCATTTCTTTGGCTGCCCCTTCTTGGCTTTGTTGCCTGGGCCTTGTCATCCCCGACTCCCTCCTGCGACGCTATACTGGTTGCCACCCCCATGACTTGTTCTCTGGGAGTGGCTTTTCTGAAAACCCTGCTTGGAGTTATCTGAGGACATGGTCTTTTTGAGGACTTCAGCAGCTTCCAGGCATTCCTTAGCCATAGCTCCAAATTTCTCCCCAAAGTGAAAGGGTGCAGCATCCTTAAAGTCTTTGTGACTAATTAGCTGTTTCAATTTGGGGTTGAGTTGCATCATCAGGGCATGCCTGCGGTCCATGGAGTGCTGACAGTTGGCATTGCCCATCAGTTGTAGGGAAGTCTGGATCCCACTGATAACTTCTGTTGGTAGTTCCAGTTCTTCTGCCTTCTCCAGGAGGAAAATGAGTGAGGTAGCTGCATCCAACCAAAACTTCTGGATCCGGCTAGCTGCTCTGTCTGCCATCCTTGCTGCTGGTGGTAAGTTCGCTGATACCACGGGATCTAACTGAGCATATCTTATCCATCGCGAGTCCAGCATACTGTTCGCCTTAGCCTTTGCCACCCGAGTCTTATTGTCTAGCTTCTTATTAAACACCATCTCCAGGAAAGCAGCAGCTGCTTCAGAGACTGGGATGAGTGGACCATGTTGGGTGTCTATGTCCTATTCCCTCCTCTGAGTCGCCTTCTTCATCCTCAAGTCTTGTCTTCTTGTTGGGAGGAGGTTCAGGCCGGTATCAAGGTTTGTACTGCTGTTTTGTAAACTGGAACCTGACTGCAGGTCTGTGCCACTGTGTGTGGCCCCGCACATAGGTGCCATAAGTTGGTCCTGTATGGACTTGATGCTTTCCGTAAGATTTTCCACCATCTTGGTTAACTCTTCATTGCTCATCATAACGAAACACTGACTACTGTCACAGCCAAATAAAAAGCCAATGGAATCAGACTGCATGCTCCTTTTATAAGCACTACACATTTTTATGTAACTAGTCTCGTGACTCTTCAGAATGGCTGTCATATCCTTGTAATTATGCCAATTACACGCTGATATGAAACTGAGCCTTCCAATGTGTAATAACAAAATATCGCGATATCAATACTTTCAAAATATCGCAAAAATGATATTGCTCAGCCCTACAAAGAGAAATATATTATATACCACTTTAACGTGGGCGTTCAAAGGCGCCACTCGGTGTTTAACTTGCTTATTGCCTGAGAAATATCATGGGAAAGCGGATTGCCAATGACTTTGATACCCAGCCAGTTCAAAGAAACAATGCGCTTTGACTCATTTTATTGAGCGACATAGAGCTTTGTATCGTGGGACTCATTTTTGTAGTGGTCGCTAAGCTGAGTATGTTTGCTAAGATAGACTAGTTGATTGTTACTAAAGGATAATGAAGGCACAAAATAATTGTTTGGGCGATCGTGGATGCATATTTGTACCCACCGTGTATCAGCCTTTGAACAGACCACGGAACAGCAAAGCTACTACTGCTATGTTGAAATAGGTTAGTAACTTACAGTCATAAGTACTTAACTTAATATAACAAGTACACAGAAAAATTTGGAATTTTCAACTAGAGTAGGGACCATAGCACATCGATAAAAGGTACTGAAACAAGCTGGAGTAGTGCACGATATTAAATCACAGTAAAACAATAAAAAGTGTTATATCCCTACTGTGCCCCTGTCCAGAGTTTTTGCTGTGTGTATGCTGGCAGTCCATGCGGTGTTTTTTGTAGGCCTGTGTAGGCTCTGTAGGTTTAGCTGCTTTTTTCTGCTTTTTGTCATTTATAAATTAAATTAGGTTTAACTTCTAGCTAGAGATCGGGGAGGATGGGAGTGCCATTAGGGCCAGAATAAAAAAAATTTTAAAAAAAGTACTTTTTATCGATGTGCTATGGTCCCTACTCTAGTTGAAAATTCCAAATTTTTCTGTGTACTTGTTTGTTAACTTTTTTGTAAATAATTATTATGACTGGTGAACCTATGCATACTGCATCTGAATTGGCACCATGTGCCCCAATTATTGTCTGAAAAGTGCAGTATCCATTACGCTTTGTTGTCAGCTATGTTCAACCCGTTACGCAGCATTTCGAATCAAGTACTGTTCGAAAAGCACCTCTGCAATCCACGTATACCGAAAGAAATGGTGCCACGCGCCCCAGTTATATCAATAATTATCGTCTGAAAAGTGAAGTATCCATTACGCTTCGTTGTTGGCTATGTTCAACCTGTTACACAGCAGTGTGAATCAAGAACTGTTTGAAAAGTGCCTCTGCTATTAAAATAGCTACTTTGACAAATACGGACGATTGGGATATCGGTGCAACACTAATCTGAAGTAAACTCTCCAATTTTTAAAAGATATGAAATTTTAAAATTTGCAGTTTTCCCATACATTATCTACATATGTGAGGAGGCAACATTTGCCCCTTCTGGACGATATCTGTAACCAGATCTGCAAAACCCCAACATAATTACAAGTCTAAATTTTGCAGTATAAAGTATTGGTAAAATAATATGTACTTGTAAAAATTCCGTAAATTATTTGAACGCTTTGTTCATAGTGAAGAAAGGGTCTAATGATAAAAACCTGGATATCATTTTATTTGCCAGTTCAAAAATTGTTTTTTTTTGCAGTACTTAGACAAATGAATACGTAAGTTATGGGAATTTCTTTACATCCAGTTGAAGCATTAGTACACGATCAATCCTTTTCACTGAATTTGTCTTTGTATGCAATGGAGAAAGAAACAAACTTACCAAGCAATCAATTCCTCAATTCACGGCAAACATGATGGTGCAATTTTCAACTCCATATGTTGCTGTGTTCATAAGTCACAACCATTTTAGCTAAGTTATTATACTTGCTGTACAAATTGACTTTTCTGTTGTTACTACTTTGTAGGGCTGTAACTCTGATGGTTATTGGCATATAAGGTTGAAACTTTGCCAGAACATATACTTACCTAAGTAGATTATAAACAGAGTTGGGGGTAACTATGTAACTAAGTTATGTAACTAGATACTGTAAAGTAACTAGTAATATAACTAGTTACTTGTTTTGTTGTAACGTAACTAGTTATGTTTACTGTTAATAAAACTCAAGCCCTGAGCTGAAGGTTTATTATATACTGAGCATGTATGTGACACATCAATGTTGAATGCAGAGACCATAATACTTTACAACTGATAATTAGATACATTTAAGTATATTTGCATAGTGTGTAGATTGTGGCTATAGCCAGAACAAGTTGATGTTGTGCTACTTCTAAAAACCAGGTGCCATGCAGCTAGCTAGCTAACTCACATCTGTAATTAATCAACTATGTGTTGCTATATGTTATTATTTTAGCTAATAGGTTTTTGGTTTTGCAATAATTTAAGTTACTGTAATTTTGGATTTCATAATTCATGAAATTTTTGCAATTCTTCAATTACGTTGCTATGCATTGCTAAGGAAGCGCTTGTTAACCAAACCACTTTTAACAACATATTATGTACAGAAGTATCTTCTAAACTGTTTCATAGTTAAACTATCATGTTTTCCGGCAAATTCTCTCAAGAAAGCCTCAAAGCTGCTCTTCATTTTTGTTTGCATATGTAGGGGATACACCCCCTTTCTAACTCAAGGGATAGGCTATTCCTGATACTCCACGAGGCATGCACCGTTGTTTTTCAGTTGTTAAATTCCTGTAGAACCCAAAGGGAAGGTAATTCACAAAGCCTGAGAAGAGTCATCACACCCGTATTTCAGACCGCCAGAAAGAAACCCTCAGAGCAAAGTTCACCTGTTCAGAAGTTTAATACAGACTTCGTTTTCGCTTTTATTTTTTACATGCAAGCTGCTTTTACCATTAACGATTTTGCTCATGTGGGTGCATACAGACAAACATAGATAGACACATAGGTAGATAGGTACACACACACACACACACACACACACACACACACACACACACACACACACACACACACACACACACACACACACACACACACACACACACACACACACACACACACACACACACACACACACACTTTTCCGAAAACAATTTCAGTAAATCAGGCGTGTGCCCACAGCTGGCCTTTGGCCGGCTGTGGGCGCACACCTGGTTTAAAAATTGCCTAAAGGAACAGAAAATGATAATCTTGAGAAGTATCTCACTTGCATTCCTTCCCTTAAAAATTTTCATGCTCCAAATGGTAGAGTTGAACAATGTCATTTCAGCTGTGACACATGTTTAAAAGGCCAAGTTTTAAGTTAGAATAATTTGGCTGTTGCCAGTCATGTGAATAAAAAATAAAACTAGACAAAAAAAGCTTTAAAGTGTCTTGAGCGAAAATAAGGACAACAGTTAGGAGATCCGAAGTCAGACTAAAATTCTACCACTGTGTCATGCTGCTGCCAGCTACCACATTCCCTTAGTTTCCAGTTTATAAATGTCAACAAAGAAGAACCTATAAGAACTATACACAGCCAAAGCGAAAGCTGAACCCAATGCTAACCTTAATGCTAACCTTAATGCTCCCCATTAGCATAATGATGTCTTTCACTGTCTTTAAGTTTTTGGTGAGTTTGAGGCAAGCTAGGGTTGGTTTTCCAACCCTAAGCTTGCCTCAAAAACTTTCAAGTAGTGTGTTTTATGATGAATAATTGTTGCACAAATAATTTTTTTTAAATATTTGTAAGGCTGCCATACAAATATCATTTTAAAATTATTTGTATTTGTATTGTATTTGTATTGTATTGTATTTGTATTGTAGTGTAATATCATCATCACTCCATTGTATTTTATGTGGGAGATGTAGTGAACATAATTGTTCAAGAATGAGAACTGGCAATACATCATTGATGTGTAAGACAAAGTAATTTCATACCAGCTTTAAAAAAGCTGATATTATCCAGCTCTAGTTCAAGTGTATTAGTTTGCTTTTGGCACAAACGTATAATCATTGCGCCTGTTCATGCTGATGACTTAAACCATAGATACTAGAATACATAATGGATTGGAAACGCAATACATTTTATGGTTACAGGCTCGGTACGGTCACGTGATGACATTTACGGGGCACAGCAGCATTTTCAATAGGCATAATACATTTTTGTTGAGTTCGCCCAGAGTTTTCTCGAAAACAAATATCTTGTTCACTTCATTCATATTTTATTTGCACTCTCAAAGGTATGAACTTTTCTTTAGAAAAGCATGTATCACTAGACTCGTTTTCACAAAGCCAGGAAAACCCCCAAAGCAACTACCGTCATGCAGCCATTCTTTCGCTTCACTTACGGAAAGTAACTGCTGTACAGTGCTAAAAATAATTATGTGCACTCACTATGATGTGGATAAACTTTTCAGCACTTCTAGAACTTCATATGTAATACGCCCTATACACTAAAACCCCCACACTAGTTTTTGTACACAAATTTCATGTTCTTTCCTTCACACCTTTGGTTGTACAAAGCGACTAACCTTCAGTCACAAACCAATAAATAGCTGAATCCTTTAGCAATAATTTAACGGTTTATAAAACCTGTAATAGTAGTCTAAGTGTTCAGAACAACTGCAGTTTGTACACTTGGTAATGTTGCCATAAATCATGTGACCATACCGAGCTCATAACCGTAAAATGTATTGCGTTTCCAATCCATTATGTATTCTAGTATCTATGCTTAAACCATAGATACAGTATACTTTCCAATGGGACTGGAAACGGAGACTCGCGCCCAAACATATCCGTGTCTCGCATGACGTCAACACGTCATAACTAAGCAATGGCATTAGAAAAAACAAGTCTTCTCGGATAGCTTGCTGTGATAGTGTTTATAGCAGCCACATTTCAGGTGACACATGCATTGATACAGGCTTCGTTGGGACACTGTAGCCAGCTAGCTAGTCTGCAATTTATGATTTAAATTCCAAACAGTCAACAATCACCCCAGTCGTTCTTTCCTGAGAAGTATAAATACATACAGATTTACAATCCACAATATACAAAAACAAAGCAAAAACATAAAATCAACACACACTCACACACACATAAAAAACAATTAAACATCGTACACTTACAACAACATGAACAAACAATAAATCAAAATAATTAATATGATCTAATATAGGAGACAATGTCATTATATGATGCTTCTCTTGCTTCCAAGGACACAAGTTCCACCACCGAAGAGATTTATAATGACAAAAATGAAAGATAATTTGCAAAACTATCAGGTCCTCTAGTATATCATATAGCTACATGTGTGTGTTTTGTGTAAAGCAACTCTAAGAGTGGCTCGGTGTAAAGAATCTATAGCAGCGAGTAGCTAGTAGTTTAATACCCCAGCGTGGCCTTCGATAATGGGTCACTTTCTTTGTACACTATACTGTAGTATTGTACAGGACACAGAAACAGAATAAAATCATTACTGTACTCAAGTTGTGCAAGACAACAAACGTAGAAGCCCCTATGTTCAACTCAATAAGACTAGTTTCTCTCATGTGTAGTGTTTACTTGGCAGAGCAGTCACTCATGTTATACAACAGCACAGCAGCAATATAAACGATAATTACAACACTGAATGCATAACAACACTACCGACTACAATACACACACACACACACACACACACACACACACACACACACACACACACACACACACACACACACACACACACACACACACACACACAATTAAAGAGTCACAGTGATGGCAATCAGCATGGGTGTACTGAGCTATACACTAAATTGTGAAGACTAGTTACATACAAGAGCAGAAGCATCTACAGGATAATCAGTAGTTAAATGCATGTATAATTGATAGTTAAAAAATGGAACAATCACTGACTGCTCTATTATGGTATGCTGAATATTCTATTAGAGAATCTCATGTGATATGGTGGTCTGCAACTGGACCACTTTCTGGGCCATGAAAAATTAGTTCCACTTTCTCTGTTATAGACACAGAGGTTTACATGAAAGCATCGGGTGACGCACACATCATTACACCACCAAGGGAACAAAACACTTAAATCAGGGTTACAGCATATTGAAACAGCTACTTCCCAAGAACTATCATTGATTGGAACTCATTATTGACCTCATTAATTGAAATGACTGATTAAAAAATATTTCTAGATAGAATTTGTAGCTAACTAATCATTCGTAAATTGCTAATTATACAATATGTTCCCCCCTTGTAAATCTCACTCCTCCTCGTAAATTTCTTCCCCTGGGCATAATCAGTAAACACTGTCTGCCCAAAAATATCTCCTTCAAAATTCATCCAGTGTTAAACTATATACAAACTCCCTTGGATATGTACTAGCTGTATCGTAAAGTATTTTAAGTTGTTTGTGCACACATTCATTAGTGTGCCTTCAGCCTTCCCAGTACATAATTGTCTTCTGTTCTTTGGTATAGACAACCAATCATATTTGGAGTGAATTTGTGCTTTTTGAGATGTATGTGATCTTCAATGTATTAGTCATCAGATTCCACCATTCCACTTCCCATAAAAATGGTTTCAGAACAATCCAATATTCACTTTACACTCTACTAGTGTGTTAGTAAACAATGATATGGTACATTAGTACATAGGGTCGCTGATGTGTCCTCGAAAATTACACAAGTGTAAACTACAAATTTATTGAAAAGTGCAATATGGTAAAATAAATGGTAATTTGAATACACCATTTACACAGCACTGAGGGTGTAAATACCAGACAACAAAATACTTTTCTACCTGCTCTTACTGGCAGGCATGCAAAAGTACACATCTGTTTGAAGTGGTGCTCGGTTGCAAAAAAACTTACCACAAAAGTGGGTGTCAATGGTCGCTTCAAAGCACTTGTGAACTCCAACACGCGTAAGTAATGGGGCCGTCGAGTAGAACAATAATTACCCCAATTGTCGCAACGTTTAGGCTGCAATTCTTCTACAACATGCACAAAAGTGGCTTCTAACGAATCCACGCTGCACTGGTATCTATGGTGACGGTCACTCGCACTTGAGACACGGATGGTATTTTACATCTGTTATGTCACATTGAGAGTTTGTACAGAGATATCAAGTGAGCTACTTCCATTTCCAATCCCTGTTGGTATACTGTATCTATGCTTAAAAATACGTGTAATTCTATATAATGCCCAGTACCACACCCATGCTTTAATTTCAGATTGTGGGAAGGAGAAGATTAGCAAACAAGTGGGAGTGATTGCAGGAGAGCCAGAGGCCACTTTACACGAAAACAACAAGATTACAAGTATGTTTAAATGTTTCTAAGCTGTTTTCAGGTGGTGCAGTGAGTTCCAAGTCTCCATGCCAAGTGCCAGTGGACACACTCTGCGTGATGAACAAGATTAAGAGTATGTTTTCATGTTAACATGTTTGTTTGTTGTGTATTTGTATTATTTTGTATACTTCTGTTCATCCTTTACCTAGCTTGCTAGCTGAATTATTTCCATCTCCAGTGTTCAGTGCCAATAATACATTGCTGCATACAGTTCTATGGTAAAAGCTGCATCTTCTGTATGTTGTACAGTATTGTGTTACACATCATTATGCCATTGCCATACCATTAATGTACCGGCACTCAGCTACCAGTAGTTTTGCATTGGACCTGGCAGGCCATTGTGTGGAGAACGCCAGCACAGTTTTCAGTGATAAGTTTGTGTGTGAAATTGCATAGCTCTCAACCTGAAGTCTTTCAGTGCCAGGAGTGAGATCGCTTTGTCACAGAAGCACAGAACCTCTTACAACCAGACACTTTCCTGGATGCACTGTGCTTTGTCATTTCACTGTTACGTTCTGCTGTACTGGCCATTCATGGGAGCAGAAAGCTACAGTCAACATAGCTCCCTGCTGTCTCCACTGAGCTGCGCTTAGTGGAAAGCCGTATTCTTGTTGATTAGAACAATTGTGGTTTTGTTTGTTTCATTTCATTTCAATTTGTTTTTTGTCATCACCATTATTTTACTTTGAGATGGAAACTATATAAACACTGCCGTAATTACATCCCATACAACCTGATTTAACAAACACTACATACACAAAATGTGCCCTTAGGCTGATAATTGCTGTGTGGTTGTGTTTGCTGCTGTTTATTTACCTACATCATACAGTACGATAGTAACTGTATAGTAAGGACCACAAAGGAGTAGGAGTGGCCCACGAAATAACATCACCCAAAAACCATCCTCAATTTTCCCAGACAACGATGAGGCAGTATTGGTTAGGTAAACTAAGCCCAAACAAGCTTTCAGATCGACCCGAAATGCTTTCAACAAGTTGCTACGGAATTTTTAAAAATTTTTATTCAATAGAATTTTCTAGTGACTGACTGACTGACTGATGCCTCCAGACAAGCGTAACTCGATAATGGCTAAGGATATGGGCTTGATTTTTTCACTGTTCGATGTCGCTTCAACCCGAGAGGTGCCTTTGGCATACCGCAGTACATACAATGCATTCTTCATGGACTTACCAGTCTCCTCCTTTGTGTGCCATTCATCTTTGCTGACAGCAAAAGGTGTCGATTTGGCAGCAGCACGTGATGGCTTCTCTTCAAAATGGAAATAGTCCGTAGTTTTCATAGTGGCTATTATGATTGCAGAGGTGCTTTTCAAACATTTCTTGATGTGTAACGGGTTGAACATAGCCGACAGCGAAGCGTAATGGATACTTCACTTTTCAGACGGTAATTAATATAATTGAGCTATTTCTTCCTTTTGGCATAGTTTTCAGACAATAATAATATTGATATAGCTGGGGGGTGCGGCGCCATTTCAGATGCGGTATGCGTGGGTTCACCAGTCATAATTATTTACAAAAAAAGTTAACAAACAAGTATGCAAAAAATTTTTGAATTTTCAACTAGAGTAGGGACCATAGCATATCGATAAAAAGTACTGAAACAAGTTGGAGTAGTCCATGATATTAAATCACAGTAAAACAATAAGAAGTGTTATATCCCTACTGTGCATTTCCTTGAGCACAGTAGGGATATAATACTTCTTATTGTTTTACTGTGATTTAATATCATGGACTACTCCAACTTGTTTCAGTATTTTTTATCGATGTATGCTATGGTCCCTACTCTAGTTGAAAATTCTAAATTTTTTTTTGTGTACTTGTACTGTTAACTATATTAAATCCCAGTGCGTGGGGGAGTATCAAAGCACCGCGCTGGGTTATAACTACCATACAGCTAGACAGAGCGGCGCTGCTACTGTACGATATATTAATTATCACCCAGTGATAACTAACTTATCACCCTGTTGCAGAGCCACTCAGTCTCGTTCGTGACATCAAAATAACCGCAAATGGTATTGCTTACCAATGGAACAAAGAGCCAAATAAGGAAATATTGATACAAAACACACCAATACAGCACTTAAACCAGCTAAATCTTACAAGAAAACTGTTAATCCTTTACACAGTAACACTACAAGTTACCAATACGATAGTTTAACAAATGTCAAGAACAGTCTGTGACGATTTTCGCTCCAGCAATCACTCCCAATGGTCACTATGGTGAAGAACTAACTTCCTGTAGCTTCACCATTCTATCTTGGACTACGGTAGCCACTTGTTGGTCTTTTTTTCTCTTGCACACCACGCGACACCAACATACCAACTTCTGACGAAGGCGAATCGTACCTGGACCGCTGCTTCGTAACACCGCCCTTCGCTACAGTTTGTAAGGTCTCTCTTGTAGCTACGAAGTAGAATCTCCACACAATTCGGATGAAATCTTGAGCACAGTGACAGGAACTCAAACTGGAACTTAATTTACTATCCGTAAACTTATGCGCACTCCCGCACACTGGGATATAAAATAGTCATATCCCGTATACTTGGATGATATCATTGTTATTACACTCGTCCTCGGCTCCGCCTTGGACTCGTGTAATAACAATGATATCATCCTCATAACGGGATATAACTATAACTTATTGTGTCTATACATAGTTACAGTCTGTAATGCTACCGCAAAATGGAACTGTACTTTTCTTGGTGGCATATCCATTATTTTCTGGCAATGGATTTTTATCATACTGAAGGTACTGCCATCTTTCACAGTGATCAGCTGCAAGCAGCTGTTTGTTCTCCAAAATTTTTCATCTTGTAGTATATCGCGTTATCATTTTAGGACATAATTATGGCCCAGCTCATATTAAAAATAACTCAGATAACAGTTTCTAGTGAAATACCCTGCTTCTTTTATCATTGAGGTCGACCTGCTCTTGGAAACTTCAGCAACCATGTCTTAATCCGGTACCCTGATTCATCCTCATTAAACATTATAACTTTAACATGAGGACTAAATTTTATGGACTGTTTAATGGATGTTTAAGCTTCATTGCTTACAAACATGAGATTCAATAAGAGCATGCACTTGCATAATCATGCTTATGTGGTCTTCCAAGGTCGGGTATTCAATACAACGTAATAGTAGCAGGCCCTCACAATTGTAATTGCATATATCACATGTGTTTACTGTATGTGCATCTTTTCCATCCACACACACTGTGCTGGTTGCATATGCCCCATCCGTAGATTGCCCCATTGGTGGTTGTACTTGGTTGTATGCTCCCCAGGCCTAGCAATAATAATTTTCTGCAATGAAGTAAAGAACAGCCCTACGTACATTAGATCTATTTCTGTAAGTACTTTTTTTCACATGGTCCCTTAAGGTCAAGGTCCCACTGTGCATTAAAAATTAAGGCTGAGCGATATTATCGTTTTAGCAATATATCGTGATATTTTGAAGTATTGATACATGATATTTTGTTATTAATTATTGTGATACCATGCCTGTACATTACTGTCATTGAAAAATCCATGTTATGCAGTAGTTGGCTAGGAATCCTTATAAGTGATAACCTGGTTACCCCTGCAGAGAGGTGTGAACACCATAACATAACCTCAAAGCATGTGTTACAATAACTGTTACTGTAAACAAGGGGTGGGTATAAACAGTGGACCCGGGGACCCATGAGGATCCAACTTTTTTTGAAATTCTATACACTTCACAATATTCTATACTTGTACCAGGTACCTGTGCAAGTAGTCTTGCATGGCCAATCCACTTTTCCTTGTCACAGTCTCACACGATGTTACAATTAGAATTAATTATAAGCGCCTCTGAAAAAGTGTCCAAAGCTAACAGCATTTATTGGCCACTCGCCGGCTGCACAATGAACATACTAGTATATTATGTCGCCTATCTACAGTACTAAAGTTTAGAAATATTGTGCAAACAACTATTCCAGAGTAAAAACAATTACTAATCCTCGTAGCCGGCAAGTTTCATCCCGGGAATTCTACAACCGGACCTCATACAACATGGTGCATTTGACAATGTTTCAAAACTTTTTTAGTAGCTAGGCAACATAACAGACTAGTATGCTCATTGTGCAACAGGCAAGTGGCCTATAAATGCAGTCAGCTTCAGACACTTTTTCAGAGGCGCTTATAATTTCTAGTTGGTATAAACATCGTGTGAGACACCATGATGAGGAAAAGTGGATTGGCCATGCAAGACTACTTGCAGAGGTACCTAGTATAAGTATAGAATATTGTGAAGTGTACCAAAAAGCTGGTTCCTCGTGGATCCCCTGGTCCCGGGTCAACTGTTTATACCTACCCGTAAACAAGGATGATAGTGGCTAGTTTGCTATCACCTATAAGGACTAGACTATGTAGCATCTGACTTATTTGTAAGTAACGTGAACTATTCAGTATTGTGAATAGTGGCTTTAGTATTGATTGTGATACCAAAATGGCAGTATCGCTCAGCTCTATTAAAAATATACTCTTACAAAAGAATCAAAATTGTGCTGAGGTTTCTATTGGATTAGAGGACTTAGAGTACTCACCTAACTATCTTCATTGGTCCATGGCAACATTGAAATCCTCCTAACTGGTGATCACTAAAACGAATATATACTTCAGCAGAATCTTCCCACAGCCACTCTTGCTTTGAAAGGAGAACATGAAATTCAATATGTGCTGATGGAACTTTTATCTCAGGAGGGTTAAAATGATATGGGGAAGTACTGGAGTTAGCAGGTGTAGTATTATTCCTAAAAAAACAACAACATGCTTACTACTTTAACACAACAACAATAGTAATTATCAACCAAGAACTAAGTAATAATAATAACTAATTATACAACCAAGTAATAAGAATAATACGAAACGCGGTTAAAATTACGTCATAAATAAATAAATAAATAAATAATTAATAATTAATGTTTGAGAAAACTACGAGGCCTAGAGACATAAACTAACCGGGGATCGATTCGCCTGTGAACGAAGGCACAAACGTATAATCGTTGCGCCCGTTCGTGCTGATGACCTGACCATACATGTAATTCTATATAACGCCCAGTACACACCCTTGTTTAATTACTGATTGCGCGAAGGGAGGATTAGCGAATGTCCGTGAAGTGACCTCAGGAGAGCGAGAGGCCACTTCACAAAAAAGGATTACAAGTAAGTTTTTTTGTTTGTAACGTCTCAAGTCTCCATGCCAGCTGCCAGTCACATAAAATATTTAATTAATTAACAATACAAGAAAACATTAAAACACATGCCACGTTCTTTACAATATGAAATACAAGTAAACAATCTTGTCTTGTGCAGCTGACACGGCGAACTTCCTCTGTGTTTGTGTCAGGCAATTCAATACATGCTCAATCTTTTTTGCCTACACCTGGCTTAGCTACTAGGTTCTGGCTGGCTTGGCTGTCTTCCTTTATCTGATTCATGTGGCTTGCATACTCCTACAGTATTGTGTAGCTATCTCCTGCAAGTTTTGTATGCATAATTATAGTGTGTCACCCGTCACTGTGCCATTGTTACACCACTGATGAACCTTATTTAGCTCTAGTTGATGTTAATACTTTACTGTATAGCTATTGGCTAATAATTTTTATCTGTTGATGTTGCCTATAATGTATTGCTGCATACAATACTGCAATAATGCATAGTTCTCTCCTGTACGTTTTGTATACATAATTACATATACTGTGTACACATCACTGTGCCATTACCACACCAATGATATCGATGTACTGGCACTTAGCTACTGGTGGCCTTTAGTTACGATGCCACTATTGTGTTGTATCTGTCACTACTGTGACATATTGAGTTGATTTGGGGATCGTGCCTTCACCACCTAATAACCTCACCAGGGGGCTGTCACATTGGTGTATGTACTTGGTTGTATGTGATGCGGTCCTAGGTAATAATAATAATAATAATAAATTACTTGTTCTTGTCATCTGTAGCATTATCATCAGCACTCTTTTTGTATGGTTGTCCATCCTAAAAAAAAGTATTTAATTATTATTAGAATGATTATTGCAGCTCTTGACATTTGAACATGCATAATTTAGTATGCCAGTAGTCTACAAACGTCATTATGGTAGTTTGTTATTGTTAACATTACCATTGACTTTATTAGTAATAAACAATTATGTATGAAACACACCCACTATTGTAAAGTCTAAATTATTTATAGTACATTATAGGGTCTTCCCTAAAGAATAGTACAGCACCGCTCTACTTTTCTCATATTTCATTTGATGTGGTTAAAAGAATGTGTATAATTAATAAAATTGCTTAATGTTGGAAGCAATTTACTAAGTTTACTGCTCTACATTATTTTGCTGGGAAAAGCTCTTTCTTTTTCTATTGCTGCAGTGTCAATAATAAATTGGATCTGTGAAAAGTGGTCTAATAGCCTTTCCAATTGCATGTACTTGGTAATCCGTAACTTGACTTGTGTGTACGGTACCAGCCTGAATTTGATCACTTTACACTCCTAACATAGAACTATTCCTGGATGTAATTTTAAGACAATGGGTTGAACACATGATGGGTTATGACTCGTCAAACTTGGAAATTTGGAAAGGCTACGAGACCCCTTTTCGCAGATCTGGTCACAAATTAGTGATGGGCGATATTGCTATTTTGCTATACGATTATTGTCATGAACAAATATCACGATTATCACAATTATTGTCAACTCAATTCTTGTGATGAAAAACACTAAATGCATCATGAATTGTTAATTAAATGATTAAATTACACTGAAAATTTACAAATATTTCTCTGATTACCACGATTATTGTATGATGATTGCCGATTACGATTATCACTAGTCAATGAGTACACGGTAGTGCTGGGCGATATAGATTTTTCTTATGTTGTATGTCATGGCAAAATTTATTCACGATATGAATATATGTCACGATATATACCAATAGTCAGTGTCAGGGGTAACGCGTTACGTATTAATTATTACTTTTGTGGTAACTAAGTAATATAACGAAATACGCTATAAAAACAAGTAATTTAACTCAAGTTACTTTACTTACAAATGTAACACGTTACCTAAGTAATATAGTTACTGTAACAAGTCTAATATTATGTAATATTATTACTACAAGTAACAAAGTTACTAATCTCGTTAGTAATACAGTGAGTAATGCCTAGCCACAACGAAGTAATGAAGCCTACTGAGTGAAGCTTATTCACCAGCTTCTTACTTATAATCAAGATTTGCACATTGTCCAATAACGCAATCATGTCACGTGATATGGTGGTAGTTTCACACGTGACAGCTTAAGGCTGTGGACACAAAGTAATATAATATGTAATATTATTATAGTTACTTTATTTTTGGGTTAATATGTAACTGTAACTAAATAGTTCTGTTGCAAGTAATATGTAATATGTAACTAGTTACTTTTACAAAATAACTATCCCGATACTTTTACAAAGTAACCATCTCAACACTACCACTAGTTTAACTTGATGTTTATTTCCTTTTTTCAGATGGTTTTCAAGTATGTACTCAGACTACACTGTACACAAAACATAGGAATAAGACCATTTAGCTAATACATCATAATTTTTATGCACTTATACAGCTAGTTAAAATGAGAATTAAAAGAAATGTTGATTTGCATACTGGCAAGTTACAATACTTAGTCTTCCGGCTCACCTACAACTTGATCTGAGATACCTTGATCTATTATGATATTTAAATTAGAGATTATCTGTTTACAATAACTACTAGGAGGGGCATGCTACCCCAGGGAATTTTTTAAAAACAGATGCTTTGAAATGGAATCTGGAGGCTTTTTACATACACAGTCTCTTTCTCCTTTGTTTTTTAATATCAAGATAGCTTAGACCAATTAGAGCAATGGTTATATATTCTACTGACTGTTCTATTAGAGTATCACACTGACTGTTCTATTAGAGTATTTCGATCTTTTAGCTGAAAATTGGTGCTGGTTAATCACAGTGACTCTTTGAACTATTATTATTCTCATTGGTCTACTGCTTCCTACATGTGCCACCCGCTGCACACAGATCTAAGTAGATAGCACCTTTAAAATATCACCATTGATGTGGGTGAGACGTGGGTGCAGCAGGAGTAATGGCGAAGCTGGAGATGCCATCTTATGAGCTCAAGTTGTACTGCTTAGATCATGTGCGCTAGCTATATCGCGATATAATTTCTAGCTATTGTATCATGATATAAAACATTATATCGTGATATGTCGGCTATATCGCCCAGCACTAGTACACGGTGTCGATTATTGCCAATAAAATAATCACGATTATCACGATAATTCAATAATTGCCCATCCCTATCACAAATATTGGTAAGGAGCTACAAAGGTTTAATTGTGAACATTTTTCCTGGTCCTTACATCCGTCACATAATATCAAAGGTGTGGTTTTCCACCATTAAATGCTAAGTTGTAAGTGACTAAATTTTGTATGCTGCTTAGCACCTGTTAGATCTATGTGCTGTATTTATAGCGAGGAATGTTAAGATTACTTAAAGATTATAGAAAAAAATAGGGAACAAGGGAGTCACCTACACCTGCAGATACACTAGTGAACAGTTAATCACTAATTCAGTCATGGGTAGACTGAATTAGGGATTAAATGTTCACTGCAGGTGTAGGTGACTTCCCTTGTTTCCCTACTTTCTTTTTCTATGATCCCTAATCAAACTTAAAATTCCTAATTTTTTCTTATACTTGTTTGTTTACTACATTTGTAACATTACAGGTTTTTGCAATTGAATTCGTCGCCTTTGCGATTGAATTCGTCCCGTTTGCAATTGAATTCGTCGGTTTTGCAATTGAATTCGTCGGTTTTGCAGTAAAATTAGTCGGTTTTGAAATAGAATTCGTCGTGTTTGCATTACAATTCGTCATAAACAAAACGGTTCCAAGAAACCAACCGTTCATTAAGAGATGAATTATTTATGCCGTGGAGAGTTACACTTGAGACACTAGAAGGTAATTGAAGCTGGTAGTATGCGAAGTTGATAGCTGTCTGACAAGCTAATTAGCTTGCTCGCGAGTGACCACACCCATCGTGAATGGCACAGTAGAGTTTGGAATGTTGCTGGAGAGGCTGTAGAGGAAGAATTATTGCCTTATAAAGAGTTGTTTACTACTGTTGTACTTGAACAAGTTCTTGTAGCAGCTGCTACATCATGTTTTCCAGCTGCCATTCTTGTTACGGACGAATTTAACTGCAAAAGCGACGAATTCTATTGCAAAACCGACGAATTCAATTGCAAACGGGACGAATTCAATTGCAAAAGCGATGAACTCAATTGCAAACGGGACGAATTCAATTGCAAAAGCGACGAACTCGATTGCAAACGAGACGAATTCAATTGCAAAGTCGCCGAATTCAATTGCAAAAACCTGTATTATGACTGGCGAACCCATGCATACCTCACCAAAAGAAAGGATGGTGCCAGAGTTAATGTTGTCGTCTGAACGTGTGCCATTTTCAGCTATGTTCAGCCCATTACACAGTGCTACAAATGAAGAACAGAAGCGCCTATGCAAACAACCCCAGTCACCAGGAAAACATGAATAATTTATGCTTCCCAACTATCAATCACTGACTCAAAAGTGAAGTGGCCATTAGAAGCACTTCTACAATCAATCCAGTCACTAGAGTTTCAACGATACAGTGTGTAAATGTATCGATATATTGCCTCTGGTGTATCACGATACAGCGATATATTGCACAATACAAAGTGGAGTCTAAACAATGCTCTGTCATTTTTTTAAGGGAAATAAGTGAGCAATTTTTGCTTTAAGAAGCATTACATTCTATTCAGTTTAACCAAAATGTACAATAATTTGATTGTCAGCCATGTTAACAAGGCACGATATGTCGATAAATCATGATACGCAATATATCAATACGGTTTGACTTTGTATCGATACAGCGATACTGTCTTAAAACGATACGATACACGATATATCAATATATTGTTGCATCTCTACCAGTCACCATGTAAATACGGATAGTTCTCATTTACAAACACAGGGAAGCCATACTTTGCACTACCAAGAATCAACACCTTAGGCAAAAAGAAATGGGACACAAATGAGGACAAAGATAAGTCCACACTGCGGTATGCCAAAAGGCACGTCTTGGGTAAACTGACGTCCAACAGTGAAAAAATCAAGCCTATAGCCTTAGCTGTTATCGAGTTATGCTTGCCTGCCTGAAGGCATCAGGCAGGCAGGCAGGTAGGCAGGTGGGTGGGGTGGACGGGCAGTTAGCCAGTAGAAAATTCCATTGAGTACATTTTTTTCAAAATTTTGTAACAATCTATTGGAAGTGTTTAGGATCATACTGAAGGCACATTTGGGCTAGGTTATACCTAACCAATACTGCCAAAGCACCAGGATGGTATTGTGAAGGTGGTTATGGGTGATATTTTTGGCCAGAAAAACCCAAATCTCCATGATCCCTGATATACAGTACTACCATACTGGATGCCATATAACCTTTTACTTGATTGATGTAAATTCATTACTTTTGTACTCCCTTGGCTTGTCTTCAATATTAACTATTATAAAGACACACTACTTGTAGCCCAACCCAGTACAACAGGCAAGTATGCTGTTTAACTGTAAATACAACTTTACTGATAACAAACATCCTGGTTGTGTCACTTTATCATACAGCCACACAGACCAACTAAAGTACCCGTAGTGCATTTAAAAAATGGAGCATGGATCCATCTGCTAAAAAAAGTAGTGAAACAAGGGACATGACAGTATATATACCATCGTAAAAATCCATACTTTGGCTTTGTCATATTGCTCAACTTTAATTTGTTTTTGTGGTATTGTGACATTAATAGTACATGGTAGTGTGTTGCATCTATTAGAACCTTTCAGGCATACCAAAAAATTTGTTTTATCTATTTTAAAATCAAGACACATGGTAGTGTGTCGTGCGGCCCAAGAAGCCAGCACACAACACCCGTGAGTATATTGACAGGAAGAACGAAAACGCAATTTTCGCACCTCCATAACTCTGTGCTGCCTTGATGAAACAAGACAATTTTTGCTGTGGACACTCCCTCCAACTTCAGTACTCCAAATACCAAATTTGAGCAAAATCGCTTCAAGCGTTCCCGAGATATGTGACTTCAAAAATTGGCTTAGTTTCTTAGTTTTTCTTATTATTTTTCTTCCTCTTTTTGCACACTTGCAAAAACTGCTATAAAACGCAAACCCCATGTCCAATTGCCTTGAAATTTGGCACACAGAAGGGGGGTATAAAGGCTCATCTCGGTACCAACTTTGGCTGGAATACGATAAACAGGCAAAGAGTTATTAGCGGGTATTCACAAAAAATAACACCAATACGTTGTCACGCCTACAGGGTAAACCGCTTACAGGAAGAAGTTGAAAATCGGTGGGTTAATAGGTTAACTATTGAACCTCAAATCTTTTGTGGTTTGAAATAAATCGAGCTAGAAACCAGGAAGATACAACAAAAAAGCCAACAGTGTGTAACAATTATGTAATCGAGATTAGCTAATAAAAAAACGACTGCTTGCCACGCCTACAAGATAAACCGCTTGGGGTAATGCTTTGAAAATCGCTGTACAGATGGAGTAATCAACTTAGAAAGGCTCTTCAATGGTGTAGAAGAATCAGACTTAAAGCCACGGAGTTATAACACGAAATCCAACTTGGTGTAGCAAGTGTGAGATCGAGATACTCTAATAGAGCAGTCATACTAATAGAGCAGTCACTCTGAAGAAAATTCAAGAGATCAGCTAGAAACAAGTAACCTGTATAGAGATCAGCTACAAACAAATCACTCTGTAGAGAGTTCAGCTAGAAGAAGTTACTTTGTAGAGAGTTCAGCTACAAACAAATCACCCTGTACAGAGATCAGCTAGAAGAAATTACCTTGTGGAGAGTTCAGCTACAAAGAAACCACCACGTAGAGAGTTCAGCTACAAAAAAATCACCTGTTGAGAGTTCAGCTATGAAAAGATCATCCTGTAGAGAGTTCAGCTATAAAGAAACCACCATGTAGAGAGTTCAGCTGCAAACAAATCACCCTGTAGAGAATTCAGCTACAAACAAATCACCCTGTAGAGAGATCAGCTAGAAGAAGTTACCTTCTAGAGAGTTCAGCTACAAAAAAACCATCATGTAGAGAGTTCAGCTGCAAACAAATCACCCTGTAGAGAGTTCAGCTACAAACAAATCACCCTGTAGAGAGATCAGCTAGAAGAAGTCACAATGTAGAGCAGAGTTCAGTTACAAAGAAACCACCATGTATAGAGTTCAGCTGCAAAAAAATCACCTTGTAGAGAGTTCAGCTAGAAACAATTCACCCTGTAGAGAGATCAGCTAGAAACAAGTGATCCTGTAGAGAGATCAGCTAGAAGAAGTTACCTTGTAGATAGTTCAGCTACAAACAAATCATCCTATAGAGAAATCAGCTAGAAGTTACCTTGTAGATAGTTCAGCTACAAACAATTCACCCTGTACAGAGATCAGCTAGAAGAAGTCACCTTGTAGAGTGTTCAGTTACAAAGAAACCACCATGTAGAGTTCTATAATAAATGATTTGTACAATTTTACTGATAAATCAGAAATATTTAAAGTATTTAACATCTGCTTCATCTTTTCTTCTTCCTGTGGTAGAGAAAAAAAGATAGGTTAAAAAGCCCCAAAGCTGGCCATAGGCCGGCTTTGGGGTATACAAATGCAAAAAGAAGTGAAATCTAATCCAAAACAGCCAAGCTGTAAAAAAAGAGTACAGCCCTCAAAAAGGCTATGGTGAAAAAAGATGTGAAATGCAAGGTGGCGGCCAAGAAATGGCTGTGATGGTAGGTTAATGGTAAAAAATTTAATAACAACAATTCAGGTGAATTTTGTGCCAGCCACACTCTTTTTTTACAGCTTGGCTGTTTTGGATTAGATATTAAATATCATGAATGTAAAACAGCAGATTAGGCATTAGATACGCAAAGTATTTTTCGTTACATATCATGTTTCTATGGCAATTTTAATGGCAGTGTTTTAGAGGATACCAATTACTTTTGGGGATCCCTACTATTAATTATTACTACAGTTAATGACATGTACATAACTTACCTTCCTATTATCTTTCTTCCCATCATATTGATTTACATTCTTTCCTGACTATATACACCATGTGTGTGACAATGATGATCATAATCTAATGATTTACCTTATCTGTGTCTTCTGTGTTCTCCTGCAATGGATCATGTTTAGCATCAGTTAAAGATGGCTTCTAAATTAGAAAAAAAAATTCATTAATGGTCACATAGTAAGCCATTTTTGACTTGCAGCCAAATTTAGAGGCAAATATTTATAGGGCTGTACCGATACCACATTTTACATCTGATACCAATATCCAATATTTATTGTCTATTTCCGATACAGGTTCTCTAATGAACCAATATCATATACACAGCAAATACTTCAAAGCCGAACTTATATGCATTACAGCATAATAGAGTATGTAGCATGATCACTATGGCTGTGTTAAATTACAATTATTATGCTTTTCAACAATCTAATCATTTTATATGTTGGTACTTATGACTGTTCACAAAAGGTTTTATCCTGTTTTTGTCAATCAACCACTAAAAAAAGAAAAAAAAGTGGTGCACTGGGATTTGAACCCAGGCCAACTCTTACTAGGTAAGAGTGGAACTTCAAGGTTTTACCATTTTTGGCAACCAAGTACTTTTTATGGTACTTATACTACTTTTAATAGTGCATATAAATCAAGTAAAATATCTGTACTGTAGGCTTGCTATTGACCAATACCGATACTCATAATATCAGTATCGATACCAATATAATATTGGTACACAGGGGCGGATCCAGACTTTTAAAAAGGGGGTTTCCACTCTGGAATTGCAACTTCAGCCTAGCTGTAAGTCAAAGACCAAAGAAAAAAAATGTCATCACCTGCTGACAATAGTTGCCCCTCATCATAGATGCCCTCACCAACTATATTTCCTTATTAACTACAGCTAGATACATAGCTTGCTACACTGCTCCTCTCAAGACTACTGTGACTGCTCTATTAGAGTATCTCGATTTGACTGCTCTATTAGAGTATCTCAAGTAAGAAAGGCTCTTTCAAAAGGGGGTTCCATGGAACCCTTTGAACCCCCCCTGGATCCGCCCCTGGTACAGCCCTAGCTAATACAGAATATTGTAGCTTAAATGTTGTAGAGGTGAGTGCATATAAATGTCAGAATTTTATAATATAGCATGCTAGTATGCAAAAAGCAAATATATATATATAAAAGCTTCAGGAATGCCTGGAGTGATACCAAAAATCATTTGGTTTTTTAAAGTAGCACGGAGCTATTAATATATGTGTGAAAATTTACATTATTCATCTTCCTGTTAATAGCATGCTGGTGTGGTGCGCCAGCTTCTTGGGTTGCACAACACACTATCATGTGTCTTGATTCTGCAATCATCCCAATCTAGTCACTATCACGTGTTTTGATACCTCTGCAATCAACCCAGTCACAGTGAAAAACTTGGACAATTCCCATCAAACGAAGGGAAGCCTCACGTGGTGCTACCGTAAATTGACACCTTTTACTGTCAGCAAAGATAAATGGGGCACAAAGGAGGACACAGGTAAGTCCATGAAGCATGCATTGTACGTACTGAAGTATGTCAAAAGGCACCAGTAGGGCTGAAGTGACATAAAACAGTGAAAAAATCCAAGCCTGTAGCCTTAGCCATAGGGTTCTGCAATATACCTATATTTAGTTATGGGCATGTCAAATCACCAAGAAATTGTAGGGTCACCTCTTGGATTTTGACTAAACTTGGTGTGTTTGTAGTACCTATGGTGCTCATCACCCATTCCAATTTTTAGCCTCACACACCGCATAGTTTCTGAATTATGATCACAAATATTTTGAATATTTCATGAAAAATTGGTTCGTCTTGAGTTACAAAATCAACTGTAGCTCACCACTGTGTTAATATTTTAAAATAAAATTTTCAGTGATTAAAGACTGTTAATTAATAGTTCAAGTAATACATAAACTATGGGATATCAATTAAATTTAGGTTCAATAAGGCTCCATTAAAAACTTCAATCCTTAATATTTCAAAAAGTGCTACTTTAAATCCTTTGAATTTTTTAGTAAATAATAATTAGATTATGGTCTATTGTTGGTAAAATTTTTGTGGTGGGGCCACAATGGGTTCAAGAGATATAATTAAATATGTTGTGGTATGTAGTGGAATTTTGTAGTCTATTATTGCTATATGGGAGTGTACACCTCTAATAACCACTATTGATAAGGCCATACCAACTTTGTCTTACACAATGAAGGTGTCCAAGTACAGTGCAACCTGTATTAGTGACCACCTGTATTGAAAGGCCACCTTTGTGCTGAAATTTATTTAGTTGTATAGTTTTCAAATGCAGCCAGCTTATATAGCTTGCAAAGGCAGTGCAATGACCAGCTAAAGACACCAGTCAGTTGTTCAATTGAGCATGTAGCAACATACTTGCTGCTTACTTTGGGTATTGTAACAATGAAAATTATTTGAGACGATAGGGATGTTGCTTCCAACTCTCACGCATAATCCATGGTATGAGAAAATCACTCTTTTGTGCCAATCACAGAAAGCAGAGTGGAAATAAAATTTTACTCATAATCTGATGTTTTCAGGAAAGAAAGAATTGCTCTAACAAAGAATGAAGTTTCACCAGAATTGATTGTTGGATTAGTCACTTGTTTACAAGAAGAAAATTGGTGGTTAGCTTGTGTGCTTGAAGTTTGCAGTGACACTAGGAAGTAAAGCTGACATTTCTGCAGTCTATCAAACTTGTTCAAGTCCTCAGAGCCCCAGAATATCCACACTATACCAATGCATGACATTCTAACTCTCGTAGACCAAAGGACAAGAAGTGATTGTGTGTACTCTGACAAAAAAGAAATGACTTTTGCTACCAAACAGCATCACACTGTATCACCACAGTAACAAACTTGGATTACATTCCTTTGTCACAGCCTGTTTATATATGCATACATTTAACTTACAATTAAATCAAAGAGTCTTGTGTGTCTGCAAACCTAAATCAACAGAATAGGCTTCAAGGTCTGCAATACTGCATTGGATATCTACTATAATACCGCAAACACTGCTAGCTACCTATCTCATAATCCCATAGAGACCCCAAGCTGAAACTTTTGCAACTAATAGGTGAATGTCTGACAAATATTCACAAAAAATTCTAATCAGCACTTTTTAGTAGAGCAAAGGTCAAAGATTAGGAGACGTAGTTAATTATCAACTTCAGCAAATTAAGCTGTTAAATATACCAAACGAAAGCTTTTTCTTTGAGCTTTAAAGTGGTTCAATTCATTTTGAAAACACCTAAGTTATGATGCTTTCAATGATCACAAGTATAGCGAAAATAGTATGCTAAATAAGCCATTTCTGGGAAACCATACAAGCAATGGGTGAAGGGACACATGACCACTTTGGATACCCACCCACCGAATTTTGTCCAATTCTGAGGGGGCCATGTGCAAAACTTTGGTGAACTGATATGGAATTACCCATACAGTAAATTCAACTAAGTAAATTGCAGCACAAAGGTGGTGTTTCAATACAGGTGGTCACTAATACAGGTTGCACTGTACTTGGACACCTTCATTGTGTAAGACAAAGTTGGTATGGCCTTATCAGCAGTGGTTATTAGAGGTGTACACTCCCATATAGCAATAATAGACTACAAAATTCCACTACATACCACAACATATTTAATTATATCTCTTGAACCCATTGTGGCCCCACCACAAAAATTTTACCAACAAGACCATAATCTAATTATTATTTACTAAAAAATTCAAAGAATTTAAAGTAGCACTTTTTGAAATATTAAGGATTGAAGTTTTTAATGGAGCCTTATTGAACCTTAATTAAATTGATATCCCATAGTTTATGGATTACTTGAACTATTAATTAACAGTCTTTAACCACTGAAAATTTTATTTTAAAATATTAACACAGTGGTGAGCTACAGTTGATTTTGTAACTCAAGACGAACCAATTTTTCATGAAATATTCAAAATAGTCATAATTCAGAAACTATGCGGTGTGTGAGGCGAAAAATTGGAATGGGTGATGAGCACCATAGGTACTACAAACACACCAAGTTTAGTCAAAATCCAAGAGGTGACGTTACAATTTCTCGGTGATTTGACATGGAATGACCTTTATACCAAGGTATTAACAAAGCCACAATACTATATACCGAGGCCCAATACCAAACCGTGATACCGAAATATCGAAAATACCAAATATATTGTAGTGGTTAATAGTAAAATACTAGAAATTAGATGTTGTGGCATCAAAATAAATTGTGTGTTTACAGAATGGGTAGCTGAGTTTTTGCTTTGCCACTTACTAAATTCCATTCCTATTTCCTCAACATTTGTGACGGTTAATCCCCCTGGATTAACCGAGGTTAATACGTGACAAATCGTTTCCTCACGTGACTGAATAGTATGGCCTGGTGTTGGTGCAAGTCACGAGGGTGTGCGGCGCGCCAGGGAGCACGCGCAAAGGTTAACTCGTGGCAAAAACGCGGTTGTTTGTTGAATGTGCGATATGGCGGACAACGGTTCTGTTCAGGAGAAAGGAGATGGGGTGACACTCCAGGAAGGCAACAAGGATCCACCACGGGATGAAACTCAGGGGGCCGGAGCAGTGAACGTGGTCAGGGTAGACGAACTACAGGGCGCCATTACGGATCTGATGAAGAAAGCATGGGGGAGCCTTCCCCCGTTGGTGGGAGCTGGAGTGAGGCCGCCGGCTCAAGGTAAGAACGACCTTACTTCTCCCGTATGGGATGACCGCCCCTCCCTACCCCCCTGTGAGTGGGGAGGGCATATATAACTGTTGTAGTTACATCATGTCAGGCACGTGATGCCGTGTGGTCTCGTATCAAGAGTGGCTCTTGTTGGCCCGTGGCCGATACAAGGTCATCGGAACGACCAGACTGGTGTGGCCAGGGCCATAGGTTCCTCCCTTGACAGGGTTCTGGCAGCTTAAGTGTTTCAGCCACTGTGGAACAGAGCTCAAGTGCTACAGTTACCACGTAGCCAGTACAAGAGTTCAAGTTATCTGCTTCCTGTAGCCTGTACATGGGTCCAAGTACATCAGCTGGGGTGAAGCCGGTACACGGAGCCTTGAGTGAATCAACTGCCGTGCAGCTGGGACACGGAGCCAGAGTGCATCAGCTGCCGTGCAGCCGGTACACAGAGACCAAGCTCATCAGCTGCCGTGCAGCCGGTACACAGAGACCAAGCTCATCAGCTGCCGTGCAGCTGGTACACAGAGCCTAAGTGCATCAACTGCCATATAGATAAAAGTGTACAGAGCCCGAGTACATTAGCTGCCGTAGAGCTAATACACAGGCACCAAACACAGCTGCCATGCAGCCGGTTCTTAATCTATACTAGTGGGTTACTCTTTATCTTACCTTAGGAATGCCACACCCATCAACTATCCAGCACGTGCAGCTGGTCGACAACCCCAGGACAGGGCCGGAATCCGGGGCAAACAATGGACCCATGCCAGTGGACAACAATATAGCCATTAATCTGGCTGATGCTAACCAAGGGGGCAGCCTTAACAGTGATGTGCCAGCGAGGTGTTTTGGAAGGATATGTGTCGGTGAAGGACTGGCCCCAGTACCAGAGAGGCTCGCAACAAGAATTAAAAGGGGGGAGTTAATAGAAATGTGTGAACTGATCCTGGAGTACTGGTTGGCCAAGGAGGAAGATGGCATGGTGAAAGCAGAGAGGCAGCGTCAACCCAGGAGAGTAATGGACATTCTTACATGGGTTCAATCATTTACAATTTATGTAAGTATCAGAGCAGCCCATGACCCATCGCTGATGGCTGAGATCATGGCCTACATGTATATGATTGTCAGGGCCATCCAGGACTTTGGTGGGACTAGCTGGGTCAACTATGACACTGTGTTTAGGAGGCAGGCAGCTGCGACTGGCACGATAGCCTGGTCAAGGGTGAATGGCACTCTACACCACATTTGTTTTAATGGTCCCCGCAGGGAGGCCCAGCATTGTGAACTGTGTCTGGCGACCACACACAGGACAGAGGATTGTGCACTTGGAGGCCCGGAACAAGAGTGCTCGAATCGCCTGCAGACCCTGGAGTCAATAGTCCGGTCACTCTCATCCAGACAGACTCCCTACCAGCCCCATCATCCTCCCCAACCAATTCGGCCATCAGGTCAGGTGTGCAATGCCTGGAATAGCCAGGCCTGCCGTTTCCGTCGGTGTCGGCATACACATGTGTGTAGCAAGTGCGGTGGAAACCACCTGGCGGTGCACTGTCATGTCCCTAACCAAGGGCGCCATCAAGGTGGAGGAGGGGACTGGTTTCGCCCCTATTGACCGGTGACTTTAAGCAACTGAGGTTGATTATACTTGTTATTTATCTGTTATATGATGTCAATCAAAATGCTATAGCTAGTTGGGAATCTCCTACCAACCCAGGGTACTCAAATGACCTACACAACCCCACAGGTGGCCCTCTTCTAGTATGTGATGACAGTAATAGAGAATGGTGTCAGTTAAACCAAGTGTTTGTAACCCAATTAATCCTCCCCCCCCCCCCCCCCCCCCAAAAAAAAAAGATTGTGCCATGGGCGGCTGTGCACCAGAGCGTTGGTAGGAGATGGGCACAACGCATGGTCAATGGTTACTAGGAGTACTGTCTCAACAGTGGGCTACCAATACATGGAGGACTTACAAGCCCTGGATTCATGCTGCCCACCCAACCCACCGAAACTCCCTCAGGAACTGTGTAAGATTGTGACCCCACTACACTGGAAGGAGTGGGACAGGCTCCTGAGGCCTCATCCAGACCAGTGACTCCGACACTACATCGTTGATGGTATTAGAGAAGGATTCAAGGTGGGCTTCGACCGTGGCAAGCCCCTACAGGCATCGTCAAGATTTAACATGCCTTCTGCTGAGGAACAACCATGGGTGGTCTCAGAATACCTCGCGTCAGAGTGCTGTGAAGGCAGGGTGTTAGGCCCTTTGGACCCAAGTCAGTTCCAATATGTTCACAGAAGTCAATTTGGGGTAGTACCAAAGAGCACCCCAGGGAAGTGGAGATTGATTGTTGATCTGTCATCCCCAGATGGGAAAAGTGTTAACGACGGAGTGAGTGTCCCGCGGTGCTCCTTATCGTATGTACGGGTAGAGGATGCCGTTCAAGGAGTGGTAGCAACGAGTAGAGGCTCTCTCATGGCCAAGGTTGATATACGCCAGGCTTATAGGGTGATCCCTGTACACCCAGCAGATCGGGATTTGCTTGGAATGATCTGGCGTGGCAAACTGTTCATAGATGCAGCTCTACCATTCGGGCTACGTTCTGCCCCAAAAATATTCACAGCAATAGCGGACGCAGTGACATGGATAGTCCAGCAACAGGGGGTACGTTTTGTCATTCACTACCTTGATGACTTTCTTTTGATTGGCCCTGCTGGGTCTGATGAATGTGCTGTGGCTCTGGCTATATTGCTACAAACATTTGAAGTGTTAGGTCTGCCGGTGGCATGGGAAAAATTGGAAGGCCCTGCAACATCCCTAACTTTTCTGGGTTTTGAGATAGACACGATGGCACTGGAGCTTAGGCTCCCACAAGTGAAGCTGGTGGAATTGCAACAAACTGTGGTCAGTTGGTTGGACAGAACAGACTGTTTGAAGAAAGAGTTAGAAAGCTTGCATGGCAAACTCGCTCATGCAAGCAAAGTGGTGAAGCTGGGAAAGACATTCACCCGACGCTTGATAGAACTTTTGGCGGGTTTTCGAAAGCCATACTATCATGTCCGGCTGAATCAAGAATTCAAGGCGGACCTTATGTGGTGGGTGACGTTCATGAGATCCTGGAACGGAACAGCAATTATCACCCCGACGGAGCAGGGTCGCCAGGTACTCCACATATGGACGGATGCCTCTGGCTCATTCGGTTGTGGTGCCGTAGCACCCGCACAAAGGGAATGGCTGCAGTGGCAATAGTCGGCCTGCATTCCAGTCAGTGGGGAGCCCGTGGACGAGAGTATTATGTGGATGGAACTCTTTCCGATTGTATTGGCGGCGGCAGTCTGGGGCAGGCGTTGGCAAGAGTTAAGGGTAATTGTACATTGTGACAATATGGGAACTGCTGCAGTGGTGAATTCAGGTTACAGTAAAGTGGCAGCAGTGATGCACTTGCTGAGATGCCTATTCTTCATCAGGGCACGTTTCCAATTTGCCCTAGAAGCGGTTCACACACCAGGGGTCCAGAATTCCTGGGCGGATGCGGTGTCCAGGAATAATGTTAATTTGTTCCTGTCACAGGCCCCAGATCCAGAGAGCTTCTGTCAAACCGTCATACCAAGGAGTCTAGCAGCACTTCTTCTAAACCAGAGCATCGACTGGACATCAGTGACCTGGACGCAACAGTTCAGCAGTTGTTTATGAATGGTCTGTCTCCATCTACAACTAAGAACTATCAGTCAGGGAGTAAGCGTTTCATGACATTTTGTAATATGTACCATATAGTTGTCCCATTCCCTGTAAATGAGCTAGTGTTATCACGTTTTGCAGCTTATCTGTTCAAGGAGGGTCTGAAAGGGGGCACAGTTAAGAACTACATGGCAGCAGTTAGACATGCCCAGATAAGTTTAGGGCTCGGGGACCCACGAATGAGTGACATGCCTCAGCTGGGCTACATAATTAGGGGTATCAAGAAAGCTACTGGGGGACCTCCGAGGACGCGGCTACCAATAACACCGGACCTATTAAGAGTGCTAAGGAAGTCATGGTCCCCTTGGACGGATAAGAATGGAGCAATGTTGTGGGCGGCGGCGTGCATGTGTTTCTTTGGCTTCCTACGTTGTGGGGAGGTGGTGATAGCGTCGGACTCCAACTTTGACCCACAGATCCACATGTCACTGGAGGATATTCGTGTCGATCGCCATGTGAATCCTAGCTACATAGAGGTGAACATAAAGGCTTCGAAGACCGACCCATTTCGTCAAGGTGTGAAGGTGTGTCTGGGAGCAACGTCCAAGGATTTATGCCCAGTAAGTGCAATCTTGCACTATCTAGCCTTACGAGTAGGGCTGAGCGATACTGCCATTTTAGTATCACGATTGATACTGAAGCCACTATTCACGATACTGAATAGTTCACGATACTTATGAATAAGTCGATCATAGCTGCTGCTACATACTGTATTGCTCAGCATTCCTGCAGGAAGTCCTTATAGGTGATAGTAAACTAGCCACTATCCACTATCATTCTTGTTTACAGTAACAATTATTGTAACACATGCTTTGAGGTTATGTTGTGGTGTTCACACCTCTCTGCAGGGGAAACCAGGTGGGTGGACTTTATCACTTACAAGGATTCTTAGCCTAGTACAGTATAACAAATGGATTTTTAATGACAGTAATGTACAGGCATGGTATCACGATAGTTAATAACAAAATATCGCGATATTAATACTTTCAAAATATTGTGATATATCGCTAAAACGGTAGTATCGCTCAGCCCTACTTACGAGGGGCAGGACGAAGCCCTTTTTTCAAGTACGAGGATGGAAGGGCATTGACAAGAGAACGCTTTGTATCTTCGGTAAGGGATGCCCTGAAGTGTGGGGGTGTCGATGCCTCGTCGTACACGGGCCATAGTTTCCGAATAGGACAGCAGCCAAAGTGGGGATGCAGGATTCGCTGATCCGCACACTAGGACGGTGGGAAAGCTCGGCGTATCTACTGTACATTAGAACTCCACGGAGTACACTGCAAGCAGTGGCTGGGACCTTGCTTTGTACATAGCTAAGCTGGACAGAGAACATCTTAACCCAAATACTTGTCAGTATAGTAGTAGTGATATTGTGTGATTGTACGCGTATGTGTGTGTTTATATTTTCAAAGTAGTATGTTATCGGACTAGCCACCTCTTAATAGTGTTAAGACATGAACTCATTTAGAGTTTTTCACGTACACATTCTCAGTAGTTAGTATTGGCGGCTGGTTAGTCAGGCGGACAGTGGAACTACATGCCCAGTAGGGTGTGACGAGCATCCGCTGCAAACAGGACAAGTAAATGACCATGGAGCCACGCCGGAAATAGCGACAGGGGATACACAGGCTTGGGTGATGGGGGTTCCCCCATTGGGCTTAGCATCACCCAAGCCAACAGGAATAGAGTGCTGTATAGCGTATAGATGAGTACATGCGCAGAGTGTGAATACGGCATGCCACTTTACTAGCTACTTAGTAACTACGTGTTATGTAATCATTTCCGGCGCCAGACCAGCACCAGAGGCCAATACTGAGGGAAGTCTTTAAAAGCTGTTACCTTTCTCCAGCGGCGGGGAAGCAGTATTAAGTGACGGTTAATACGCGACGAATCGTTTCCTCACGTGACCGAATAGTATGGCCTGGTGTTGGTGCAAGTCACGAGGGTATGTGGCGCACCAGGGAGCATGCGCAAAGGTTAACTTGTGGCAAAAACACGGTTGTTTGTTGAATGTGCGATCCCTCCCACCCACGCCTCCAGAGGTTTATTTACTTGTTATGCAGGGCTTGCGTTGGGAAGTATAAGATGATTATGATTGAATACGGGTAAAGGCATAGCCTGTATACCCGATCAATGCAAAGTATTACATAGATGGGCTGATCAGTCGTAGCTAGCAAATCTAGCCAATCGAAAGCCACACGCAGACACAGCTAGTCTGCCACAGGCGTGAGAAGACAAAATTCGAGATAAAGATGTTAGTGAGATGGCTCCTGATTTTGGGTAGATGAGATGCGTTGATGCCAGGTCATACCACGGTTTTCGCGGGCTTACTGATGACGTAGATACTGACAGCTCCTAATATATATATATAGTTAAAAATAAAATATTTCACGTCCAGCATGTGATCCTGATACAAGGACTGTGCTGTGACAGGTGCTGGTCTGGCTTAGCATCACCCAAGCCAACAGGAATAGAGTACTGTATAGTGTATAGATGAGTACATGCGCAGAGTGTGAATACGGCATGCCACTTTACTAGCTACTTAGTAACTACGTGTTATGTAATCATTTCCAGCGCCAGACCAGCACCAGAGGCCAATACTGAGGGAAGTCTTTAGAAGCTGTTACCTTTCTCCGGCGGCGGGGAAGCAGTATTAAGTTGTATAGTATCGATTTAAGGGCAATACTATATATATTTAGTAATACTGAGGTATTATTTTAAAAATATACCGAATAAAGCTTTTTGGCAATAGCGCAGAGCCCTACTTAGCTGATATCAAGTAACGAAGGCATCAGGCAGTCAGTCAGGCAGTCAGTCAATAGAATTCCACTAAATCTAATAAAAAGAAAGTGTTTCAGTTCATACGAAGGCACTTTTAGGCTTGGTTTTACTGCCAAGGCACCATGAGGTTCTCACCTTGAACCAATGTTTCTCACAAGGGTGACAAATTTCTTCTGTCTGAGTGCTGTAGGATGCCACCATAGATAATGTACGTCACATGGATTGGAAACGCCCGTATTATTTACATAGTGACGTCATGGGCTATCCTCGTTTCGCTGTGCGTAAACTTTATGGCCTCGACAGGTGGAAGATTTCGCTGTACTTGTAACCAGCAAATTAGTGTTTGTTGTTTACAGCTGGGTTAGTTGCCACCTACACTAATTGGAGGCTGGACTGGGTAGGGACGCTGGAGAGCAGTAAACAATAGCGTAAGAAAATTCAGGTTCAAAGGTGAAATATGGTGTTTCAAAACGGTTGTGCAAATTTCCTGAAGAAACAGAAAGTGTAGCGTTGTTTCTTTGCTGCTGTTTACACCACTTGTAGCAGGTAGAGTGTAATAGGCTAGCTAGATATTCACTGCTTCGCTGTATATTTCCACTGCTTCGATAAAACTTCAGAAAACAGACACTACTTTGTGCTATTGTTTAGCTCAAGCTGAGCAGTACTGTAGCTTAAAATTTATTTCAATGTATCACACATTTCTTTGGTTGTGTAAATGCGGTGACGAGAAGTTGGCTAATAGTACTGCTGTTGAATTATTAGCTGGTGCGTATCTGCCATTGTCACCTGTCGCAAACAATATTTCTCCCAGTACCCACAGACACACTGTGTTCTTGTTCAGTACACAACGCAACACAATAAACAATATAAAAGGAATGTCCACGCCTTTGAACCGGCCTTCAAACAAGCAAGAGAAAGCCAAACAGCCACTCAACAAATTTCCCAATGTATTGGCGCACCGTAACTAGGATAGGAAAATAATTTAACGGGCGTTTCCAATCCATTAGGAATGCATACATTATCTATGATGCCACATGGCTTTCATCACATGAGCAATAATAAACTCCCACGATCAATTTTGGCTTGAGTTTTTATAAAAACAAACTGGCAGTACTGCTCCCACATCAAGGCCATGGTACATTTACAATGTATCATAGCCAGCCATGGTATAACTATTAAATGTACCATGGCCAGCCAGGATTTATCATACAGTACGATAGTACTGTATAGTAGGGACCACAAAGGAGTAGGAGTGGCCCACAAAATAATATCACCCAAAAAACAGCCTCACTTTCCCCTGACGACGATGAGGCAGTATTGGTTAGGTGAAACTAAGCCCAACCAAGCTTTCAGATCGACCTGAAACGCTTTCAACAAGTTGCTACGGAATTTTAAAAATGATTTATTTAACGGAATTTTCTACTGACTGACTAAGTAACTGACTGACATGCCTTCAGACATGCGTAACTCGATAATGGCTAAGGCTACGGGGTTGATTTTTTCACTGTTCGACATTGCTTTGGCCCGACAGGTGCCTTTTGGCATACCGCAGTACATACAACACATTCTTCATGGACTTACCAGTGTCCTCCTTTGTGTCCCATTCATCTTTGCTGACAGCAAAAAGTGTCAATTTGGCAATAGCACGTGATGGCTTCCCTTCATAACGGAAATCGTCCATATTTTTCATAGAGGCCATTCTGATAGCAGAGGTGCTTTTCAAACAGTTCTTGATTCGTACTGCTGTGTAACGGGTTGAACATAGCCGACAACGAAGCATAATGGATACTCCACTTTTCAGACGATAATTGATATAACTGGGGCGCGCTAACTGGGGAGCGCGGCACCATTTCTTTCGGTATGCGTGGATTGCAGAGGTGCTTTTCGAACAGTTCTTGATTCGAAATGCTGCGTAACGGGTTGAATACAGCTGACAATGAAACGTAATGGACACTTCACTTTTCAGACGATAATTGGGGTGCACGGCGCCATTTCAGATGCGGTATGCGTGGGTTCACCAGTCATAATAATTATTTACAAAAAAAAGTTAACAAACAAGTACACAGAAAAATTTGGAATTTTCAACTAGAGTAGGGACCATAACACATCAATAAAAAGTACTGAAACAAGCTGGAGTAGTGCACGATATTAAATCACAGTAAAACAATAAGAAGTGTTATATCCCTACTGTCTGTGTACTTGTAAGATATGTACCCTAAAATTTGTCTTTAAATTTAGATGGCTTCATGGTACAAACAGTTTCACTTTTAAAAGTCCAAATAGAGACAACAGGCATTTAATTTTTAGTACAAGGGAGGATGGAATTCAACATTGAAAGAAAACTAGAAACCTGAATGATTATTTTATTGTTATACAAACATAGGTACCTGCCCTACATACAGACCAAGTTAGATTTACTTTCAGTTTCCACATTAACTCTATATGTAGCTTTGTGAATGTTGGTAACAAACAGATTTCACAAGTACAATATGTAATATAGACATGGCAGCAGTTACCGTACGATTACGTATGTAGGAAATGAGGTACAGGGACTATACAGCACTGGCTTCCAAGAGATTATACTGCATTAATTAATAAAATGTGGTATCAAGAGTTAATAATAGTGGAGGGGAGAGTGTCTAACGCTCTATAGGGCTGTATAAAATGAGCGCGTGTGAGCTAAAGGGCTTCAGCAAATCTTAACAAGCGACGTGTTAATGCATTCAATTATGGTTACGCAGCCGGCGCAATACTCATTCAGAAAAGAGTGTATCGATAGCAGTTCACGTGAGAAGCGAGTGTTATAAAATGGCGTCCGTTCATGGTTCTCAGTCGAAGATATCAAATTGTGGCGGTACCCGTGAGAGTGGAAAACAGATTCTAGTGGAAGAAGAAACATCATCTCGATGGGAAGTAGGAAAAGGAAAGCGTCGAAAGCCGACTAGTAAGGTTATCCCCAAGAAGAAGCGTCAAGATCTAATGAAGTATTTAAGAGCTGTTGAACTAAGCACTTTACGAATCGGAATGCGTACGGCAGTGGAAGAACAGTTTGGAGACGGGCAGTTTAACGTCGACCGTCGTTCGAAGACGCGATGCGGTGTTACCTGGTTTGCCATGTTGGAACCAAATACCACTATCAGCACTTCCCAAATATCGATTCTAGTGTTCATGAACTTGTGCAGCATCGTTGATGTGACCTGACAAAAGTGACGATTGGTTCTAGTTGTCAAGTGTAGAGAATGCGACTAAACACGAGATTATCCGTGGTGAAGCCCTTTAGCTCCCACGCGGTCATTTTATGCAGCCCTATACAGCGTTAGACACTCTCCCCTCCACTATTATTAACTCTTGGTGGTATGCTATGTAATAATTCTAAAGACTATCAATAAAAACATCTTAATCTTGCCATCTTGTGACTTCATAAACAACAGCAGCATAGTTATCATCGCAAACACTTACGAAGGTGATGATCAAGTCACTACACCCTTTATAGTATTACGATCAATCAAATCTGCTGGTTTCTGTATGGTAGTTGAGAAAGGAATAGGGCACAAAGGAATACAAAAACTAAGTTTATGATGCATGTACTGTATCAGCTGCAGTAAACAAATAGGCACATTTTGGGTTTAAGTGATGTCAAACACTAAAGAAATCAACCCCATGGCATTTAACATAGTTCAATTACCCTTGGCTGAAGATATCAGTTAGTTAGTCAATTAATCAATTAGCTGGTAGAAAATTTGAATTAAATTTAAAAATTCCATGGGTTTGCTTTCAGCATTCTTTTTATTGTACCAGCCACTGCACGTATCAAAGCATTAAGAGAAACAATGCTCACTATCTGACACTAAACACTATGCTGTCAATTGTGGTCTTGAATGTTCTGCTGTAGAGACTCAGTGGGAATTATACATAAGTTGGAGTTGGCACATAAAACTGTTGATCTGAGAAAATGACAAACATAAGATCTAATGTCAGTGGCAGAGTTGAATGCATAGTACACAAAAATTTTGATTAAAATATGGTGTCTAAGATCCTTGGCACCTAAAGACATCACAATCAAACCCTACCTGACCAAAGAGGACAGAGCAACTGAGTCAGTGTATATACAAATTAGATGGGAATTATTCCAGAAAGGAACCAACAAGAAATGTGAAAGGAAACAACATTTACATCAATAATAAACTATTTGGCAGAATCGACAGATCTGGTGGCTCTTCCCATGTGATGACTCCAGCAACACCGGTACCTACGTACCTCAACTTGAAACACTTATAATGTAAATGACTAAGTAGTAAATAGTCGCAACTGTATGTATGCATGTAAATGTGTAATGTAGATAATGGCTGTTGGTATCTGTTACCTTCAGACCCTTGGTGTGTTTACACCATAAAGTTTTTAAAATAAAATAAATCAATAAATACTCTAATAAATTAATCGTGATTGCCATTTAATTCATGGAGCAGTTGGACTATCTTCACCAGACCTGTAGATTCAATTGTCTTTCCATTTTAGAGTATTGGTATTATAGGAAACTCATATAGTATAAATAGGACTAAAATTCCATGTGCTATGGGATACTCAATATGTTGGGTGTAACCTGCATGATAGGACATACAGGTACTGCTGTATTACTAGTACATACATGTACATCATACACTGTAACATATATACATACCTGATTAATAGAATTAGATGTCTGACCTTGGTCTTTTTTATTGTCACTACTAACCGCTTTATCACCAGTACCAAGAAATTGATCTATGGCACCATTTTGTTTGTCATGCTTCTCTTCAGAACCAGGAGGTTCACCTTGTTTATCTTTGGAACCAGGAGGTGCACCTTGCTTGTCTTTAGGACCAGGAGGTTCACCTTGTTTATCTTTAGAACCAGGAGGTGCACCTTGCTTGTCTTTAGGACCAGGAGGTTCACCTTGTTTATCTTTAGAACCAGGAGGTGCACCTTGCTTGTCTTTAGGACCAGGAGGTTCACCTTGTTTATCTCTAGAATCAGGAGGTGCACCTTGCTTGTCTTCACCTTGTTTGCCTTTAGAACCAGGAAGTTCACCTTGTTTATCTTTAGTACCAGAAGGTTCACCTTGTTTGTCTATAGGACCAGGAGGTTCACCTTGTTTATCTTTAGGACCAGAAGGTTCACCTTGTTTATCTCTAGGACCAGGAGGTTCACCTTGCTTGTCTACACCTTGTTTGTCTTTAGAACCAGGAGGTGCACTTTGTTTATCTTTAGGACCAGGAGGTTTGCCTTGTTTATCTTTAGAACCAGGAGGTTCACCTTGTTTATCTTTAGGACCAGGAGGTTCACCTTGCTTGTCTTCACCTTGTTTGTCTTTAGAACCAGGAGGTTCACCTTGTTTATCTTTAGGACCAGGAGGTTCACCTTGTTTGTCTTTAGGACCAGGAGGTTCACCTTGTTTATCTTTAGGACCAGGAGGTTCACCTTGTTTGTCTTTAGAACCAGGAGGTTCACCTTGTTTATCTTTAGGACCAGGAGGTTTATCTTTAGGACCAGGAGGTTCACCTTGTTTGTCTATAGGACCAGTAGGTTCACCTTGTTTATCTCCAGGACCAGGAGGTGCACCTTGTTTATCTCTAGGACCAGGAGGTTCACCTTGCTTGTCTTCACCTTGTTTGTCTTTAGAACCAGGAGGTTTGCCCTGTTTGTCTTTAGAACCAGGAGGTTCGCCTTGTTTATTTTTAGGACCAGGAGGTTCACCTTGTTTATCTTTAGAACCAGGAGGTTCACCTTGTTTGTCTTTAGGACCAGGTGGTTTACCTTGTTTGTCTTTAGGACCAGGAGGTGCACCTTGTTTATCTTTGGAACCAGGAGGTTCACCTTGTTTATCTTTAGGACCAGGAGGTTCACCTTGCTTGTCTTCACTTTGTTTGTCTTTAGAACCAGGAGGTTCACCTTGTTTGCCTTTAGGACCAGGAGGTTTGCCTTGTTTGTCTTTAGAACCAGGAGGTTTGCCTTGTTTGTCTTTAGAACCAGGAGGTTCGCCTTGTTTATTTTTAGGACCAGGAGGTTCACCTTGTTTATCTTTAGAACCAGGAGGTTCACCTTGTTTGTCTTTAGGACCAGGTGGTTTACCTTGTTTGTCTATAGGACCAGGAGGTTCACCTTGTTTATCTTTGGAACCAGGAGGTTCACCTTGTTTATCTTTAGGACCAGGAGGTTCACCTTGTTTATCTTTAGGACCAGGAGGTTCACCTTGCTTGTCTTCACTTTGTTTGTCTTTAGAACCAGGAGGTTCACCTTGTTTGTCTTTAGGACCAGGAGGTTCGCCTTGTTTGTCTTTGGAACCAGGAGGTTCACCTTGTTTGTCTTTAGAACCAGGAGGTTCATCCTGTTTATCTTTAGGACCAGGAGGTTCACCTTGTTTATCTTTGGAACCAGGAGATTCACCTTGTTTATCTTTAGGGCTAGGAGGAGGAGGTTCACCTTGTTTATCTTTAGGGCTAGGAGGTTCACCTTGCTTGTCTTCATCTTGTTTGTCTTTAGAACCAGGAGGTTCACCTTGGTTATCTTTAGGACCAGGAGGTTCACTTTGTTTGTCTTTAGGACCAGGAGGTTCACCTTGTTTATCTTTAAAACCAGGAGGTTCACCTTGCTTGTCATTAGCGACAGGAAGTTTGCCTTGTTTCTCCTTAGGGCCTGGGGGTTCACCTTGTTCCAATGTAGCGTCAGGTGGTTCACCCTCTCTCTCATTAGTACCAGGAGGTTCCCTTTGCTTTTCAGTATCAGGGATATTAGGAATTTTGCATTGCTTATGTTGAGGTAATGTTGGTAGCCTCATCCCACACTCTAAACAAAACTTTGGTGGACGACGGCCAACTGGAATTTCACAACAGCAATCAGGGCATACCACAAATGGAGCTACAAGATCTGCAAGATCTGCCATCTACAACATAATCAAAAGTTACATATCACAAGTAAGTAGGGCTCTCATGATATATTGATTAAGTGATTAATCAATCATAAATACATATATTTGATTAATCATTTTGTAATAGATTAATCACATAGTACCAGTATTGTAAAGAATTGCTAATCTAAAAATGAAGTATTGGGATCTATGCAATAAAAAGTAGAGATGAATGTATTACAGCATAGCTCAGTGGGAAGACCCTACTTTGGCATTGAACAAAATAATCATTATAACTAATGTGCCAAAGTAGGGACTTTCCCACCGAGCTATGCTGTAATACATTCATCTCTTGTTTCACTACTTTTTATTGCATAGATCCCTACTTCATTTTTAAATTAGTTTGTTTAGTGTTTTGTTGTAGCTACAATGTAACTCGTGACTATTCTATTAGAATATCATACATGACTGTTGCATTAGAGTGACTGTTGTATTAGAGTATCTCGAGTCAGCCAAGGAGTATGCAGCTAGCTAGACCAATAAGGGGTAAGGTCATCTTGTTTACTGCTAAGTAAACAGCTAGATTGTTTAGAGGTGTGGTTTCCGTACTCTATCGCTATTAGTCCACCTAGATCTTTAATTGATGGGTGTGGTTGCAAACCTATCACGAACGGAATCCCAATCGCGAAATTCCAGGTATCTAGCTACTATATCTCTTATAGTAGCGCCAGGAACTGAAGCGCTTCAGCTCAAAATAATTCTGTGGCATCTAAATATGCTGCTGAAAGAAAGTGTTGATACAGAAACTTAATACCTCGATATGGTTTCATTGGATGAAGAAGACAAGCAGCCTGATTGAAGATAAAAGAAAAGACAAGGTGTAGAGGGCCTACACTCGTCGGAACCCCAAAAGGCATATGCCACTGGTGAGTTTGTCATAGTGGCATAAAATGGTGGCCGTGCGCTGCTTCGTTTGAACTCTTAGACTAGCCTTGTGACTGTGGTCAGGTAGGCAGGCAGTGGCATAAAATGGTGGCCATGCGTTGCTTTGTTTGGCCTCTAGCCGTGGTCAGGCAGGCAGGCAGTCAGGCAGTGAGACTAAAATTCGAGTTTTGGTGATTTTTTAAAAATTCTATATCTAGCCACCTGTAAGTGTTTTATTATATTTAATGTTGTATTATATATTATATAGAATAGCACTTCAGTAAAGGTGATTTTCATTGTGTAAAGATGTCGATTTTCAAAGGCAGAATTTTGGGCAGCACATGAAATTTTCAGGATGATCCCTACTTAAACGGTACTACTGTACCGTTTGATACACACGTCATCAAAAAAACTCTAAATAGTCAGCAGCTTGAAGGGAACAATTTTTATTGTTTCCAGTAGCAGAAGAATGAAGCATTACTATCACTAAGGGTTGGCTCACCATTTAGTAGCAATGTATATGACAGATCCTCAGCTCTTAAACAAGCCATATTGCAGCCTGTAAGTGCTGACAACGATAGCTAGTGTTGCCAGCTAAACTACTTGACTGTAACCTATCTACTTATCAACTGCTGCCATTCACTCAACTCTTCTTTTAACCACGTTACGCTAGGTGGTGTGTAGACCACCACTTTGATTAAGTGTAGCCGAGGCTATGTGGATGGCGTTCGCTACATACGGATTAATCAAATAATTGATTTAGTAATTGATGACTAATTATTTGATTAATAAATTAATTGAAACTGATAGCCTTACAAGTAAGTTAGGAAATGCCCTGTATACATCCCATGTAACACTAATTCACTAACACTAACACTAAAGCACTTGGAATTCAGACAAATTGTATCATGTGACATGGTTCTTTATATTTTAAATATTACTCCACTACGTTTTGTAAAATTTTAAATTTTATACTTGAGTAGGGATCATGGAAATAAAAAAGAAACAAAGATTTAGATTATTGTGTAACTATTTAACTTTTTTTTTAAATCACACAACAATAATATGTAGATGCTTCATATCATGACCAGGCTTTGAATAATGGATGGAACAAAGCTGAAAACAAAGTGAAATGGGCAACAATGCTTTCTGGTAATTGAGTAGTCGGGACACACATTATATCTGATTGGTGCCATTCTTTCCTTTGATGTGGTATGCATGGTTTACCAGTGATCATTACAAAAAAGTAAACAAACAAGTATAAGTATACATGACTGAAATAGAAATTAAAAATGGCCACCTGGTGTAAATGACCTCACAAACGAAGAACAACGCAAGAAGCATGTCTGTAATCAATCCAGTCACTATGGAAATTGCAAGTAAATGTGTGCCCTGGTTGCTCTAAAAGCATTTTTGGGCTTGGTTTACTATGCTTAACCAATACTGCCAAGCTGTTTCAGAGGAAAAGTGAGGCTGCTTTTTGGGTGATGTTGAAGGGCAAGAAAACCCAAACCTCTATGATCCCTACTATACAGTACTACCATACTATATGATACTGCTACAATTTACCTAGGCTGTTGTATTATTAGGGTGACTGTTTTATTAGGATGTATCAATTCTCTTGGTTCCATGTAATAAATTGTTAAGGGATGTGGTCAGCTTCCTTTTTTGTAGTGAAGCCGATTGTTATAAATAATAGTTATACCATGGCTGCGAGGGATCTTACTAATATATATGCCCAAAGCCCAAGGGCCCGAGGGCTTTGTCCCTGCTTTGGGGTATATATACGTATTAGCAAATCCCAAGCAGCCGTGGTATGAGTGATATCACGCACTCACCTAATAGGTCAAAGAACTAGAGAGCACTCACTCTGTTTGTTTTATACACTGGTATGTGATGATCAATCATGGTTTTAATAGCATGGACTCCCTCAGAACGTTATTCATGCATCATTATGCTTCAACACAAATGTTAGAACTTACGATTGTAGGTTTGAGTTTTAATTTTACTCGTTTGGCTACTAACTTTGCTATTCGGACAACTATATTATAAGTAAAGTACTTAAGACTACAAGTTACTAACCTATATTCAATGCAGCAATCTTGTTCCGTGGTATGCTCAATGGCTAATACATGGTGTGTAGAAATACACACTCATGCATTGCCCAAACAATTATTTAGTAATCATTCCTCATAGAAAATAGTTTGATAACAAATGAATCAACTTGCCATAATGTTGTGATTACACTCAGAAACTAATACTGAATCCCACAATGTAATGCTGTGTGTCACTCAATATAATAAGTCAAAGTGTATTGTATCTTTGAACTGGTTGGGCATCAAAAGCCACCACTTTACCTTCAGAATAGTACTTCATTACAAGTGTATGGACCATTACAAGTGTATGGACCAAGTGTAAGTTAGAGACCTAGCACAAGGATCTTTGTGGATTTTAAAAACTGGGCGAAGAAAGGTTTTTAAATTCACGAAGATCTGAGAGCGTGGTCTCTAACCGACTTAGAAAACGTAAACATTTTATATGGGCATATAGGTGGAGTCATTGTGGAATTGGGTTATGTACTGAAATCGTCACACATTGTTAAAATATCACGGAAGACTGAATGCACTTTTGTCTAAGTGTTGAAAAATCAAAGCTCGCATCACTTCCTTTCACAAGTTACACTTAGATCTGACACAGCTGGAAACAGCAGTGATCGATAATGTCGAGCCAGGTTAGCGGTAGCCAATGCCTAGGCCATGGTGTCACAGCAGTGTAAAGACCACATGTGTCAAAGAAGCAGCTTGTGTGGATTCATACAATGGGAACAAGTTTTCATAAGTTGTGCCTTCAGTGGCGCCACAGTAGCACGAAGGACAGGCACATTTCAAATATGGACCACACCCACTTTACACGTAGCACAAAATAACGTTTCTACAAGGAAGCTTACCCATTTAGGTCTTAGTGAAGTCCATCCATAGCTTAATAGAAGACGAAAAAAGACTTAAAACACTCTAGAAACAGATGGGCAATAAACAGAATTTCCGTGATATTTCTGGACTTCCCTGTTCATCATTACAAACATACGTACAACATTAGTTCCCATAATCAAATTCTATTAGGCATGGCTATAAAATGGGTAGAGTGGTTAACCACATGTTGGTTGCCCAATGCAGGCTATCAGCATGAATATGCTTGGAGGGAGCATTACAAATCAATGATCAAAAGTGAGATTTGTGATGCTTGAGGTCTTTTCTGCTAGCAGGTTTCTAACCATTTTAAGAACCTGCTAGCAGGTCTCTTAGTGGATTTTAAAGACCTCATTATCCTCCAAAGATCAAAGCATATTATGCATACCATTTTCTAATACATTATATTAACTTCTATAACACTACATGAGAAAATGCACCCCTTTGAAAATAAATATGCAAGGTAGCCATTTCACTTAGTTTTCGGCTATGTTTTTCCCATTATAAATACAGTCATACACATGGAGAACAACATCTAAAATCAATTTGCTTATGTAAACTTTTGGAAGCATGGTATAAAATTCATTTCTACCTATATGGTAGGTAACACACAAAACTAACAACCTGCTTGCTACCCATTAATCAATATCTTTGCACTGCACATGAAAAGAAATGGGACACAAGAAAAACAGGGGTAAGTGCATTGTACCTCCTACTATGGTATGAAAGCAGCTGTACAGCAGTTTGTGGTAGTGAAAAACAAGTTGATGTTGTGCTACTTCTAAAAACCAGGCGCCATGCAACTAGCTAACTCATCTGGAATAACTATAGACAATATATACTACTATGAATTAACCAACTATGTATTACTACTTTACAATAGGGTAGTTTGGGTTGTGCAATAATATAATTAGCTATTTCTCGTATTTCGTAATTCATGAAATATTCGTAATTCGTTCAATTACGTTGCTATGCACTGCTAAGGAAGCGTTTGTTAAATAAACCGCTTTTACCAACATATTACGCACAAAACTATCTTCTAAACTGTTTTATAGTGTGACTAACGTGTTTTTTCCCACAAATTCTCTCGACAAAGCCTCAAAGCTGCTCTTCATTTTCGTTCGCGTACGTAAGGGATACGCCCCCTTTCAACTCGAAGCGATAGGCTATTCCTGGCAGTGTACGAGGCCTGCACCGTTGTTTTTCAGTTGCTAAATGCCTGAAAACCTCAAGGGGAAGGTAGTCTGAGGAAAGTCACCACACCCGTATTTCAGTCCGCCGAAAAGAAACCACCTCAGAGCAAAGTTCACCTGTGCAAAAGTTTAATACAGACTTCATTTCACTTTTACTTCTTACGTAAAAGCTGCTTTTACCGTTATGAAACGATTTTGCTCACGTGGGTGCGTACGGACAAACATAGGTACATAGGTACATATGTAGATAGATAGGTACACACACACACTTTTACGGAAACAATTACAGTAAACCAGGCGCACGCCCACAGCCGGCCTTTGGCCGGCTGTGGGCGTGCGCCTGGTTTAACAACATTCAGGCCACTCAGCAGTATATGCTGTACATTTATGTCCAAATATTAGGTGTATCCTGGCCAACTACACGTTTGTCTGACTACCTGCAAGTTTGTTAGAAAATTCGTGCTGGCATCTATATATAAAGCTGAAAAGCCATCCGTCCGTCCGTCCATCCATCTGCATTTCATTTGAGTTCACACACTTTTCTTGCCAGCTGCTGCATGTATTGAAGCGGTTTTTGTGCCAAACAAAGTGCTCATCATCTCAGAGTAAAATTTAAATGAAGCTTCTAACTGCCACCATTCGTCATTTACAGTGCATTGAATGCAAGGGTGTAGAGCAAAAACTCGCCTGAATTCTTCTATAAACCGCATGCAAACTGCAAGTTAACACCTGTGCCATTCAACCTATGCACGCATTTTATAAGCAAGGTTTACTCATGTTATAATCATGTATGACGTGTAGCAAGTGGTTAGGCAACTTTTTTCTATTGTCAATGTACAAGTTCTCTAATATATTCTGAACCTTTTTGGTGCTTTTTTTTACTGTTAGCTATGTGGACCTTTTCATGTATAACTGTTAGCACTAGCTGTGTATAATTTCCACCTATTTCAAAATACCAATATAACTTGCACAGATAGGGCAAGTACAGTATCAGAGTGAGGCATTCTGTTACAACTTTCAACTTATACCCTTAAACCTGCACATAATTTTAAGGAATACATGATTACAAAAAACCAATTTAAATGACCTGTCTAGCATGACTAGCCTAAACTATTAGCCTAAAGCCATATACCAACAGAAAATTTACTAGTCTAAATAATCACTGTATCAACAGAGGCTTACTTGTTACGGAGCAATGAAAAACAGTGACTCAATTTTCTGTTATTTCTTGATACTGGTGACGGCAGCCATAATAACAATTAATTAAATCACGTGAGCTATATATGGCATGACTCACTATTGAATGGGGGAATTGCCTCATGTTTATTTCACACGAATCTGATGAAGTAGGAAGGAGATATTTCTAAAGGTATGTAAGAGGTTGCATGCTTAGTTTGCATAATGATAGTTTCAGAGTGAGTTTTTGCCCATGCTTTCAAGCAAGGGTTAACCCCTAGGTACCATTTTAAACCTTGTTCAATTACAAATAAAATGGCATTGATTACGTAGCCATAGGAAGAATGATTCGTAAGTTACAATGCTTTGTTTTACAGCCATGTGTAAATGCCGATCTATCGGCGTATGCAGATTTTAAGGGTTAACTGTATACTACACATGAGATATTACACTACAGTGGCCTATGGACGCTAAACATAATACACTACTCCATCACTGAATTTCATGTTGAATGCATCACATGTCGCTGGGTGACTGAATCCAGCAATCTTTCGCACGATAATCATCAAAAGCAGTAAGGCTAAATCTATCCTTTTCCATTTTTTTAGCTAAGCTTTTTTTCTGTAATATCTACTTTTTTCGTGCTATCTTAACTTTTTCTCTCACTACATGCATAACTTTTTATGCAAGGCCATACTCTTATGTTTCAGTCAAAACATCTACATTGTTTTTTTTCTATGATTACGTGCTTTTGTAAGTAGTATAAGTTGAATGTAAGGTAGCAAATGAAGCAGGGGTGTGGTATTGTTTTAGTACATTGACATCGCAATGCTGATGCATAACTTTTTACTTACATAGTGTTACTAAAGGACTGGTACCTGCACTGTAGGGCAGGTACCAGTGCTGTACCTGATGCTACATTATATTTCTATGCTATGTTATATTTCTTTGCATTGTCAGTAAGCTAATATATGTAAGGCCAGCATACTGCACTGTATGGCAGATACCAATGCTAGGGTTGTTTCTTTTTTACGCCAGTAAGTTATGTATAGCCTAATACTATAGGATAGCACCATGTGCTTGCACCTGTGTGTAGGTATGCACATTACTGTGTAGGTACGCACATTACTACAGTTGTTCTAGCTTAGCTTAGTGACTAGTAATACTGCTGGAGTACCTGAATGCTCATATTATTTCAGTATAATACTTGCAGGCTCATGTGCTTTAAAAGTGATGCATGCTGTGGGTCACGAACATGCTGATGTTTAATGCTTATTTGAGTGTGGAAATGGTGCTGCATATAGGGCAGGTACCAGTGCTAGTTTATAATAAGCCCTGATTATAGGTCTTTCTAAAAAAACAAGAGTGAACCACACATCCAATGAAAGGTAGGTTGATGCTCATTATCTTGTGTCTCCATGAAAGTGCTGACACGAAACAAAAAAAAATTTCAAACTCTTCTTGCTTTTGGGGAATACAATGATAACAAGGCTTTTACACTTTCCTTCATTGTGAAACAGGTGTACAAAAGATTTTAAGATTTTTTATAATTTGACCCATTGTGTTTACTGTAAACTCAGGCTTGAACAAACATGTGGGGTTCTTACAGAGCCAGTCACATTTGCTAGGATTCATAGTCATCTCTTGTCACTTCATTTCTTGGTAGCATGTACAGTAATTTCCACACAATATATCATGCAGGCAGAATTCATTCCAAAAATATAGTGTGTAACCTCGCTCAGCAGCACGTAATTAATAGAATAAAACTAACCCTCAACTTTAGTATTAAAAGTAATAGCTATGAATGCTCACTATAGCTTGTAACAAGGATGGACAAGAACTTAGCAGCAAATCCAGAATATCCCAAATATGTCACAAGATATGAGCGAATGTATCAGAAATTTCCATGGATACTGTATTGTGCATATGTTGTGGCATGTGTTTGGTGTACCTGGCTTCATTTGGTATCATCCCATTCACCAAGAGTTGCTCTATCTGATGGTGATTTTGAGAGAAAAGATATGCAAGTATAAAGTGTAGTTTTATATGTGATTTTGGAAAAATGTTCCAAATCGCACATTAGAAGTTTCAAGATAAACGGTTTTAAAGAATTCAAGTCACCATAACTCGCCAAGGATAGCAAGCACGCGTATGAAATTTACACAAAAGATGCATCATTCTATTACCTTTCAGACCGCTTCCAGTACTTGTAGCTGCTTGTAGAGTTTTCAGCCAAATAAGATAGAAAATCCGAGCAATTGGACAAAGTAGTATCACGAGTAGGGCTGAGCGATACTATTGTTTTAGCGATACATTGAAAGTATCGATATCGCGATATTTTGTTGTTAACTATCGTGATACCATGCCTGTACATTATTGTCATTAAAAATCCATTTGTTATGCTGTACTAGGCTAAGAATCCTTGTAAGTAATAACCTGGTTACCCATGCAGAGAGGTGTGAACACCATAACATAACCTCAAAGCATGTGTTACAATAACTGTTACTGTAAACAAGGATGATAGTGGCTAGTTTGATGCACTTCCTGCAGGAAGTGGCTAGTTTGATGCACTTCCTGCAGGAATACTAAGCAATACACTATGTAGCACCAGCTATGATTGAATTATTTGTAAGTATCGTCAACTATTCAGTATCGCGAATAGTGGCTTTAGTATCGATCGTGATACTAAAATGGCAGTATTGCTCAGCCCTAATCATGAGTGCTCACAAAGGGGAGGAGGGGTGGGCAAGAGATAGACTTCAAAATGGAGGCAGACCACAATCAGAGTCCAGACACGAGATTACAGTGCTGTGCTGGCTTCTTAGTGGCTGATATGTAGCAAAATCAACAGAATAAATTTCTGGCTAACATTATCAGGCCATCCACCAGTAAACCACTGATTCTTGCCAAGCCAGACCCTCCAGAAGGCCTGAAACTGCCATTCGAGCTCTCCACACCAACCAGAAGAGATGTCTGTTAAAACCAGCCTTGAGTAGTTTGAGTAATGCTGAGGGTCAAAACCAATAGACTGGTAGTGTACAGTGCTTGAAATAAGCAGACAAAAATGCTAGGACATAGCACCTAAACTAAACTATTTTTGACCAAACATTTATAAAACTTGTTCAAACATTGAATACTTTTACCATGAAAAATTATTATATTAAGTCTGATAAGCATTTGTCTGAGTAAATTTTATACCAATTTTGGTTGGACATGATGTCCGACCAAAATAGAACATGTTCGGACAAACACCAATTTTGGTCGGAAAATGTCAGATGTCCGACCATTATTTCAAGCACTGGTGTAGCTATCCACTGGTGGTATTAGTTTGATTTTGCCTGATGTGCGATTTGGATCAGTTTTGTATAATCTGGTCACATATTGAACAAATCAGTACAGAGGAGGCAAATCTCTGCAAACTTCTTGATATTATACACAAAATCTACTATGTATCAACTAGGTCACGACAGTTACTTCACGGGCTCAACCAACCCACTTGTTAAAAATCAAAACAAACAAAAAATATTCAAAAAGTGGAAAATAAAGCTAAAATATCACTAGAAACTATGAACACAAACCTTGTATTCTTCCAGTACATTTAACTACTGTTTGCCTACAAATATCTTATCAAAACCTAGTTTAGAAACACACCATGATGCAAACGAGTGGCCGTTTCATTGAGATCACACACCCTCACTTGTATAATGTTGTGTTTTGTTACTTTTGTACAGTTAATATATTTACTTCTATGTCAACCTACTGACCCTATACTCTTTTTTTTTTTGACCCTATATTAGTGATGTCCAACAAAAAAACTCTCAATTAGCACATATGATGACACACCCCATATAAAGCACTACTAACATGCAACTTCTACCAAAAATTTCAGATCAATACTGTATTCTATAGTGAAGTTACAGCTATTACAATGTCATTAAAAAGGCCCATTTTACATAGCAAAAATGGCACCGAAGGGAAAATTAACTAGTGGTTTCTACATTTTTAATAAAACTAGACCGACCCAAATTGTTCATATAAACCGCTAAAACTATTCTTAACATGTCTACAGGTAAGAAGTGGAACATAGTGCTTTCAACCATGTATCAAACTTACAACAGGGAAAATTACTGTTTCTGCAAAATTAGCTTAGTTCTAGAGCAATGCCTTCAGTGATCCCATTTATATCAATAATTTCCATTAAAATCTATTGAATCATTTCAGCATACAGCCCTATCTTATTACACAGCTGTCCAATGCCAATATTCTATCCATTCAATGACACTACAAAGTAAACAAACTGGATTGCGGAGCTAGTATGCACATTGCTCAGCTCAACTACATTACAAATATAACAAAAACATCTTAATACACTCAACTGAAGTGCGTACATGAGAAAAATATTGCATACAGACAGTAAAATAGGGTATAAACGCCTGCTATACTAACCATACCTTGCATTTGTGGCTTGTACGCTTGTCAGATTTGAAATTAGCACTAACAAAAACTAAAGGTGGACCGATACCGATACCAGTATAGTATCGGTATCGATGCTGATACCAGTGATATCGGTATCGGATCGGTATCGGTAATACAAGGTACAGATACCACAGTAGACACTCACCACTTTTATTAAACCATCTCTAGCTAAGATTCTAGTAGCTAATAACTTAGTTGAGCTAATCAGTAACTTAGTTGAGCCAACAAAGTAGCGAAACAAAGCCTTTGTTACTCTTTTCCAATTATTGCTGTAATTGCTCCATGTGTATTCTAATATATTAGAGCACGTGAATCCTTTGTAATTAAATGATAGTGCAGTTGTTCCTCAAGAAATAAGTTTATGACTACTTGGCTTGCTTTTTCATGAAAAGGTTTGGTTGAAAAGCTGTAACAAACACTGCACAATTATCGGCTGCCCACGCAATCAATTGCCTTATCAATAAGCATACAAGAAAACTACCTCAAATCAAGAAATTAGTAATCCACCATGATGTTTATCATGTTTAGCTGTTACACAATGAATATTTTAAAACTTGATTGAACTGAGATCAATCAATTTTAATAGCTAGCTATGTATCACAACAATGAAATTTCTATAATAAACTTGTCTAGGCTTCAATGTACAGTATCGGTATCGGTATTGGTATCGGCAAATAATTTCAGTACAAATACTCATATCGGAAATATTGGTAAAAAGTGGTATCGGTCCATCTCTAACAAAAACCTAGGAAACCATGAAGCCCCTCAAATCCAACTGCAATGTTGCAGAAACATCATTGTACTGAAACAACAAGCTAGTTCCATGACCGTAATACATTTTGTCTCTAATTGTCTGAAGCCTAAATTTTAATGGATTTTTGACTTTGAAATGCGATAACTTTGTAATTACAAAACGAAATAAGCTGAATTTAGAAGCACAGACGTGATTTCGCTTAGTGATAACTTGTTTGAAAGTAAGAATTGGTTGTTAAAGAAGATTATACAGCCCTGTACTAACAATACGAGGTTGGATATCACTACCTATATATACTCTTGGGATTTTCACCTGTGAAATAGCTAATCAAGTTGAATTGCCCCTAGATTTCAGTGTTATAAAATTCATTTTAAAAGATTAAATGTTTCAACTTCCGAGCCCCTTGTTGATACCTAGTTCTAGTCTGGTGCGGGTCCGCCCTTGACTCACCAGTACTTTATACTATAGACTATGACTAGAGTGGTGCGCATCTTCAAGAAAAGTACACGCCAGCCAGCATGGATACGTTTATAATTGTCAAGCCTCCCCTCTCCCATTCGTCATTTTCACTACTATATAGATCGAGAATCACAATTAAACGTGCACTAAACAATTATCTTGTCAACACAAATCCGTACAACTAGACTACCAACAAATTAAAGTACTCACAGCGGCAGCTGGCACTTTGCTAGAAGACCAATCAATAGCAAGTTTAGGAATTAACAACGGATATAGTATACAGTAACGCCCATGGCAAAAAGAATTCGTGAAATTCTAGATCAACAAGAGAAAATTCCCGGCTTAACTTCGCACATGATCGAGTGACACCTTGAGCGGGCGCCCATTTAATTCTCGGACAGCCGGTTGTTTAAAACGCGCAGCTGGCACTTAACACCTACCAAAACCCCCATATTTTTTTTCAATAGGTTACATGTTTATGACTCCCTGTATTCACGGGCTTTAGCCTTCTCACAGGTCCCTATAGTGGGATAGCAATCATAGCATTTGCAGATAAAAGGCAGGAAGGTTAGCTAGCTATTCTTTACCAAGCTTGCTGGCAGCGAGACTTTTATCTCCGAGTCCTCCCACACCAGATAGATTGGATTGGTGTGCCAGTACAGAGCTCCAGTGGTTGCATGTCAATTACATCATAGGGTCATTCCATACCAAATCAACACTGAAAAAAATCCTGACTCCTTCGGATTTTCATGAAATTTGGCATAGACGTGGACTCTACTATATACTAAGAAACTCAATTTGGCCGATTCTATTGATCTCCCTTTAAGATGTGACCACTCAAAGAAATTAGAAAATACTACACAGCTGCAAAAATGGCCATAACTTTGTCAATGATTGTCACAAAACCTTTCTGTTTAATTAGATTTTTGGAATACTTGTTAAAATATATAGCTAATTCATTATAATTACTCAATGGAAAAGGTCAAACCACAAAAATGTGCATGTGGTATTTCCCTTTGATCTTACTTTTTTCAAAAAAAAAGGATATTTCAATTTGTTGGGATGGCAAGTAGATCATGAGTTGTGGCTACATACGTATTATTCTTATTGATCGTGAAGTTTACATGCTACCGGGGATTATAAGTATGAACACTACTATAACAATACAAACTGTAAATTTACAATTATGGAATCTCATCAGAGTGTGGTCAAGTTGTAATACACATACAGTTGGAGGCATAGTATAGAAGTATCATAAGGTGATTAAACAGAATATCAATACTCACCATTGCTGAAGCCACACCGATATCCCCTCATGATTTTGGTGCAAACACCATTAAGAGCCGCTTAAATGATACTGCAGCATTTATGTTGTCATGATCATATTGCAATTGTGTGCTAAAAAGTGGTTAGTTGTGGCCAAAAGCTAGTTGTATTTGTAGACTAGTTGTAATACAATTTATGGTGATGGATGGATCCATCATTTTAAAAGTTAGCAACTTGCACCACAGAACAGTGGCTATATTGAATCTTGTGTTTGAAATATTCTTCATGACCTTATATTCAATTAACTATACACTCTTTGACAAGCCACTATTATACATTTTCTTAAAATCCAATAGCAAGAAACTGTATAGTTGTTTTTCATTTAAAATTACTTCCAATTGAACTCATTCATCTTGCACCCACATTTGGTTAAAAATAGCTTCTAGATTCAATCTTGTGATAGCCGTTTTCCAAAAATTTCCAGGGGAGTATGCCACCAGAGCCCCCTAGCTGGAGAATTCTATACATGCTGAGTGCACGTACACTCCACACACTGGTGAGTCTACTTGCCCTCTCCACTGTTTGGACAGCTAGTGTAGTTTGAGCCATGAGACTGTAATATGCTATACTTCAAAACACTAAATTTGATCATGTGCAGCTGATACCCATATGTTTCCACTACTAGTTCTTTAAGATATTAGTCTAAGATTAAATTTTGGCTACTGGCTGTGCCCTTTCGTTATATTGACAAACTGTAGGGGAATAGTGGTATCAGATAAACAAAGTATCATCATTTTTCACTCAAAATTACTACCAAATTCAGATCAATCTCAGTAGGCCAAATTTTCCTGAGTACTAGTTGTATCAACTTTCTTGCCACATATATAAATGTCCATCCCTAGTTAGCACCCCCCTTCTGAAATCCTAGATCCACCCCTGCCACCCTCCACCCCTTTGTGAGCACTCGTGATACTACTTTGCTCGTCCAACTGCACAGATTTTCTATATTATTTGGCAGGCAACTCTACAAGCAGCTACAAGTACTGGAAGTGGCCTGAAAGGCAACAGATTGATGCATCTTTTGTGTAAATTTCATACGCGTGCTTGCTATCCTTGGAGAGTTACGCTGGCTTGAATTCTTTGAAACCGTTTATCTCGAAACTTCTAATGCGTGATTTGGATCGTTTTTCCAAAATCCAGTCACATATATGTAGCTTTATAATCTTTCAAATTGAAGCTGTGCAGCAATGGAAAATAATAAATTTATATAGGCATGAGGCTATATATTATGCTCATAAAGACACCATTTATCATGTCATGCAGCTAATTAAATTTATTGCTATGTTTCAGCTTCAAATAAAATTTTAGTTGGTTGCATTTCATCTAAATAAGTACATGACTGTTCTATTAGAATTTCTGACTATGCATGGTTGGGACTCAGGAACATATGCCTACTATATATTTGGAAATGCGACATGTATGTGATTGGAGTCTATAACCAAGAACACAACATGTTGCTAATGTCATGACAGATCACAGATTTCCATCACATTATACAGGCTATAATCAATCAAGAACCTATAGATTAAATTTCAATTTTTATTCATGTGTATGTTGTGTATAAACTTCAAGGAATTTCATGTACTGCATGTACAAGAGTAACAGCTAGAGCATGAAATAATAAACCCACAATGAAATAATTACTCTTGGTGTCTCAGTATACAAATTACAAATATTTTTGTGCAATTTCTATACATTTACAGAGATTACCCTATATATACGTGTACAGCCATGCAAGGCATGTCTAATACGCTTAATTGTCGCATGCTTTAGGCACCTATATATATATATATAATATGCTCAAAATTATACGCTATAGCATAATAATTATAAGTAAGCTGCTGTATGCATGTACTATATAACTCTTCTTAACTTTCCAGTAGAATATCACTATGAATAAATTAATAGCTATAGGTGGGTTGATGTTTTCAAATAGTACAGTCTGTTAACAGTTGGCATGAACTGAAAACACTTTTTTGGGCAGTATGTTTATGTGTAGTAAAAATAGGAAATTTCGCCATGGCCATGACAGACTTTGAAAACTATATATCTACTGTCACAAAAGCAAAATTATAGCTATATTGACATGATTAGAATACTATGACAATTTACCCAACTTGTATTTTATATGGTGAGTGCTTTTTTAAAGATACCTTGATCTTTCCATTTGCAACTAGAGAAGATTAATCAATATATTTTTTATCATAGCCTATTTGACAGCCAGCATGGAGTTGTTGAATCTTCCACTGCAGGGTGTACCCAGGGTGGTTTCAGGAAACCCCTTTGGATTTTACACATAGCTAAACATTAAGAAATTGAAACTTCAGGCTTCCAGAATCTATCATGGAACAGGACATATTTTTAACTTTTATCTTAGTTAAATAATAGCTTCTTCTCACATGATAGCAACACTTGTAGCATTGTTCTGAATTGCAATTTTGATGAAAAGATTGAGACTCTCATAAAGCAGTCAGGCAATATAAACTACTCTATATAACAGTCACTTAGCTGTAGTGGAAACCCCTTTTCAAAATTCCTGTGTATGCCCCTGCACTGTGTGTGAGTATAACATACAGGAGGTTTAGGATATTCATCTCAAGAAACATAAGACGAGTTACTTTACAAGTGGTTATATAATAGTTGATGAATTGACTGCAATGTGTAATGTATAAAACATTTTAACACTCATTTAATTTATAAAAATGAGGCATAAATCCATGCATGCACTACTGATACGCCAAAATAATTATTGTGTTGATATGGTGATGTTCAGATTGAAACATTTTCATATAATTTGAAACCAGTTGTTATTACAGTAATGATGGGGGTTGTAAATCCATGCAATAATGCACCCTTTCATGCAATACCATAACTCCTGATTTTGAATCAGTGTTACACAGTCTGCAGCATGCATACATGCATTGCATGGTCTTATGGTTATCATTGATACAATACCCTTAAAAATCAAAAAAAAGGGAGCATATTATCTTAAAATTGTTTGCTAAACAGTATTCACACTATCTTTTAAATTAATATACTAGTGTTCAACTTGATTTTGATACAACACTATTTCCTTCCAGGTATTAGTAACATGACACATCAGCAAATCATCAGGGAAGTGTTCCAACTCCTGGAATTCAGGAAGGTTTTGTCGCTCCAAAAATCCCTCCATAGTATCCTTTAATCTACACATAGAACAAAACTAGTAAATGCTAGTAACAACTAGCTATTTTTTAAATTTTAAATTTCAAAAGGAAGTAGGGGTTGATATAATATACAGTGAATATACACGCTACAAAAAGTACGGAAACAAGTTTTAAAATGTTACAGCTGAAATGAGAAATGATCCAGCAGTAAAAAGCAAGGAAACAAGATTAGACAGCTACTTGCTAAAATGAGACACACTTTAATGCCTACTTTTGGCTAGCATCTTGAAATGAGACCATCAAATTAGGGATTAAAGTGTGTCTCATTTTAGCAAGTAGTCGTCTAATCTTGTTTCCTTGCTTTTTACTGCTGGATCATTTCTCATTTCAGCTGTAACATTTTAAAACTTGTTCCCATACTTTTTGTAGCGTGTATATTCCTGTATATTATATCAACCCCTACTTCCTTTGGAATTTTTTTTTTAAATGGCTAGTTTGTTTACTTTTTTTGTCTAGCTAGCTATATTATACTCTTTGTTTTCCACATAGTATAAATATCATTCAAAGCAGCTCTTTTACCTTCGTACGCAATAAGCGCCTCTAAAAATAATTATCTTTTGCTTAAAGCTATTACAGCAACTGTTTAAGGCTTCAGCTGCATTTCTAATGGCCTAAATGTTGATGGTTTTACAGTAAAACAATAAGAGTGGAACCCTTGCTTTTAGAAGTCTGGATCCCAAGGTGCATCCGCCCCTCAAAGACATCATCAACTAGCTACCTCACAAAAAAGCTAAACTAAGACTATATAAAACGACTACCTAGATGCTAGAGAGAACTCCTTGGGTACTACACCCGTTCACCCTCATCTTACACACACGTATTCACACTTCGTTAAAATCACGTGTTTGGGTTGTGGCGTGTGCCGCAACTATTAAGCACCACAACTATTAATTATCCTTTGAGAACAACAAAGAAACGAATGAATCATGAAAGTAAACAGCATGGTGCAGCGAACAGAACGTAATCAAAACAACAGATTCATGAATCCACCATCATTACCTCGGCTGTCTGAAATTTCTGGAGCCATACACCTAGCGCTACTGGGTCTTACAGCAGGCAGGCAGGCGGGCAGGCAGGCAGGCAGGCAGGCAGGCAGGCAGGCAGGCAGGCAGGCAGGCAGGCAGGCAGGCAGGCAGGCAGGCAGGCAGGCAGGCAGGCAGGCAGGCAGGCAGGCAGGCAGGCAGGCAGGCAGGCAGGCAGGCAGGCAGGCAGGCAGGCAGGCAGGCAGGCAGGCAGGCAGGCAGGCAGGCAGGCAGGCAGGCAGGCAGGCAGGCAGGCAGGCAGGCAGGCAGGCAGGCAGGCAGGCAGGCAGGCAGGCAGGCAGGCAGGCAGGCAGGCAGGCAGGCAGGCAGGCAGGCAGGCAGGCAGGCAGGCAGGCAGATGAAATGTAGGTGAATTTTGAAATTTTAAAATTCACTGTACATCGAAACATTCAACTTTTTCTCTTCGTTTAACCAAGGTACAGCATCATTATAACAGTACTAATGCATTCCAGGTGTTTTTTTTCGGGTAAAACTTATTGCAAGGCTGTTTTTTAAGGTGCAAAAATCCACGAAACCATACGATTTCTTACCAACCCCTACTATGCAGTACTATCGTACTGTATGATATGACAAACAAAATAAAGTAAAGCTATTACTTTGGTTTCATACAGAGTTAATTAATCATTGAAAGATCTGTTAGCACAGTTCCAAACTGCTTGAAATCATTTAGAGGTTATATAGGTCATAAATAGTCACTAAGACACTGTGTCAAGCTACCAGGGAAGATGATGCAGGAGCACCATTCTGGAACTGAAAAATGTAGTAATATTTCGTGAGATTCGCTGCATGTAACACTGGTATTTCCTTCATTCAAGCACAATTACAGCAAGTTAGTAGCTCTATTACAACACATACAGTTAGAGAAAGTTTGCCACATATACAGCATGGCCACCCATAGGGGAGGGCACTGCTTGCTCCGGATCCTGTATCGCGATGGCTGATAACTTGCAGAAGAACTTTGACGATGAACTACAGGCAAGATTTCTCGACCCCACTAAACAGTTTGAGCTATGGCAACGAATGAATTCCTTTGTGGGATGTTTCCTGGTGCTGTGGCACCACACCTTACCCCTAGTGGGATGGTTCGAGGTGCAGGATCATCTATGCCTCCCGCTAGTGGGATGGGGGTGCCAAAGTGGCAGCCCTCCTTTCCGCCACCATTGTTCACACCTTTTCCAGTGGCGTTTCCTGCTGCTCAGCCTTCGATGGGACATGATTCTACCTCATCTGATACTCCCGAACAGTCACAGATTGGCAGCAATCTGCCCGTGCACAGGAAATCAATAGACCCTGAAGGCAAGACGGTCTGCGAAAAGGAAGACTCCAGTGATGAATTAGTGTTACAGGAGCCCAACCAAGACTCCTCATTTGACCCATCCATCGAGTCAAACCGGGTACATGGGATCCTCCAAACCTGATGTACACGCTTCTAGAGAAATATTTCAATCGTAGTTTGGATGAGCATGAGCATGAGCATGAGCATGAGCATGAGCATGAGCATGAGCATGAGCATGAGGCAATCATCCAAGACTATCCCAAACCTAACTGCCCAGCCCAGGAGGTACCAAGGCTTGATGAAGACGTGAAACAACAACTGAAACAGAAGGGCAAGGACCCTCACTTTGGGACAGAACGGACAATGTTTAATATGCAAGAACACATTCTGGAGGTAGCAGGGCCACATACCTGCATGTGGGCTCATCTACTTAACCCAGAAGAAGAACTAGATACAGACCAACTGAAGGTGGTAATCCAGAGGGCACTAGTAGTTCTGGGGAGCGCATCACACTCTATATCCTTATAGAGACGGAAGACTGCTTGGGCCAGAATCAACCCTGAGTTGAAACCCTTGGCTTTAGAGGACTATAACGACAGAAAAGACAAGCTGTTTGGACCTGGATTCTTAGAAAAGGCATCCAAAAAATTGGAGACAGACAAAGCTCTAGCCAAGGTCACAGCTCCACCCCTCAACCCTAAGAAGCGTGCCCATTCAGATGAACAACCTGACCTGAGGAGTTTTTGTCCAAAGGCACCCCCAGCAAATACGGCAGCAGGGGATTTCAGTGCCAGACAAAGCCATACAACAAATGCCAGTACCCCAACAATCAACAGCAACAAAACTACCAGCCTCCCAATTATTACAACTCCGGCTAACCACCCTGGAAAGCCAGACAGTAATAGCCCCAGCGGAGAAACTACAATTCTGCTTGCCAGCCTGGAACCAGATCACCTCAGATCCCTTGAAATGATGGTTCTCTATGAAGCGATATTTAGGGGTTTCAAGTTGGTTACAGGACGTAGTGACCCGTCTTTCTTCTGAATCACAAAGAGCTTGCTGGTGAACTGGTCCATACATGGTTGAACCTCTACTATGGCCTGCTTCCCTTGCAGAGCCTGAATTTCTGCCAGCTGTTCCTCCTGGGAACTTGCCTTTGATGGCACTGAGCAAATCTGGAAGGATGCCTATACCAGCTCCAGCTGGTAACCTTTCACCACTTCCAGTACCCAGATGGAAGGGATAGGTAAAGTCAAGGAGTTGTTGTGGAAAATGGATTGGATGTGTACGGTGGACCTAAAAGATGCCTATCTTTCGGTTCCCATCGCAAGGAAGCACAGGAAATTTCTGAGGTTCGTGTGGGAGGAAACCACATTCAAGTTCACCTGTCTGCCATTTGGTCTGTGCAGTGTGCCAAGAATTTTCACAAAGCTGCTGAGGCCAGTCATGGCTTACCTGCGCTTTCAAGGATTGCGAACGGTCATCTACCTGGACGATATCCTCATACTGGCCGAGAACAGAGACACCCTGTTACACCAGGTGTACTACACAATCCAGCTATTAGAACAATTGGGGTTCACTATCAACCTTCCAAAGTCCACACTAGAGCCAACCCGCCATACTGTTTATCTTGGACTTCTGATCGACTCGGCAGCCATGAAACTTCGCCTGCCAGAGGAGAAGGTTCAACTTATTACCAACAACTGCTCCCAGGTACTGTCAAAGGAGGTCACCACAGCACAAGTGTTGGCCGCAGTGATTGGCAGAATGTCAGCAGCCCGCCTAGCAGTGTTACCTACACCCCTTCACCTCCGGCGCCTTCAACACCAACTGATCCAGACACTGAAAGTTTCAGATTCCTTCAAGTCACCAGTGACACCGAACCAAGACTCCCAGGACAAACTGATGTGATGGATTCACTTACTGCATTGCTGGAACAGATTGGACATCTCTACTCCCCCTCCAGACCTGATAATACAGTCCGATGCCTCACTGAAAGGATGGGAGGCCGTGTGCAATGGGACTCAAACGGGAGGTCACTGGACGGTGCAAGAGAAGAAGTTACACACAAACTGCCTAGAGCTACTAGCAGGATCGTTTGCAATCAAGGCATTCACGAAACATCAGAGCAACATCCAAGTCCTCCTGAAAATGGAAAACCGTTGTGCAGTAGCATACGTAAACAGGATGGGGGAACACATTCCCTGAATTTGTCCCTCCAAGCCTGTCACCTGTGGTAGTGGTGTCTCCAATCCTAATAGCCAAGCACCTACCAAGTACCCTGAATACCACAGCAGATCTAGAATCAAGATATCAGCAGAGTGGATGCTCCACAAGGAGGTATTCCAGAGAGTACAATGCATTCTGGGCCCTTACCAAGTGGACCTATTTGCAACCAGGCTCAACCAGAGTTCATCAGTTGGAAACCAGACCCATTTGCACAAGGGACATATGCCCTTCAAGTGGATTGGAAGACACTGAAAGGATATGCCTTCCCCCTTTTGCTTGATAGGGAGATGCTTACAGAAGATTTGCTTGGAAGAGTGCACCATCACACTGGTGGTTCCATGGTGGCATTCCCAGGCCTGGTTTCCGACTCTGATTAAGAACCTAGTGGAGCCTCCTCTGCTTCTCCCAAGACGCAGAGACCTTCTAAAGGACCCGCTCAATCAATTCCACCCACTGGTGGAACAAGGACACCTACAACTAGTTGCTTGCAGAGTATCAGGAAGCTCCATGCAGCAGCAGGAGTTTCAAAGGAAGCTTCAGACCTCCTGCTGGCAAGTTGGAGCAAGGGGACAAACACCACTTACCAGTCTGGATGGGCAAAGTGGAGCTTTTGGTGTAGTGAATGGGAATTGGATCCCATTTCATGCGGAATCCAATCATTTCCTTGCAGATCTTTATGAACAAGGCTTGCAATATCATACGATTAACACCATCAGGTCCGCAGTCTCCATGACCCACAACACCATCGGGAACACTCCAATCGGTCAGCACCCCCAGCTGATGAAAGGCATTTACAACTCAAGACCACCAGAACCTTGATACTCAACCACATGGGACGTGACAACAGTGTTGATTTGGCTGAAGGGGCAAGGGAGTAATGAAGAAATGTCCTTAAAGGATTTGTCAGGGAAGCTAGCCTTGTTGATGGCACTAGTTAGCGCCAACAAAACATCTGAACTACATGCATTGGATTTGCGGTTTAAGTCCTACACTCCAGTAGGAGTGCTATTCAAACTGGCCTAGAGCTCTTACTAAGAAGAGGAAAATTGGTACCCGCTCAAGGACTGTTTCTTTGCATCTTTTCCCCAGGATAGCCATCTCTGCGTGGTGCAGTGCCTCCGTAAGTATGAAGAGTCTATGAGGAAATATAGAGACATACAGGCAAACAAGCCTGCACTGCTGTTCCTTTCCTACGTGGAACCCACAAGCTAGTGACTTCTCAGAGAATAGCTCACTGGAATAAGGACTCTGAAGAAGGCAGGTGTTGATACAAACAAATTTACAGCTTACTCAGTGTGAGGAGCATCAGCTTCAGCAGCTGTGGGGAGAGGACTTCACATTTCAGATGTTCTCAAGATGGCAGACTGGAGCAGGGAGTCAACGTTCAGATGATTCTACTACCGATTGTCAGCTACACCTAAGATGGTTTATGCCCAGAAGGTGCTTAGTAGTTCAGATAACCAAGATGGACTAGGACGTTGATCCCTGAACAAATTGCTGTACATAAGAATACTTGTAATGTATTAGCCTGTCAGTAAAGCTATGTAGTGCTTTCTCAGAGAGAGTACAGATGGAGCTAATAAAAATAGAAACTGTAGGATGACACTGTAGTCAACCTGAAACCTATAGAGAGCAATTTCAAGTTGAAGCAATTGGTTAACATTGCATGTTACTACTGCCCAAACAGGATTAAATGGAAACAGATGGAGAACTCAAACTTAGTACTACTGTTTATATGAATTCTTTACTTTATTAGTCTGTATGCATAATTTATGCACTATTTATAATGAATATTGCATTTGGTAATGACAGGGTTAATTAAGGTACTTAAAGGTAAGTATCATAATGTTGGGAATCAGTACTATTGTTTAGAAGGGTAATGATCAATTTTCCAGCTACTCGTTGGACATATCAAAGATGGTACTAGTTTGTGAGCTTAATGGGCTTTAAAATCTACCAGTGTTACATGCAGCGGATCTCATGAAATATAATTGATGATTTGACAAGGGCCCAAAGAGCCTGACGTTAAATCGTAATTATATGAGTGAGATGAGCAAATGTAACACTGCCCAAGGCCCACCCTCCCAGTACATATTACATTGCTCATCTCTTACAGAAGTGCCTTCCAAGTAGCAGGAACACTTGGGAGATGGCAGCAAAAGTAAAGTGGGATCCGGAGCAAGCAGCACCCCCCTATGGGCAGCCATGAACACTGGTATTTCCTTCATTCAAGCACAATTACAGCAAGTTAGTAGCTCTGTTACAACGCATACAATTAGAGAAAGTTTGCCATATGTACGGCTTACAATTGCTCATCTCACTCATATAATTATGATTTAACGTCAGGCCCTTTGGGCCCTCGTCAAATCATCAGCTTGTTCATGTCAAAGACTATTTTTTTGCAGTGCAAATTCCATGTGGTTTGCACAGCCTTGGCTGTTTTAATATAATCTATTGGCTATTGAATTTCTTTGTTTTGCTAGCATTCATATTTTTCATGCAGGGAATGTTTAATAATTTGAGCTTTTAATATTTGTGTGAACACACCAGTAATTCAATACATGAGCAAAGTAAGCAATTGTCCATGTGGATGCATTACTTAGTTCCTCCATTTATACCATAACATGCAAGCTACACGCCACTTGTTTGTTTGTATACACGCCATAATGAAGAACTGGCCTAACGTTTTACCACAAATTGATTGAGCACATATAGGTAAAATCTCTGGTACCTGTTTATCATGTAGGTAACAAATAACCAGTTACTACACACACACACACACACACACACACACACACACACACACACACACACACACACACACACACACACACAAAAAAACTGGCCAAGCTTTATTTAATTTACCTTAGCATTTAGTTGAACACTTTGTGGTGCCAAAGTTTTCTTAATGCAAAGAAGCAGCAAAGCATCATCTGATATTAACATCGCTTTTGAATGAGGTCTCCAACTGCTATCATTTGTTTTCCACAGGATGTTGAAGGCCACAAGGTTTTAGTTGCATTCCATTGCAAACCACAGCACACAAAGTTTAAGTTGTAGAATGTGTGTTGGAATCCTGCAGGTGGCATGTCTTTTTGTTTTTTTGCTTTAGCCAACCTTTTTGTGTACAGAAACTTGAAGTCTTTTAGTTTTGTAGTATTGTGGTATACTATAATTACTTAATATAGGGACTTAGGGGAATATATAGAACATTAGTAGGTAGGCTGGCCAATCAAATGCATATCTGTCTATGTGTGTTTGTCCTGTGTGCTCTATTGGAGTGCAGTTTTTGATGTTTAAGCTTAGCACTTTGTTTGGCACAAAAAAGCCGCATTGATGCATGCAGTGGTTGGAAAGATAAACTTCTGATGTCAAAGAATTGTAGACAGACAGACAGACAGACAGACAGAGACAGATGGTTTTCAGCTTTATACTGACACAAGTATATGACTGAAGTAGGAATTAAACTGCACAAAAACAGCCAAGCTGTGAAAAGGGTGTGGCCTTAAAAAGCCTGAGTGAAAAAAGTTGTGAAATCAAAGGTGGTGGCCAACAAATGGCTGCAATGATGTTAATACCAATAAATTTAACAATGCACACAGCCATTATTAGCATTAACATCACTGCAGCCATTTGTTACCTTTGATTTCACAACTTTTTTCACCCAGGCTTCACAGCTTGGCTGTTTTTGTGTGGATATCACTTCTTTTTGTAATTGCAAGTTCTAAAGCCAGCCTATATGGTTGGCCTTGATAATTTATTACAGGAATCGTCAAAGACTGCATGGCAATATGAAGAACCGAATTTTGATGGTGTGTATACCCTAATGATAGCTGGGCAGATTTGAACTCAAATTAGGAATGGGAAATGCCCTACACTGAGGAAGCTTCCACAGCAGAAATGGTTAATTGTACTGTTCAAGCACTATGGAGCTATGAATACATGAAAACCTTTTTAGATTTTTTTATCATTCCTGGGGTTACCAGCACCCCTTGCCACCACCCCCAACACTAAAGATGTTAAAAGTGCTACACAAAAATTGAAGATCAAATTTCAATCAATGAGCTGGAGCCACCTGATCCTCAGCTAGTGCAAGGTCAAGTGCTCCTAGTGAAAGTGGACAGCCCTGTGTGATCTAGCTCCTCTCAAACACATAACAGAGGAGTGTAACCATGACACCATAGAACTATATGATAACTCCTTCTGAAAAGAGACAAGGAAAGCAAGTCTTTTGTAAAATACAGCAGCAGCAGCATGACTCATACCACCCGTTAATGTTGAAAATACAAGTTACAAGTGAGATTAAAAAACCATCTCCCCCCCCATACATTGTTCATACTTCTGTTGTTTCTCACGTTCAAAACATCGATAAAGTGAGGATACTTGGGTACCACGATATGAAGGTGCATTTGGATTAAACACTTTGACATCAAAAAATTCCTTCTGATGTTCACCTCCCCTGAATCCTGAAGCAGAACATCTACACGAACCCCATCCTCATAATTAGCTGTTGCATATCAAAGGGTCTCACCTGTAAGAGGCTGCAACGGATACATGAAAACGAAATTTTCTGGTTTAGTAAAATGAGTATGTCGCCCACCCACACTGACTGTACTTGGCTGCATGATAGACTATTTTCATAATTTTTATAGTACTTTAATAGAACACACATTTTTTCTGAGCACTTCAATGCAATGCATATAGAACATAGAATTTCCCTACAAGTTATCATTCTAGTGTACTAAACCAGAACTTTCATTCAAAAAGGTAGAAATTGAGTGAGGTAAGCAACTGACAGCAGTGCCAGAGTGGTAAAGGCTTGGGTGTATAGGTGTGGAGGTCCCTGGTTCGAACCCCGAAGAAATTTTCCGACATTTTTTTTGTGCAACTTTTTTTACTTCTCAGTGACTGCTCTATTAGAGTATCTCAATCGCGCTTTTGTCACATATTTGGTTTTGCTTTATATCTACTTAGCTAATACTCTCAGTACTTTCAAACCACAAAAGGTTTGCACTATGATAGTAGCTTCATGTACAAACTGATTTTCAAGTTATTCCATCAAGTGAATTACCCTGCAGGTGTGACAACAAATCGCTTTTGAAAGTTTCAAAATCATGCATAATTCCATTATTCTTAGTTCGATCTGTATGAAAATTGGGCTGCAAATGTGCTGCATTATGCTTTTACTACCCTAAAAATTTGAAGTCAATCAACTAAAGCATGCACAAGGTATTGCAATTTTTCCAAAGTGTGTGAAAAGAAAATTTACGCAAGAAGATTAAGAAGAAAAATACGAAGAAAACAAACAAATTTGGAAGAGGAGGTGTCCTACCCCATGGGAGTTTTCGCAGCAAAACTATTTAATTTCTGTTCAGACACTATTGAGCTACGAATGCGTGAAAACAGCATTTTCTTGGTTCCTGTAAAATACACACTTGTCTGTCACGCGTCCGCACTAGCTGTACTTGGCTGCACGACATACTGTCGTGTGTCCTGTTGCACACTTGCAGGTGTAGGTAACCTCCAGCCTTGGTTTGTTGCTGTTTTATTTCTATGATTCTTATTCTGAATCAATTTAAACTCCTCTGTATAGAACAATTAGAAATTTTATACATATAGTACAGATTACAAAAAAATAAATAAATAAAAATGCAGTGCAGGAACAAGGATATCATTACCTGGCCTGCAAAAAAAAGCAGGGATTACAGGTCAGGTGATGTTCCAGCACTTTTTATTGTGATGACCTCTAACACCCCATTCACACCACCGGGTACAACACAGCACAGCTCAAAATAAATTGCAGTGTGGATCAATCAAGCTATACCGAACCAAGCCCAGCGCAGCACAACAAAGTGAGATGGGCTGGCACAGGTTGGGCCAGGCTAGGATACAATGTGAACGCATTCCAGGCTGGCTAACTCTGGTTGACAACAATAATTTGCTTCTGTTAGCCACATGGTGAGTATATTCTACATTCTAAAGGTATCCTACAAGCATGCATGGCTGCGACATGTACATGTTGCAAGATAAGACATGTACATGCTGCAAGATGCACCATGCCTCCAATAGACTCCAAACACGTTTTGTTCTACTGACACTAGCAAAAAGGAGCTATAATACAGTGACTATAACATCGTACAGACTAGTCTTCATGTTGTCGCTACAATTTTCAGTAGTTTTATTAAGTGCCTATCACACTACTGCTCAACAAGCAGGCCAGGGATTGCGTGTGCCAAATAATAATGAGCTGTAACAAGCGTACAATGTACAATAATATTGTTTAGTGAACAAGGGCTGACTTGAGTTTAATAACCCAGACAAAATGTGACCCGGTTTATCCGTATGATTCAACCGTTTCAATGCTGTCACCCAACCCAGCATGGTCATGTCTTACTGACATGTGTGCCTGTTATAATGATCTGGATACAAATATAAGAAAAATTGAGAATTTTAAGTTTAATTAAGGATCAAAAGTAGTGAAACAAGTCACCTACACCTGAAGAGCGTGAATAGGACTATAGGTTACTCACCTATTTAAATTTAGTTGCCCTCTCTGTGTTATTCGGTGTTCTGCTCAATGGCTAAAACGTGGTAGGTAGAAATATGCATCCATGTATTGCCCAAGCGATTGTTTTAGTGATCATTCATCGCTTAATAACTGTCAAATAGTCGAAACTTAGCAACAACACTGTTCTTACATAGCTTTTTATTTCCAACGAATTAAAGTTAACTGTTCCTAAATCCATATTTATAGAACTTTGCGTGGGCGAGATCAAAGGAAAAAGTGTACTTTAAATTTCATAAAGTACACTCTCAGCCAGCCAGCTGCTTCATCGACCACAAAGAGTGCTTTATTGCACCGCAAAGAGTGCTTTATTGGTTCAATAAAGCACTCTTTGCGGTGCAATAAAGCAGTTCAATAAAGCACTCTTTGCGGTGCAATAAAGCACTCTTTGTGGTGCAATAAAGCACTCTTTGCGGTGCAATAAAGCACTCTTTGCGGTGCAATAAAGCACTCTTTGCGGTGCAATAAAGCACTCTTTGTGGGCAATAAAGCACAGTTGCCCTCGTGCCATAGTGTAGGCTAATAGCCTACGGGGCTCGTGCCAGTACGACTAATCACCCAAGCCGGTGAAGGCTGATAGCCTCGCCGTGCTGAGTGATCAATCACCCCAGCCAATATGAGTTCTACCACTGGATTGCTTTTATAGACATACCTAAATGCTTTGATGATGGGTGGGAGAAGGTAACGTTACTGTTACGTTTGTTAATGCAAACGGACAAGTCCTGGAGATATCACGGAAATACTTCACCATATAACTCACAATAGAATCGATTGTGGGTTGCGAGCAAAACCTGCCAAAAGACGCAATGAACGTCTACCATGCCAAACTATGGTGAACTACGCGCGAGTTACTTTGTTAAACTGGTTTGTGTGTGTTCGGGCTGCTAATAGTTCGTGCAATGCATGTTAATTACGAGTTCTAGTGTATGGTGAAGCTACACGAGTAGAAAGTTCCATAAATCATTTAATTCGCCGAGTGCTTTATTAGCATTGAGGCCAAGCACCGAGTACTTTATTTTTCATATAGCACGAGCAAGGCTATGCTTTAAATGATTTATGGAACTTTCTACTCGTGTAGCTTCACCATACACTAGAACTCGTAATTGCACTCGCAGCTATGCTTTAACATATACATATGGTTGTTGGATCTCGCCAATGCGCCCAAGGTAGAACACTGCATTTATCATTTGATAATGTTGGCAAGTTTCTACAGTAAAATATCTGGGAATATATATTGACCAGCATTTAACATGGCAATGCCACATTGAGTATGTATTATGGGAGAGTTCATGGAAAGTTGTACTCTATTATTTGCCTCAAACCACTTACCTCTGATGTAATGAAGATTTTTATATCAGGCACACATTTTGCCAATAATTAATTACTATGATGTTGTGTGGGTTCCCATTAATAGTGGCTATCTGAAAAGACTAGAGAGAGTTCACTCACATTTTGTATCGTCAATTGACACCACTTGTTAAACTGAGTGTTGCAGATTCCACACTGCTATTCAAATCTATAACATTTTAACTAGAAGGTCACCATCATATTGTGCTGGGTGCAATATTCACTGTCTATATGTTCCTGCTGTACATTTGAACTATGGAAAGAGGAGTTTGTACTATCGTGGCACAGCCATTTGGAACAGCCTATCCACTTTATTAACTGAAGCGGGATCACTATATAGTTTTAAAATGACTTATTTAGCCATGCTTTAAATTTTAAATTTATGTATGTATAAAGCCTAGTCTAACTTGTAAACCCAAACCCATAATTAAACGCTCTGTGTTGCTTAATATAACGAGTCAAAGCGTATCATATCTTTGAACTAGTTGGAAATCAAACAAACTGTGTTCCCATGACATTTCCTGGGCAGTATCAAGATATTGCCTGGCCAACACGCAAGTTAAACCTCTAGCGGCGTCTTTGAATACCCACGCTAAAGTGGTATATATTGCAATATAATATGTAAAAATAGCCTCAATACAGATATTATCTCATGTTTTTATCGCGATAGCAACAATATATCATTATATCACCCAACCCTAGACCATGCACAACTTACAGCCACTGATGTTGTTGCTGTTCAGTGAGATCAACATGAGATACATGAGTGATGATAAACTCATGAAGGACTGACAGTAAACAATTCAGTGGAAATCTCCTCAATGCTAAGTGTAACCTCTTTAGTAAATCACTGCTTAATTGTCCCTTAAAAGCATTATCTACTTGATCAAAAGGATCCTACATACACAATTATAATATGTTACACACAAATTTAGCAAATGAATTGTAATTACTTGGTTAATAAGGGTGAGCTGCCTAGCTTGCTCCACAGACAACACCTCCCACAGTGATAGTGTATTGGCTAGTGTACACTCTTGAATTATCTAGGAAGTATTAGATGTGTTAATAGACACTACAGTTAGCAATATGTTTTCATATACAACTGTATAGTAGTACAATGCATACGGGAGCTTTCCTTTTATTTGCTGTAGGTAGACATGAAGACTATAGCATGACTACTTTTGATAGTCTGTAATAGCTCTAGTTCATCACTTGATAGGTAAACATCATTAATGTAAGTATAAGGAAAAGAATTTTAACTTCGATTAGGGTTCATAGAAAAAAAGTAGGGAATAGTGTTGTTCCAGTTTCCAGTACTGGAACTAACAGTTCCAACCCTTTTTATTCCAGTTCCAGTTTTAGAACTAGAACTATAAAGAAAATTTATCAAGTACTGGAACTAATACTGGAACTGGAATTGGTCGCAACCATACAACTTTTGCCAGAATTTACCTGCTGACAAAAGTACACAATATTATAACTTCATAAAAGCTGTATGTATTACAACCATGTATGCATCAGTGTGCTAAAACACTGCTTAAAACAACTGATTAGCTATAATATTAGAAGAGAATGTCAAATGCAATGCTCACTCAGTCACATTGTTATGTCTGGTTCGTGCAGTGTTTGATAATTAGCTACAGGTCTTTTAGTACCACCCTACAGGGGTGGCGGAGAAGGGGGGGCAAGGGGGGCTCTATCCCCTGTGAAAAATATCAGTAGCTGTGATGGAGAGCCTAGCTCAGTGGCATCAATAATTCAAGATACTCTAATAAAGCAGTCAAGATCGAGATACTCTAATAGAGCAATCACAATATTCTTAGAGAAGCAGTGTAACAATCTACGTATGATAAGGAGTCTAGTTGGTGGAGGGAAACTATTGCCAGTGACCATTTGTTTTCGTTTTCTTACAACTTAGGCCATGACAGATCAACCCACAGCCCCTCCTAAATAAAGGTGTCTCCGCCGCCCTTGCCACCCCATATAGTGTTATAGTTGTTTGTGCAATAATGCTGATAACTACAGTATTAGCTGCATATATGAAACAATTAAAACCTGGCAAGACTAGGATATATAACTTACAAGTGAGTGTCCATAATTCTTTTGGTAATACTTAAGTTATAAAATAAGTGTTGATCTAGAAATTGAAGAATAATTCTAAATGTCATGGTTCCTGAAGTGGAACTAGAACTGTAATTCTAAAGGTTATGGTTCCAGAACTGGAACTGGAACTGTAATTCTAAAGGTTATGGTTCCAGAACTAGAACTGGAACTGTAATTTTAAAGATTATGGTTCCAAAACTGGAACTAGAACTGTAATAACTAGCTGATACTGGAACAACACTAGTAGGGAAACAAGGGAGGTTGCCTACATGCACTTGTAGATATAAAGGATTAAATGTCCACTAGTATATGGCAACTTCCCTTGTTTCCCTAGTTTTTTTTATGATCCCTAATCAAAATTAAAATTCTTAAGTTTTCCTTATACTTGTTTGCTTACTGTTCTGTAACACTATGACTGATGAACCTGCATATACTGTAACAAAAGAAAGGATGGCACCAGAGGTAATGTTTTTGACTGAACTCACACCTCAACTATCAATTACCGACTCAAAAGTGAAGTGGCCATTATGCTGCTATGTTCAGCCCATTTCACAGCATTACAAAAGAAGAAAAGCACCTCCGCAATCAATCCAGTCACCACGGAAAATATGGATGATTCCCATTTACAAACATAGGGAAGCCGTACTGTGGTATGCCAAAAGGCACCTGTCAGGCTGAAGCAATGTCGAACAGTGAACAAATCAAGCATGTAGCCTTAGCAGTTAAGCCAGTTATCGAGTTACGCTTGTCTGAAAGAATCAGGCAGGCAGGCAGGCAGGCAGGCAGGCTGGCAGGCAGGAAGGCAGCTAGTCAGTCAGTAGAAAATTCCATGAAATTCATTGGAAGCATATAGGGTCGTACTGAAGGCACTTTTGTGCTTAGTTATATACTGCCAAGGTGTCAGGATAGTATTGTGAAGCTGGTTTTGGGGTAATATTTTTGGCCAGAGAAACCCAAAACTCCATGATCCCTACTACTGTACTGTATAATAAAACAAGTCATCTTGGTAGCACATTATTTGGACACTTAATTAGTTTGTGCTTATGCAATCAGGGTCTATATTCAGCACCAGCCACCTATATAGTTTATCATACAATTCTTACCTTGGGAAATAACCTACGATTCATTTTCAAAATTTTCTTCGCATAGTCACCCAGTGACATACTGGGATTTCCACCAGCAGATGCAAGAAATCCCAACACTACATCTATCACATCTAACACTTCAGATAATTTCTGTGGTGACCGTAACTCAGCCAATATCATTTTTTGTCGCTCTGTTGTTATTGTCTCCTACAAAATTTAACACAGTCCTATAGCACAATCTAACTAAACAGTGTAAGTTTACTTGTTGAACTTTGGTCCTAACATCATTGAACTTCTCAGCATCATGCGTGTCCTTCCTATAAACAACTCTTGGAGCATTCTCGAACTGAATTAATGGCTTTCCATGAATAAATCTGTCCACAATCTTTTTCTCCAGTGCTGGTAGGTCATATTGTATATCAGTTCCTTTACCAACCTCCAGTGAGTGATGACAGTGGTTCAGTACTACTGGTATTATGTGGGACTCATAGTTGAGCAGATGACAGTCTTGTAGTTGACTCAATGGTATACTGTTCTTCATCAATTCACTGTAAATCAAATATGCTTTCATAATTTGCTAATCACTGGCATTTGATTGGTAGCCAGAAAATAGTTACGGCACACATTTACGTACGAGTGAGCATTATTTAACATGAGAAACCATAGCCCTGCTAATTAAATCTATACACTATGATACACTTTTTTTTCAAGGGTTAAATGTACATATATAGAAATATCAGTTTTTGTACATTACAAATAGCAACTCACTCTTCCCTGTATTTCTCAGACAGTGGATAATGATCATGGTAGTATTTGATGAAGTAGTTATGGGTAACAACCAGAAAATCAACTAATCCTGTGCTACAGATCCCTTCTCCAGTAGTGGTAGGAATTAAATAAGTCAACTTTGTACATTCATTGATGGTAGGCATGGCAGTAATGTACTCTTCTGGAACTCTGAGTCGGCCTAATGATTGAATCATATGCGTGTCTATACAGTACATATTACAACGGCATACACGTACCATAATTTAGTAAATGTTTCCTGGCTACCACCCATGCTTTATCAAATGATATTGTCAGTTTCAAAATAGTGTTTCTGAGGTGATCTAATAAAGTGATACATTAAACAAGATGTAAGTGGCAAGATATTATCACACACCATTATTCAGTTTCATTAAATATTTTTTAATGCTCATTTCCAGTGCTTTTCCTTGGTCAAATCTTTGATGAAACTGATCAAACAACAGCTTTTGCAGATACAGTATATCAGGCAGGTACTGCGTAACTCTCAAAACTGGTTCCTACATAGAATACTCGCAATCAACCTGACTGCTATATAATACAAGCTCACCAAGTGTAGAAACTGTTTTAAAATCTTTAGACCTTTTCCAGTATTCTGTTGCAATATATGAGTCAAATGTTCTAGTGTTATTCTAGTGCGATATCTCCACAAAGCTGGTTGGATGTCTCCACTGTGTACAGACATCTTCTCATATATTGTGAAGAAAAGGGCATCATGTTCTAAATGGTGATAGTCACAATTATGCATAACTGACAAGCCCAAATATGTTTTCTTTACTTTTTAATACCTTGACTATCATCATTTGCAATCAAGTGCAGAGCTTTGCGGAGATGTTTTTGTGTATCTTGCAATACTGGAAGCATGCAAGTTTTGTAGAACTGTTTTTCCCACTGCTCTCTCAATTGTTTGCTACTTAGACTAGAATCACACTCTAAAAGTAAACATGAATAATTGTTACAATTTTTTATCAAGTCACACAGTAGTGTGTTGTGCGGCCAAGAAAGCCGGCGACCACACCGTGAGTATATTTGCAGGAAGAAAGAAAAAACAGCTTTTTCATGCGTACATAGCTCCATGGCCCCTTCTCCAAAGCACACCATTTTTACATTATAGCTGTCCCCCAGGTAGGGTACGCCACACAGCAAATTTGATTAAATTCACAACAGCCATTTGCGAGATATGGGCATTCAAAATTTCTTCGTTTTTTTTTCTTATGCCGTACGGGGGCTTTGATTTCTTTTTGCACACTTCGCAAAAATTGCTATAAAATGCAAACATGTAACTCGATTGCCTCGATCTTTGGCACAAATGAAGAGTGTGTAACGGTGGATTCATGTACCAAGTTTGTTGTGAATCTGAGGAATATTCAAGGAGTTATGAGCATTTATTCACGTAAAAAAAGATCAAACTTCTGTCACGGCTACAGGGTAAACCAAGTATAGGAATAACTTGAAAATTGGTGTGTAGATAGGCTGATCATCGTAGCAGTGCCGTTTGATAGTTTGAATAGCAATCGAGTTACAGCGACAAAGTTATAAAGCAAAAACCAAGCAAATGTAAAATCGCAGGATCAAGATACTCTAAATGAGCAGTCACCACAGGGTTAAAAAGGTGTGCAAAAAATGTCAAAAAAAAACTTGCCAGAGTTTGAACCAGGGACCTCCATACCTAACACCTGCATCCTTAGCCACTGAACCACTGCTACGTTGGTTGATCACCTCACTTAATTTCTGCTTTATAAATGAAATTTCTAGTTGAAATCTGCTTATAATCAAACGTTTGTAATTTCATAGATCTACCAATAGAAGCACTAGACTATTCTAGAACATTTTATGTATGTTTTATTAGAAGTCCTCAAAAAAATGTGCACTCTATTAGAGTATTTATTATCAAATATTGAATTAAATCATGCAATGAAATACATTTATAAGTCTGTCTTCAATAATCATCATTGTATCTACATAAAAAAGAAGAAATGTGAGTAAAACCAAACCTCAAAGTCAGCCATAGGCTGGTTTTGGGGCCTTATAAAGTACAAAATGAAGTGAAATCCACACAAAAACAGTCAAGCTGTGAAAAAATGGTGCGGCCTTGGGTGAAAAAGTTGTGAAATCAAAGGTGGCGGACAAGAAATGGCTGCAATAATGTTAATGCTAAAAATTTTTAATAATGGCTGTGTGCATTGTAAAAATTTATTAGTATTAACATCATTGCAGCCATTTCTTGGCCGCCACCTTTGATTTCACAACTTTTTTCACCCAAGCTTTTTAAGGCCGCACCATTTTTTCACAGCTTGGCTGTTTTTTGTGTGGATATAAATACCAGGAAACTGTTGCAGTTGTGAAATATGCCTAAGGAAAATATGAACAACCAAGATGGCATCATCTTTGTTGAGGTTAAGAGATTTAGACAGTACATCCACATCTCTTTGAAGATGCTTCCAAAAGAATTGTGCTGTGTATTCTCCTGGAATACCGGGATGTATAATGCTTGCAAGTTCAGTAAAATCATTCTAAATTGTAAAAAAATTACATAAATGTATAAGAAGTATAAAGAATAATAATGACTTACATTGTCAGCATTAGAGCTACTCCACACTAGAACAGCATGTAGTAATAGTCTTAATAATGCACACCCACTGGGTGGAAGGCTGCGTTCTGGTTCTGGTAGAACACTTCGTCTTTCTGGACTACCCAGAACATGTCCAGTGTGTGTAGTATCTCCTCTGAAACATACAGTTAAAGTTTTACATAGTAGCCATCTTATTAATAAGACATCATACCTGCATTTTTAACAACTTGTTATTTAGCAACAAAATCACATGTGGGCAAAAATTAAATGTGTGTATATGAAGAAGATACTCTACTATCTTGATTATTACATGAAGGCCATTAGTATTGCCAATTGCACAGATGATCACTTTAGGGACGTAGCAACAAAATTTTAAGCAAAGGGGTTAAGATGGCGGTTACCTGGAAGTCGTGGTTTTGAAGCCATTGCAAATGAAGCCATATGTCGTGCCACAAATATTCATTCATTGCATCATGTGATTAGTGTTTATGCAATAATTAAAATGGCTGTTGCGTGTGCTAAGGCCCATTACCTTGTAATAAGATGAAATTCGTTACTGTTTTGTGAATATTATTAAAGAAGACATTCACTAAAGTAAGTAGAGTAGTTTAGAACCTTTGTTCACCGAGATTCGGGTGCTTCGCAAAAAATTTTGGCAGCATATATATGTCATTTGTGGTTTTAGCATGGTATGTTAGAGTGTTAGTACAACTTTCTGCGTCAGTTTTTTCTAGTATACTAGTGAGGGAGACCTCTGTATTTGTGTAAAATAAGCGACTGGTATTTGTGGCATGGCTGCATGTCGAGAAAAAAAGGTTTTTGTACCGCCTGTCGAAGTTACAGCAGGTTTTAGACCATTTTGCGGTGGCCAAAAGGACTTCATAGTGCCATAGCCATGCTTCAGCCTGGAGCTTTGTTGATCACGCCCTGCTTATGCTGCTAAAGAATAGATCCCATGATTTACCTTGCTGTAATGTGCAATGAGTTTTGCGTAAACTGACGCCGAAAAGATTTTTGCATGTTTGTACAATCAGTTCTCTAGCACCGCTGTTCAATCTTCAATGGCCATACAGACCAGCATGTAGATAGAGGAAGAGCTGGTCTACAGTCTGGTTGTATTCACTTTAGCGTAGTTCTCCAAATTTGTTTATAACTGAATTTTAAAAATATCCTTCAAACCGGAAATTGTGAGGTAACCGCCACCTTAAGAAGTGTGGCAACTGATTGATACAATTTTTACAGTTGATATGATTTGCATGCTGTATCCAGATCTGGCGGCATGCTCCCACGCAGAAATTAGTAGGCAATCACAAAAAGTTTCATGCAATTTTGGCTGTTACGAGTACAATTATTTCCTAATTACACTCAAATGTGTGCGATTACCTATACAAATGAAGTAGGGACCCAAGCAATAAAAGCTACTGAATCAAGATATATGAATGATGGTATTACAACACAGTCCTGTGGGAAATATTATTTGTCCCTACTTTGGCATGGTTTTATGACATGCCAATGTAGAGGGCTGTGTTGTAATACCATCATTCATATATCTGGGGATTATGAAAACCCGGACCGGACCGGACCAAAAGTCAATTCTCCAGGTAAGCAAGATTAGCCATGTTGTAAATATTTACTGCTATTTACATCCTCTATGGCGCTTATACACCACTCACCTTGCAGCAACTCTGCCAAGCACGTGGTCGTGATGGTTGAGCAACACGAAGTATCCACTGTAGAACTAACTAAGCTAAAACACCGTGCTTTACTACATGATCGCTACAAAGCTACGTATTCTCCTGCTGTACTTGCATAGAACTGGCACACACGAGTGGCTGCACGAATTTGTTAGAGTCATGCGTTTCACTCTAGAAATCTATCCTAAAATAGTTTAAGTACTGCCTACCTTGCTTAACTCCATGTGTTATCTATCACCAAATGGATTTCGAGACAAGTTTTAGTTTCAATCACTTTGCATAGCACGACTCTAATAAATTCAGGCAGCGACTCATGTGTTTATTTGTGCCAGTTCTATGCAAGTACATACAGTAGAAGGACACGTAGCTTTGTAGCGATCATGTAGTAAAGCACATTAGAAAGTGTTTTAGCTTAGTTAGTTGTTCTACAGTGGATACTTCGTGTTGCTTAACCATCGCGACCGCGTGCTTGGCAGAGTTGCTGCAAGGTGAGTGGTGTATAAGCGCTATAGAGGATGTAAATAGCAGTAAATATTTACAACATGGTTAATCTTGCTTACCTGGAGAATTGACTTTTGGTCCGGTCCGGTCCAGGTTTTCATAACCCCCTCATATATCTTGTCTCACTTGTTTGGATCCTTACTTTATTTTAAATTACAGTGGAACCTCAGTTATTCGAGCACCATTAACCAAATATTTGAATGCCAAATTAACCGTTCAATTAGAGTATTTTGTCAACAAGTGTATGTTTTATGTGCAAAACTCTGTATATAAAAGTATGGATGTTCGATTCTACAAACTTTTTAATTATACGAACACTTTTCCCCTCAATTAGTTTGGATAATAGGGGTTTTACTGTAATACACTGGTACAATCAAGTTTACCTGTGATGTACTGGGTTATTCCCTGCAGCTAAAGTATGACTAACTCCACCAATTGTTGATCCACATTCAGGACATCTGGCCTGTACTGCAGCTCCTCCACACTAAAGCAAAGTTTAAATTACACATCACATCAGTGTTAAACAAGGTGTTTTAAAAGCCTGTACTTGCCAAGGATATCTGCTATGCATATGAAAGATGCATTAATATACCTTTTACCATGCTAGCAGTTCAGCTTTGCTGTTAAACAACAATTTAGAGGACAACAATTATTGCAAAACCAAAAATGAAAAAAATAGTGGTAAGGGTCCAAGAAATAAAAGCATTTGTTTCCAAATTTTTTTATTCTCCAAATCGTAAAAAAGTCAATAATTCAAAATTGCAGTACATTGTACTACTCAAAATTATTATTGCAACTATTTCAAACGTGTAATGTACACTGCAGATCAGCTTTGTATATTATTATTATCATAAGCATTATTTATCTGCTTAACAATGAATAACTTACATCTCCTATGTGATAAGGATGACCCTTCGGACAAGCTAAAATTTAAGAAAATTTGAAACAGCACACATTAAAAAACAGTATACACACAGCAAAGCAATATCAAATACAGCCTTACAGGTGTCTGAATATAAAAGCTTTTTTTTTAAAAATCATTAAAACCCATATTTTGGTCTGCCTGTCTCACTACCTCACTGCCTGATTACAGTTGCAAGGCAAGAGGCCAAACAAAGCATAGCATGGCCACCATTTTATGCCACAACAACAAACTCATGAGTGGGATATGCTTTTCATAGTTCTGACGAATGTCTACCTTCTGCACTATGCTATTCCTTTTGTCTTCAATTAAATGGTGATCTTCAGGAAACTATATAAAGGAAATGATTTCTGCATTGACACTTTCCTTGAAGGAGCACAACAAAACTATTTGAGGTGCTTAGCGGACTGTAGTATCCCTGGTAGTATTGCAGAGACAATTATAACGGTCGGTCACCAGACATTCGTCAGGCTAATTGACCTGTTTGGTAGTCCATTAAGCTATTTGATCAGTCATCACTGTCTGGTCATTAGTCATGGCTTCTGTAGGCAGACTTTCCTAACTCTATTAGCCAAACCATAATATCAATGAAGTACCTCACCAGACAATACAAGAGCTTGAGAGGGACAAGAGTTATGTTGCATCACTTCACCGTTCTGTATGTAAAAGGTTTTAACAACACATACATTCACGAAGGAACTTCTCCCCAGCTTGGATCACTGGCTCATCTAATAAAAAGCTAAGTAATGTGATTGAACATGCCAATAGTGATGCACACAAGGGGCTGCTATGTCAAAACTGAAGGATGAACAGGTGCCTAAAACTTGAAAAACATTAATCTTACAGTACTCATTTTTCAAAAATTTCCCTGGGGGGCATGCCCCCAGACCCCCCTAGAAACTATGCACTTCTCCTGTCATGTCTGACCATCATGATAATATGTCAGACCAATTTTTTTGTATGTATTGACACAGTGTCAGACCACTTAAAATAAGTATGATTGTCTCTGTATCGGGTAGCAGCTAATATAAAACAAATACAATAGGCCACACCACCTTAAACGATCAGAACACCCCATGACACCTCTTGCTGAGGCCATGCCACTCAATGATCTAGCTCCATAGAAAACAAGATGTTGTACCATACCCCCAGCTTAATTTACTGCATAGCTGAGTATATAGCGATATCGAGATACTCTAATACAGCAGTCACAGCAAGTAGCTATGCTTTAACGAAAAGTTAACAAACTATATATAGTGCAATAAAAATTATTAATTTAAAGGGTTCCAGCAATATGAAACAAGAGATGATGGTAACTACGAGGGAAATCTCTACTTGATATAGCTACCATCATCTCTTGTTTTACTACTTTTTATCGCTGGAACCCTACTTTATTTTTAAACTAATAATTTTTTATTGCACTAGTTACAATGATACATCTCTTAATTTATAATTGCATATACATACAATGATAACAGTGGCATTTTGTGTATAGTTACTCGCCATATCATTTTCATTATGTTAGCAAAAAGAACTTTATTAACCACTTACTGTAATAACTTCCTGCCATAATAGTCATAGCATGAAACAAGGAGTCATCTGGCATCGTTGGAAGGTAGGCTCCCTTCAAAATAAATGTGATAAATTTGACACAGAAACACAACTATAAAGTTATTTAGACACAGCATTTAGCAATCATTAAATTTACTGCATTCAACACTGATACTTCCTTTTGAAAACACCAATCTGTAGCACTAATAAAAGAGTTTACAATTATGATCTATCTTTATTACATCACAGCTTAATATCCTTTGTGCACAACATTTGTGGCTTATTTTCGGTTATTTCAGGATGCAAGTGTCAACAATATGCTGAAGGACCCAGCAGAGTGTTTCGAGGTATCAAGGAAGTTTGGACTTCCTAATCACTCCATCCTAGCTTTCTCTAGTGGGAAGGTTATATAGTTAGAGTTGGTCTTCTAGAGTTCCTTTCTATTGTCTCCACCTTGATATCTGACAATGGGGTCTCACATGGTGGGCCAGCCCTTCTCATCAACAACCCGTGACAGTTGACAATCAAGCAGTAAGAAATCAAATTCTAAAACAGATGTCACCAATATTGTAGATGACATAATTTAATTGGACGAGAAACCTTATACACCTGTAGTCTTAATGATATCTTAAAACCAATTTGCATATATTTTTTATATGCCCAGTAAAGGACTGTGTAAGTTGTTTGCTGTGTTTTAAGTTATTGTGATTCTGTTGAGTTATATCTAACTGTTAGTGGACCAGCCATTATCGAGGTAACTTACTACAGAGTGACCTTAGAGCTAGTTAAGCTCAATCTGATGATGGACACGTCAAGCATGTACGTATTGTAACATGTGGTAATTTCACAATTTAAAATATTTCAATCATGCCTTGACCAACAATGAAAGGAAAGCAATTCTCAACAATTTTCATAAACACGCCATTATCCTTCAAAGCTAGACAAGTTTTTTTTTGTCTTGAAGAGCAAGGAAAGACTCCTATTTTTTTTTGCAAGGAGAGAATTTACACTACAAGGTTTTCCATTAGATGTGTCTGGGCTTCATGTACGTATATCTGAGCAGGCCTCATTAATCCATGCCATCCACTACAGCAAAGAGTGCATGGCATCTTCAGAAGAGATTCTGTTGCTTTTAACCTTGTGGGCTGTGTGGCCTTGTTCTCCTTAGAAAGCAACTTGGTCCAAAATACTTCGACCATGAAGAAGAAAAAGGCCTTCAAGTAAACTGCAGCCATCTCTGGTTATTCTTGGTACTAATTTATGTAAGCCTACTACAGGCTACCACTGCTTTTATCGTATGGCTACTAATCTCACAAACACAACACATGCGTACACAGGTAGAACAACTAACGCTTATAATGTCACCTACTTGCATAGTTGATGGAACATTTATTAATCTGACAAAAGGCTGAAGAAAACCTTCCTGCCTCTTATGAGTTAACATTACAGCAGAATGGATGACCACATCTCTCAATGATAAATGATGAGCATTTTCACTATCAATATGAAGTCTTGCAAATTGAATCTTTTGCATCAATAGGCCAGTCATAAACTGCATCTATATATGTTTATGTATATGTACTTACTAAAATAATGAATATCTCACCTCCTTACTCAGAATTGTACGATTTTGTACCACTGCAAACAAAATTTTCATAGCCTAGTAGAAAAGATTATATATACATTTGAAGATGGTTATAAATGCAAAAGTAGCTATACCTCATCTGGAACTTGCTTGGCTTGAACAGTGATTTGCTGATACAATGCCAGTGGAATTACAATTGAATCATCTGGAGTAAACTCCTGTTAACAAACAACACAAAATATATACACACTATTGCAAGCAAAGTACATACCGCTCAAATGTAACGTCGTCTTGCGAGAGTGCGAGTGATTAAAAAACTTGTTAATTAAAGGGTGTGGCACCCATTTTGCTCGCAAGTATTCATCCCATTTCGTTTGGGATGAATACTCATGAGCGAAACAGTTGCCACACCCTTTAAGTAACAAGTTATTTAATCGCTCACACACTCACAAGACAACGTTACATTTGAGCGGTACCACGTGTATCTATAAACACGCTGCTCCATTCATTTATATATTTAGCTGGGAGCATCATACACATAGTATTACTGCAATGTCTGATGAAACAAAAACACTAAATTTTTTAGCACAATTAACACTTTTTGTTTCATTGTAAATAATTTTTGTAATCATACGAAAACCTCTTACATGAAACATTTTTTGCACAGATTCCAAACATTAACTAGCTTCCAACTAAGACACAATAACAATTACTACTGTAGCTACCAGTGCTACAAAAATTTGAGATACTCTAATTGAGCAGTCACAGAACAAATTTTGTTCAATGCAAATCTTATGTATGAAAATATTTATACAAAAAGTTTTTCATGAAAAAATTTTTGCACAGAAATTTAAAGCAAACTATGGCATGACATGGGTAAGTAGTAACATTCCCTTAGAATCTTAAATAAAATTTTGTCATTCACTGCCATAGTAACATGCAAATTGGTGTGGTATGCATTTGACTGATACCATACAATATGGTAGTACTTTATAGAAGGTATCATGAAGGTTGCCCAAAAATATTATCCAAATACCAACTATGCTTTTGAATTGGTTAGGCATAATCAAGCCAAATAACCTGAAGTGGAATGGCTACTTCACTTTTCAATAATGGTAGTCAAGGCACACATTGAGCCATAATTCCATAGTTAGTATATACTCACTCAATAATCTGGATTGATTGCAGAGATACTTCTTGTATGACTCTTTGTAATGCTGTATAACCAGGGGCGGCTCCAGGGGGGGTTCTGAGGTTTCCAGAAACCGGTCAAGTGTATTCAAGCAGTTAAAAAATCTATTTTGCATTGATTTGGAAAGGCACAAGACGGTCAGATTGAGATACTCTAATAGAGCAGTCAATCACTCTAATAAAGCAGTCACAGTATTCAAAGAAGCAGTGTAGCAAGCAAGCTATACTTTATCATGCAGTAATATTATAGTTAGTGGAAGGCGGAACAGGCAGTTATTTTTTTTGAAGGTCTTCACAAAAGTCTAGCTATGCTCCTGATCAGAAACCAATCACCAAAAAATCCTGGAGCCATCTATGATAACGGGTGCATGAAACATAGCTGGAATGACCACACAGATTTATTTTCAGTACTCAAATGTTGGGGAGCGTTTTCAGTCACTCAATTGAGATTTATAATGCACCTGAAGCCATTCTTTCTTCTAATGTAGTATGCATTAGTCCACCAGTTATAAATCATAAAAATTGTAAGGAAAAATTACCAATTTTACATTATTTTATGTAAATAAAAAGTAATGAAACAAGAGAGGTCATTGACACTTGCAGCTATACTAGTGGACATTTAATCCCAACTTCAGTCATGGTAATTAATACCATTAACAGGCTGTACATAAAAAGGAATTAAATGTACATTAGTATAACTGCAGTTGTCAATGACCTCCCTACTTTTATTTCTATCCTACTAAATGTAACATTTCTAATTCATTACATTGAAATTCAACATGAAGATTATATACAAATGTATACCTTAATAGCTGCTTGTAATTCAGAGATGTCAGAACCACACAGTGTTAGAGCAATGGCCTCACGAACATTTTTGTAACTTTTGCCATACAGGACATATGAGTCAACTGTTGCACTCTTCTATAAACAAGAATAGACATTCTCTATACAAAACTTTGCACAGATGCCTTTTTTGCAGGCTGCAAACTATCAGGTATCAACCAGTTAAATCCTGAGTTGTCCATTAGTGTCTTTAAAATCTGCATGCCAAATTGTCTTGCGATATATTTGATTAAGAATTCATGTGGTTGACCATGATAACTATTTAGACATTCGAATTTTACTTCATCAAACAAATAGTCTAAAGTGCTTTTTGCTAATGGTGACTGCAGTGTTCCGACATCACCACTGGTGTGGTGGTATTCTGACAAACAATTAGCAGTAAAAGACAAGCCATATCGTAGACACGCTATGGCTTCCAAATACTTCAGAGTAATAGTACCATCAGAATCTTGATAAACACTGTGACCTTTTCTGATCATTTCTAATGTAAATTTAATTCTGTTCTCCAACGATACTATTCCACTTGAATGCATAAAAATGGAATCCTACAGATGTGAGACATATGTCTTACAACCAGCTAACATCTTTGCTTAATAAATTTCAAGGAATACAATAAAGTCAAATAATGACTTAGTTAATGATGCACATACCTCAAAACACTGCACACATAGAACATACAAATCTTGATCTTCCTGTGCTAAATCTTGTGATCTCTTAAAGTATTCTTCCAGAAGAGCTTGTACATTAGTGTAGCTACCAAAAAGTAAAAGTAATGTATTTCATTTAGTAACATAACAAAAAAAGCTTATGCAAAACATTCAAAGTGTATTAAGATAAATGACACCTATTTATTTAATGCATTTATGTTCTATATGTTGTACTTTTGTGGAGAGGGAGCTGATCGTGGAATAAAGGAAATCATTTGAGTAGACTAAGTATTACATAGTCTTTCCTTAATAATGTAGTTACTTGCCAGAAAAACTATTACCTTAATTAAACAGCTACTTTGCTTACTAGCAATCTATACCAAAGACAGCCAAGCACCCTTTTTTCACAACTTGACTGATTTGGTATACATATCACCTCTTTTGTATTTACAAACTCCAAAGCTTGTGGCCTGCTTTGGGGCTTATTTTTACCTGCCTTTTTCTACAGGAACAAATAACAGGAAGAAAATCTATGGTATGTGTACTTATTTTACATTACATCTCAATGATTGTTTAATCTGGTTTCTTCCGTAAGGTTCTTCTACATTTATTAACCAATCTACATACCATTTTATCTCATACCTTAGCAGTTTGCCTGGTAGGTGTAATAACAAATTATTTTTTATTTGTACAACCCTAATCACAAACTTTATTGCACATGTTTGGGTTAACTCTATGGCTATTATCCTTCAAACTACAAATTTAAAGCTGATGGTTACTCTATCAACAGACCAATCTCCATTCTTTCCTTCCAGTATAGACACAACAGAAATCGGTCTTTTTATCAAACAATCGGTATAACTCTATCATTGTTCACTGGATTTGCACGAAAATTGGTACACTGAAACCTTACTTTCAGTGATATTGGATTAGGTATTTGTAATTTAACTGTGTTTGTTAAGTGTGCAAAAGAAGGAGAATAACAACAAGAAAAAAATAAACTGCAACTATGGTTGCTTGTGTCTCAGGAATGGCTACAGCTATTTTATAGTCTCCCCTACCTGACAGGCAACTCCACTGTAAAAATCACTACATTTGAATAAAAGGGCATGGAGCTACATATGCATGAAAATTGTATTTTTGTTCTTCCTATTAATGACATAAAGGTGTGGTATGGCAGCTTCTTTGCCGCATAACACAATATCATGTGTTTTCATTAGTATAAGTGCACACATTTTGTCATGAAAATAGCTTGGCCTCATATGTCTGGCATCACTCTTATTCTTTGATGTGGTGTTATAGATGTTCCCCAATGATGAATTATGTTACAAAACAGTTAACAAACAAGTGTACCGAAACAAGCTTGTAGGGATATACAAATAGAAAGTGCTTAAAAATGGAGATTGTCAACCAAAGTTCACATTTAGTCCCTACTTTAACCAATATAAATATAGCATGGCTTCAAAATTCTTAATTGAATATATATATGACTGCTCTATTAGAATATTTTTATTCAAGTACAAGCTAAGCCTACTCTAAAATATTCATTCTCCCTGGCTCTTTACTGCTACTAATGTAACTGGTTTTAAACTAGTTACTATATACAACAGTATATATGATCAAAATAATTTTCAAAATTGCTGAGATGAATCATTACATACATTGTTGTCATGCATGCAAACAGCTTGAAGTAATGACTTGAAAGTTGGTCAGTACCTGGAATAACCATTGTAATGTAAACTTTTTGTGGTTTGACAAATTTGGGATAATGGACATGGAGTTATAACAAACCATGTGTAACAGATGTGTGATCTAGTTTTGTGAATAAAAAACAATAGTTTATTGATATAGGAGTCTATAGCCATCACTGCACTCTTTTTATGGAATCATGTGAGCTTGAATTTTAAAACCAAAGCTATAGTCAATTACCTAAACTCTAGCATAAGCTGCAGGAGATATGATCTTATAACTGGAGCAGGATCTGTTTTTTCATTGTTGAATGGTGACAGTATTCTAGTAGATCTTTTTTCAGCAAACACAATATCCATCAGCATCATTATTAAGTCATGATCAGGAGGATTAGGCATGTTTGGTTCAAAGCAAAGAGTAGATACGACTTCCATAAAGAAAGAACAACATTGATGTCGAAATCCGATATGTCTCTGTAATAGCCTAAAAAAAAACAATAAGTTTGTAATAATAAGAACATGGTATTATGACAGCTGGCTCTTACTGAGATTCATTAACTTCTTGACCTCCTGCTTGAGTCTCGTCTTCTCTGTAATGTGATTACAATTACTGTGTATAGTGACCAGTTCTTACATTTTCCAAGTTTTCCTGACATTTATATCCAAAGAATCTACAACTTTTTTCACTTTCAGTAGAGTAGCCTTAGACTGAAAGTTTGGCTTAGCTAAATACTAAAGTGAAAGTAATGGATATGGCAGGTATATATAACATACATCATGTTATTTTCAAACTACACCTTTCAAACATACTTAATATAAACAGGCTGTAGGACCATGTGTCCTGTAAACCTTCAGCACTTGTGCTGTAAAGCCTTAAAATATGAATAAATACAATACATTCTAGTAGGGTTTGTATTATCCTAACATAAATATCAACCAGAAACCACTTTCACAAAACCTTCACAGTGTCTTGACAGTATTAATCAGGCACAACTTCAAAACAACCTAAACTGGTTTATTTTTTAAAGGTTATTTAATGGAATTTGTAGTGACTGACTGACTTACTAACTTACTTGATAATGATTTCATATTTACAGTTTGGCTCAATATGTACCTTTTGGTACACTGCCGGAAGTACAATGCATGTCAGTCTGTCCTTTGTGTCTCATCTCAGTAATGCAAAGGTTTCAATTTGCAGGTAGCATGTCAATGGTTTTGTGTGGTGTGGTCTATCATGCACAAATAATTCATAATTTTCATACCATATCTGCATGCACGCTTCATGTATTGTTCTCTGCATGTAGGGCTGTGCAAAAAGTAGAAATAGCAATTATAAGCGGGCACATTGTTTGGCATGTCTAAGTCGTCTGGCACCATTCTTTCCTTTGATCACTAACAAGTAAGTGTATAAGACAGTAGAGATCACTATAGTAACAATTTAAAGTGCTGAAACATGGGAGGTCATTACCAGAATTGTAAATTTAATCCCTACTTTAGCCATGATGGTTTATTGCTAATTATATGGGCTAAAGTCAAGATAAAGTTCACACCTCAGGCGATGACCCCTCTTGTTCAGCAACTTTTGTTATTATCATCCCTATTAATTTAACTATAAACTTATTACCGCCCATAGTCTTTTAGCTGAAATAATGATTTGATCTTCAGTGAAATTCAAACTGATGTGTTCAGCAAACATTTTGATGACACACATCCTCTGCCACTTATGCCTGCACATAAAACACCATAACATTATACCCACTACAAGTATTCACATACCTGTTAGCAATTCTTAACTCTTCAGCTACGGTGTTTGGTTCAGTTTCAAAGCTCAGTACAGTATCAATCACATTGCTTATTTTATGCAACTTTCTAATCCAGTTCTGAACAGTATGGTGATCCCATTGGTTAAATTTTGGTGCAAAAATATCTAACACTTCCTGTACTGCAAAATATGCCAAATTCTATGAATGAAAGCAAAGAAGTACCTGTCAACCATTTAACAGAATCATATGTACACAAAATATGTTCAGCAGTTGATGCAGTTTAATTGGTGAGGAATTTATGTAGCAAATTGGTAAAACTAGGTGCATCCACTTTAAACAATGCCAAATAATATGAACATTAATGCTTCATGGATAAAAGGGAATCCTATCCAAACAAATAGTACTAATATGGTTACATAGTGAAACCACCAAGAATAGCTAATCCCTAACAAATAAACCACAACAATAAAGTAGGTGTCTGAACACTGACAGTATATTTTGGCAAACAAAGACAATGTATTTAGTAATCAACTAGTATTTTTTTTAAAAAATTGTTAATTTATAAATGAAGTAGGGATCTATGCAATAAAAAGTAGTGAAACAAGAGATGAATGGTGGTATTACAGCATAGCTTGGTGGGAAAGTCCCTACTTTGGCACATTACATTGGCATTGAACAAAATAATTATTATAGCTAATAGTTATAGCATTTGTAGTTATCCATACATGTATGGATAGTAACAGTACAGTTTGGTCTTTGCCAATTACTTAGCTATAAAGACAAGGCATACGTAGCTATGCAATATGCATGAAACTGGTATAGTTGCAATACCTTGTTATTTTACAGTTTGTTCACAACATACCATTTCAGCAGCAGGGTATGGGACAGTCTTAATGAGCACATCAACTATACTGGGTTCCATGGATATCAACTGTTGAAACTGTTGGATATGAGCTTTGACACCATCATATGCAACATGTACAGCAATGAGCAACTCAAGAAGATTTCCACTAGAATGAGTCTTCTGTACAACTGAATCAACAGCTTGACGAACCAACTAAAGGATAGAAGAATAATAAAAATTGTGAATGGGCATTTTCGGCAGTTAAATCAATAAAGAAGAAAGCCACATGATACAGATTTTTTGAAACATACCACTGTATACAACTGTCACATGGATACAAAATGTAATACAACACAACTGCACATGTACATGTAGCAATAATAATTTGATGATGTTGAAGCATGATACTGTCATACTCTAACATACCTTTCCCAAATTAAACACCATGCACAGAACTAGATGGCATGGAATGTCAATCCTTTGACCAATGACATGCAAAATAACACATAACAGTACAAATGTCAGGATTCATAATGTATACGTATCAAATATTTAACAAAGAAAACTGAGTATCAAGATAGTGAATATACTTGCTACACATACCTCAACTTCACATTCTTGGGTTGTCCTGTATACAGATTTAACAAAATCAAATAGGTACAAGTTGTATAATTCCAAGCATTCTTCCGGGTGACTTGAAAACTTTTCATCATTTAGAAATTCACCCAAGGCAGTCGTAGAAACCAAATCATATAACTGAGTATACAGTAGAACTCCAAATTGCGCTAAGTAGAGAAATATCACATAGCAATGTCAGCAAAATTGTCTTACTTAGTGTTTAACACATAAAGTCACATAACACACTTACTTGCAGTAGCAGTTGCATTGTTCCACTGGGAGTCAATAGCATTCTTTACCAGCCAAGAAAATGGAAACTTGCAAATGTAATCTGGGGATGCTAGTAATGTTCCTATACCAGGAACTTTTCCTCTGTAGTTCTGTTGTTGTTTTTGGTTCTTAGCTACAACATCATCGTAGGTAAATCGGCAGACTTGTTTGTTTGAAAAAATTCCTAGCCAAAGTTGAGCAATAAGTGAAGACTGACCATCCTTCACGTTATGAATTAGACTGAGGTTATAATTCTTATCAATGGAGCCCAATATCTTTGCAAATATTGGTACTATGACTTCATCAAACTTTCTAGACAGACAGTTTATGAATGTACCACCTTGTCTCAATTTCTTAGAGTCCACTGACTCAATATATGCCCAGTCTTCAGCATTAGGCATGTCAGAATCTCTCTCGGACATCACATTACTGATGTGATCAATAAGGATGTGATGAAATCTTCTTTCCCCTAACAGATATGGCTTGATGTAAATAATAGTTATATTCCAGTACAAGAGTCCTAGCTATTACCCAAATTTGAGGCAAAGCTAAGGACAGTCAAGAGTGATAGCTAAGATATTGCTCTGGGATATATATCCCACTGTGAATCATAACCTATAAATTATATTTATTCATTAAGCAACTAAAGATACAAGTTGTGTCAAATTTAGTTCTACAGTGTCACTACAATTTTAGAATGATAATTCATAAATGGCTCTGAACACAAAGTGGTTATGTGTAGGGACCTAAGGAATGGTACAATAATCACTGAGCTTTGGATAGTGGCTTTTGACTATGTATTGTGTGGCTCTTGCTGCTGGGCTTCCTGATCATATTAGTGCTCACTTAATGCTAAAATAACTCACTGGAGGGGAGTCATGTGGGGTGGCTGTGTATGTGTGTGTGTGTGTGTGTGTGTGTGTGTGTGTGTGTGTGTGTGTGTGTGTGTGTGTGTGTGTGTGTGGAGGGGGGGGAGGAGGGGAGTCATGTGGGGTGGCTGTCAGTTATAAATTAATTAAAAATTACTAGACAGATGCTAAAGCATGTGGGGGCGAGCCTGAGCTATGTTTTATTTGATGTTTGATTGCATATAGCTTAAGTTGAGTAAATTTAGCAATATGTTAGTGATCTCATAATTACATTGGTGAAAATAGCTAATGGGTATACAAAAATTAGTGATTTTGTTAATACATCAAATATCAAATATGCCTAAAATAGCAGTTATCAACCGTGCGTTTTGCATGCATGCTTAATATGTAGCTATATGAAATTAAGAACGCGCTAATCAAAAGGTTGCAGGTTCGATGCTCAGGCTGGGTTCTGTACTGTTGTTTCCTTGAGCAAGAAACTTTACTTCCATTGCTCACAGCCACCCAGCATTCGGACCTGTGTGGACAGCTTTGATTGTGGCAACAGGTTGACCACACGCATACAGTTTAATGATGTTATGCTCTACTACAGCTTCAACTGTTGGGAAAAGATGAAGGACATTATTAAAGCTAGATGAATCAGAAACGTGAGCAGGTGTTCTTGTCAAGTGTCTCCAGTCACTCTCAGTTACTTCACAATTCCTTAACCACATTATTAATAAATTTAGAGTCCTTTTTAGCCAATCATGTAATTTTTATTTTGTTTTCAAGTTTGGCAAAGCACTGACCCACTGCATCCGTGAAACATAAGATTAATTTGTCATGGCTTTAGTGATAAACCTTGCATTTCTTTCATCTCGTGATTCTTGGGCTCTTTTTTCTCTATCACGTTCTTTTCTTCTCCTTAATCTCTCATCTCTTTCCATGTGTGCGCGGGTGCTACTGTGCACGTGAGGTAGCTCTGGGACCACTACCAAGTGTGGGGACTTTCCGATTTGTATAGGAAATTTAGTTTGTGCACGCGACGTATGTACCATTTGAACTACCAAATGTGGTGCTTTCCAGCTTCTGTTGGGCAATTTTTGTACACGCGACGTATGTACCATTTCAACTACCAAGTGTGGGGCTTTCCGGTTTCTTTTGGGAATTTTCGTGCACGCGACGTACGTACCATTTCAACTACCAAGTGTGGGGCTTTCCGGTTTCTTTAGGGAATTTTCGTGCATGCGACGTATGTACCATGGCCACTTGACAATACTGGGGCTCGCTCAGGCTCGCCCCAATTAACTGTACCTTAGTGTGCAAAGCATTTCAGGGAGGGAGGATCTGAGGACATGCACACCTACAGGAAATTTTTGTTTTGAAATTTCAATTGAATGTTTTGAGATTGAATCTAAGAGCATTTTCAGTGGTACACTTGAATAGGATACTCCTATCATACAGTACAGTGGTACTGTATATTAGGGATCATTGAGGTTTGCACTTTCTCGCAAAAAAAAAGATTATCCAGAAACCAGCCTCATGGCACCTTGACAGTTTTGGTTAGATAAAAACACCCATTCTTCTCACTGACAGCACAAAGTATCGATTCATGGTAGCTAGCATGTGATGGCTTCCCTATGTCTGTAACGGATATTGTCAACGTTTTTCTGGATTGATTGCAGAGGAGCTCCTTTTTTGTTTGTAACGCTGTGTAATGGCTGAACAATGTGTGAACATATCTGAAAATGAAGTGTGATGGCTACTTCACTTTTTCAGCAGATGGTTGGCGATGCGATCAGACAAAAACTTCAAGTATAGTATCCATGTGGTACATGCTGGTTCACCAGTCATAATTATGTTAAAAAGTAAATTCAGTTAGGGATCACAGCCATAAAAAGTAGTGAAACGAGGGAGGTCGCCCGCACCTGAAGATATACCAGTGGACTTTTAATCCCTACTTCAGCCATAGATATAGACTGAAAGTCCACTGGTATACCTGCAGGTGTAACATTTTTTATGGTTAAAATTCCTAATTATTCTGTAATATTATGGAATTGACTAAATGAATACCATTAATATACTGTACAAGTACATATATCAGTAAATGAAGGAATTTTAGATTGACCCATGCACTTGATTATGTATAGATATATGTGTTTATGGAGACAGATTGAATAAATGGCAATATATACTATATAGCAGAACCACTGAATATTCTATTAGAGTAGTTAGGTGACTGCTCTATTAGAGTATCTCGATCACTTACGCTTTCAGCACTGATTCACGTAGTATTCCATTCTTGCATAATCTGTAACACAAATCATACTAAATCAAGGCAAAGTAAGTCAGCTAATGACTAAAAGAGGTACAATATTTGCTGTACATTAGCAACTGGGCATTGGAAAAAGTGGACATTGCCCCTCCATTCTTTAAAGTGGGAGGGGGAAGGGAAATTGCCTCTTCTGCCCTCCTAACGATGATTTTGATGTCTGTATACACTTGGTATGATTCTAATGATTGCCATGACAGGAATTAGGAAAACATGTGACACATGCACCCATGAGTATCGAATTGGCTTAGATACCTACTCATGGGTATCTATTGGATTTTAAAAACATCATCATGACAAAACTTCAAAGCATACTATGCATGACATATATAGTATAATTAGAAATGTATGAACAGGGTGAAGCCATGCACATAAAAAACACCATTGATATGTGAGACCGAGCCCTCTGAAAAAAAAGTAATGTTTCTCTTATCAAATTACTCAAATGCTGTCCCATGCAATGCACGTGTAAAATAAATGTTTTATAATACTTTTAGGAAGTTAGATGAAGGTTATAACTAACAAAATCATTGGTAGTTTAAACAATACCCACACAGAAGTAAAGTATTTTATGTACACCACATTCATAAAGTAGTAAAACACTAAACACATACCGTCATAGTCAGCATCTTCACTTGGGATCAAATCAATTAGTAATTGTATTCTTCCAGTAGTTCGTTGTCTATTTTCTTCATTGTCCTGAAGACGAGATGCAGCTGTTTGGATTAGCTTGTGTATTCTTTTGGAAGCATTGAACAATGGAACTCCAGCAGAACTGCTTTCAGCAATAGCATTACTTGTAACATTAGTGCTAAATATTTTACTCATTGAGTGGTAAAATGCACTGGGTAGAGTAAAACTAACATCCTTAGGTGGACTAAGGTCATCAATGTGAACTGAATACCACTGAGCTCCTTGAAACCCTACAAATTTGGTACCTCCAACTTGTTTGGGTAGTTGAACAATAAAGACAACATGAGTTGCTTGTAGTGGGAGAACACATTGGTTGCTGCTGGAATTCATCTGTACTGCAGACACTCTTTCATCAATGATACGATGTCTGGCACAAGCAATCAAGTCAATGTTAAGGTGACCAGCATCACATTGAATTATAAGTAGGCAATCCTCTCCAGTACGACGTCTAAATATTGGTCTAAAAACAGAAGTTATAAATTACTTGAAAGATACCATATTCATACAATCTTATCATATAGTATGGTAGTACTGCATAGTAGTGATCCCCCCAAAAGTGACCCAAATTGCTACCCATTAAAATCATCATAGAAATATCTTAGCACCTTTACCACTGCCAGATATAGCATTAAAATAATAAAACACTTACAGAAGAATGAACACTGAATTAAAAAATAAAAACAAATTTTAGTCTGCCTGCCTGCCTGCCTGCCTGCCTGCCTGCCTGCCTGCCTGCCTGCCTGCCTGCCTGCCTGCCTGCCTGCCTGCCTGCCTGCCTGCCTGCCTGCCTGCCTGCCTGCCTGCCTGCCTGCCTGCCTGCCTGCCTGCCTGCCTGCCTGCCTGCCTGCCTGCCTGCCTGCCTGCCTGCCTGCCTGCCTGCCTGCCTGCCTGCCTGCCTGCCTGCCTGCCTGCCTGCCTGCCTGCCTGCCTGCCTGCCTACCTGCCTGCAGTTGTAAAGCTAGAGGCTAAATGATGCATCATATGGCCACCATATTATGCCACACAATTACAATGCACCAGTGGCATGTGCCTTTTGGGGTTCTGATGAGTGCCTGTCCTCCACGCCTTAATTTTTCTTATCTTCAATCATGCTAGTCGTCATCTTCACACAATAAAACCATATTGAGGAGTTAATTTTCCATATCAACACTTTCCATATCAAAAGTATTTAAAGTGCTCAGATTGCTGTAAAGACACCTACACAAACCCTAACCATAACTAGACTACTGACTGATATATAATTAAAGCTAAACCCCTAACTAACTAAAACTATGTGTGTACTGGTAAATTGTGTTACAAACTAACCATTTACCTGTAGTTTTATAGAATGCCAATGTTCTGTCCTCAATGGGTTCTGTTAGGATTGACCATATACCGTTCATGTACTAGCAGCACCAACTGCCTGCCTGCAGTTGTAAAGCTAGAGACTAAATGATGCATCATATGGCCACCATATTATGCCACAATTACAATGCACCAGTGGCATGTGCCTTTTGGGGTTCTGATGAGTGTCTGTCCTCTGCACCTTAATTTTTTTTATCTTCTATCATGCTAGTTGTCATCTTCACACAATAAAACCATATTGAGGAGTTAATTTTCCACCTCAGATTTGACCTTTGGTGACCTTTACAGGCAACTTTTTCAATAACTTTTATAGGTTTTACAGCACAAGTGCTGAAGGTCTGTAGGCCACCCGGTCCTACAGCCTGTTGATAAAAGTGTTTGTAAAGGTGGAGAAAGGAGAAAAAATCCATGACTGGCATGACCTAGGCAGCCTTGAACCTGTAGCCATCCGATTAACGCTCAAATGCTTATAGGAGTCTGTCAGGCAGCCTTTCTCCTTGTCAATTTCATGTATATGTATCCATAAGAACTCTAGAGAGTGATCAAAGTACCCTATGTGGAACCAAATGAACATTAGTATATTTATTAAGGCATTACAGCACAAGTGCTGAAGGTCTGTAGGACACCTGGTCCTACACCCTGTTTAAAGTTGTTACATAAAGTGTATTTATTCTGTATAACAATTTGACATGTTAATACTTAGGGATAGATCAATTAACTGCCATGGGTTACATGGTCATTTTTCTGAATGGCTGGTTTATGTATATATGAGGTACAATTTGTGTGAATTTTGCAAATTCTTGATTCACTAAATTTTAGCTGCATGTTTTTGTATGAATTCACACATTTTGACTAAGCTTTCTGGATTCTACTTTTATTGAATCGTCATAGTGAAGACAATTGCATGTGTTTTGTAGTTTGCAATTGCAGAAATTTCTGCTGTAGACTATTTAGATTTATATGAACTCGCAAACATAAAATGTTTAATATCTGTCACTGAAGAATATTTGAAACCATACTATACAGTATATTAGTGCACATCAGACTATATTGTTTTTAAAGCTATTTCTGTGAAACCTCTCTAATTCAACTCCTGTATCTAATCCAGATTATCTCTGCAATTTGACAACATTTGCTGCACCATTGAAATAAGACTTTGTCTGTTTGATATTGCATGATAATCCAACATGCCCACACAGCTTATTGAGCAACATAATGGGTGTTATAACCCAATATATATAATAGGAAAATTTACACAGGCAACTAAACTAGGTAAAAATGATTTATTACTCATACATACCATATATAGGTACTGGTCATGGTGCAGGTTTTAAAATCAAAACATTTGTCCAAGATTAAAGTAGCGCGACTTATTTATATTTTAAAATAAGTTGTCTGGAATGTAGTAACTTAATAGTTTTCTTAATATTCTTATTTGTATTTATTGTATAGTTTACTGTGTAATGTCAGTAGGGTTGCAATGAGATAGTAATGGAATTGGCAGTTACATCTGCACATATTGATCACTAGGTTAGTAAGCACTGTTTAGTGCTAGTTCCTTGTACAGTGTACTACCAATCACAGCACGCCAACATAATGCTTGATATACTGTATATACAGCAATTAAGGATACACATAGAATGGGGCATTGTTACAGGGTGACAACTAAAATAAAATACCACTTGCTTAAGTGTAGCTACTGGCTATTTTATATTCCATAGGCATTAGCACCATTTTATCCAAGTGTTTTATCTTAGTATGCAGTGCATTTTACTGTGCAATGTACATTCTACGTATGTCTTGAAGTTAATTTTTATAGAGATGTGGTCTCTTAACACAGGTGGCCACTATAAGACAGGTTCCACCTTACAATTGTAAATGATATCACATATCTAACTCAGCATCTAATAATTATGTTGGAAGTACAAATCTGCACTATGTTTAAGTACCATAGCATGATGTGTGTGGGAGGGAGAAAATAGGGCTACTTTTTGCTCTTATATATGGCTGTAACTTTGGAATAGTAAAAGCTATGCACTTTCTTTAAATGTTAGCATACTCTTCAGAGCAAGAGCATTAATTTGACACCAAGTTTGTGAATTTTGAACCATTTATAGGTGAGACAGATGAAAAACTGATCATTTTTAAGCATTAAATTGGATGTAAAGGTCACCAAAGGTCAAATCTGAGGTGGCTCCCTATCAAAAAATAACATTTATGATACATACAAACTATGTGGCAAGTTTCATGCTTTTATCCAAAAGTGCACAAAAAAGGTCTTAGCACCCTAACTACCGGAAATGGAGTCAAATATCCTTGCCTACTGGCGTGGTGACCGGTACCTACTCTATTACAACGTAGTGATTCCGTGTTACACTCACCATAATTATTTATTAGGCGTACGCGCCTAACAGATAGTATGATTTTTATGAAAAGTTTTCTCCGAAAATTATAAGTGCATGCGCTTAACAACCCGACTTTACAGTACTAATACAACAGCCATGTTCGATATTCTAATAGAACAGTCACATGTGTATATCATAGCTATATGCTATAAAAAAATTTTTAAATAACAAACTAGTGCATTAAAAAAATGAAGTAGGATGCAAGTGATAATATATGAATGATGGTATTACAATATAGCCCTGTGGGAAAACCTCTATTGTTATCTCTTGTTTCAATAATTTCTATTCTTCAGATCCCTACCTCATTTTTAAATTAATAATTTTAAAATGGTGCACACTTTATACTATTAACAGACATGAGTTGTCATTGTAAACAAGGTGCTCAGCAGTGTTACTATTACACTGCTGCTTAGGAGTTAGCTACTGTGGAATATTACAGACTGAAACCTTTTTACAACCTACTTATTTACATGCAAAAAACAACTTTTTAGCTATTTCACAGTCCCCATATGTTACACACCATTTATTGCCAAGTCCTTGAAGCTATAATTTACAACAACTGTGATTACATGGGTTACTTCAGTGTTACAAGTAATTTTCACAGATTTTGCAGTTGTTTAGCTGTCCACAAACTTTTGATCCTCAAAAATTAAATGATTATCAAAATTATCTCTAGCTATGTAATATGGTAACCTGAGTGAAAAGCGAGTAATCCATGAAAATAAAATTACAAAAAATCCTAACCCACGAAAATTATGTACCTCAAAAACTCATACATACACGGTATTCTATAAATTACAAGTATAAGTAAGAATTTTAAGTTCGATTACGAGATCATAGAAATAAAAGGTTGTGAAACAAGGGAAGTCGCCTATACCTGAAGATATATAAACTAGTGAACAATTAATCCCTAATTCAGTCTATACCTGAAGATATAATTATGGACATTAAATCCCTACTTCAGTCTATACCCACAACTGAATTAGGGATTAAATGTCCACTAGTGGTGTAGGCGATCTTCCTTGTTTTACTGCTTTTTATTTCTATGATTCCTAAAAATTTTAATTATTCCTTATATTTGTTTGTTTACTTTTTATAACATCGTTATGACTGGTGAACCCACCATGGATACCACATTAGAATGGAAGGAATGGTACCAGGCTTAATATTTTCATCTGAACACATACCCCAACAATCAGTTACTGAAATAGTGAAGTGGCCATTGCGCTTCATTTTCGGCTATGTTCAACCCATTACAAATGAAGAATACTACAAGAAGGGAAAACTGGTTCAGCCACAATGAAAAACTTGGATGATTCCCATCAACATAGAGAAGCTATCACATGGCGCTACGGTGAATGACACCTTGGACTGTCAGCAAAGGTAAATGAGGCACAAAGGAGGACACAGGTAAGTCCATGAAGCGTGCATTGTACATAATAAAGGGAGCAGTCAGGCTTAAGCAACATCAAAAAAAGAAGAAAAAAAGTACAAAGTCAAACCTGTAGCCTTAGCCGTTATCGAGTTATACTTCTCTGAAGGAATCAGTCAGTCAGTCAGGCAGTCAGTCAGTAGAAAATTCCACTAAATAAAATTAAAATTTCGTAGCAAAGCATTTGAGGTTGTATTGAAGACACTTTTCGGCTTGGTTACAACTAACCAATACTGCCAAGGCACCATGAAAGCATTGTGAGACTAGTTTTAGGGTGACAATCTTAGCCAGAAAAGCACAAACCTTCATGATCCCTAATATATATACAGTACCATTATACAGTACTATCATACTGAAACACTCCTTAGCACTTCCCTATGTTTTCATGTAATAAACAGATTCCATCATTTTGTATGAACCTCTTAGTGATAAAGACATTACCATTATTGCAATAATTTTAAATGGTTATGGTAACTACAAAGCTTGGTTGCATACCTAATTTTATTTGAGAAATCCATTTCAGTATCAAATTCTTGCAGAAGGAAACAGTGTACTTGATTAGACCTCAAGCCAAGTGAATGGTAAAGAAGATTAGTGTCAACACGTGACATCAAGTGACTGTGAGTTGTCACATGAAGTAAGAGACCCTCCTTAGGATTTTGAGGATCAAACAACTTTGCCTTCAGTAGATCACCAAGGCATGAGTGATATTGCTCTTCAAAGTATATCTTTACACAGTTATGGAACTCTTGGTCATTTCTTAAAGCTTTTAATCTTACTAAGGAATCAGGAGATGCAGTCTCTAGTAATAGACGTTTGCTCAGTGCCAATGCCTGTAAACCAAAAATTATATATGTATTACTGTGGTACACAAAATAATACACCTCTTCAATGTAAACAATGCTGCAACTTACCACAACCTTCATAATATTTTCTTCAGTTTTTACAAATTTGTACACTAGATAGTTTAATTAAGTATAAGCTATAATACTTGACTAATTGTGATCACAGAACTGCACATGTGTGCACATGTACCAGAAGCCATACTCAAATGAACATTGCTGACCACAACATGCTATACACTGCCTAATGATATATCAAAGCTGTATAATATAGGTACAAAGTACATTCAGGAAACAATACACTGGTGATTTTAATATTAGCTGAACACTTAACAGCTACTGTACATGATGACTGACTTGATATACATGTTTAGTAGTGTGTAATATCAAGCCCTACCAGCACTTTTCATTATCATGTTAGCTATCCATAAATGGATTTATAAAAAGTAAACAAACTAGTGTAAAATTTTTTTTCAAAATTAAAATATGCTGAAAAAAAAAAAGAAACAAGAGTCAGTATGTTAAAAACAAACACACACATCTCCGTTTGGACTCAAATAAACATTTTTACAGAAGCATTCTCATCTCAGTACTTATCTACTACTGATTTATGGAAACTATTTGTTTTTCTTTGCTTAATCCATTGAGTTCGAATAGAGATCTCTGTGTGTGTGTGTGTGTGCGTGTGTGTGCGTGTGTGTGTGTATGTGTGTGTGTGTGTGTGTGTGTGTGTGTGTGTGTGTGTGTGTGTGTGTGTGTGTGTGTGTGTGTGTGTGTGTGTGTGTGTGTGTGTGTGTGTCAGCGTTGAAACCGGGTCGGGTCATCCGGGTCACATTTTCTCCGGGTCATCCGGGTCCGACCCGGTTTACAAATTATCTGGGTCTGACCCGGATTGGATCACGTGAGAAACGAAATTGTTCGTTTGATGACATGGAAACTTATAAGTGCTAGTCGCATAGCTCTTTCGTGAGCCACGCCCACTTATCACGGTATAAACATACGCTCAGCCATGCCCATTTATTAGTAAGTGTAGTCTGTAGCACGAAATGTGTCCGTTGACTGTCTGCAAGCTTACGTGGAGCCACGCCCACTAATCGATTATTGTAAGAGTTATATATAGTCTAGTCTTGCAGCAAGATAAGTACTTTTTTGAGCCACACCCACTTCAATATATCGGGGAAATTGTAATACTAGGTATGCACGACGCCATACCCAATTGCTGTTTGTAAACTCACAGTAGCTACGTGGAACCAAAACCCACTGACTGATTTTAAATTATAAACTTACCGGCTTAGTTATCACATAACTACTCATTTACTCAACACGAATCGAACGTTCAAAACGTAGCCTCGCTTGCTCGAGACTACACAAAACCGAGCTCTTATCGCACGCTTCGGCTTTAATTAATCTGGGTCACATCCGGGTCAAATTCGGGTCTGACCCAGATTGCTATCCGGGTCAGTGGGTCATCTGGGTCAGCAATAATGACCCGGTTTCAATGCTTGTGTGTGTGTGTGTCTGTGTGTCTGTGTGTCTGTCTGTGTGTGTGTGTGTGTGTGTCTGTGTCTGTGTGTGTCTGTGTGTGTCTGTGTGTGTGTGTGTGTGTGTGTGTGTGTGTGTGTGTGTGTGTGTGTGTGTGTGTGTGTGTGTGTGTTTAACATGCTGGTTTGATTGACTCTTGTTTGTTTAGTTTTTTTTCAATGATTTCTACTCCAATATTTTATTTTTTAAATTACTTTACACTATTATAAATAACCCCAAGCCCAAGGGCCTTAGGCATCAGGGGCAGCGGAGAAGGGGGAGGGAGGGGGGCTGTAGCTTCATGTGAAAAAGATTATGGGGGGCTTAGCCCTCTAAAATTATCTATAGCTGTCATTGAGAGAGCCTAGCTCAATAGCATCAATAATTCGAGATACTCTAATAGAGCAGTCACAGTATTCTTCAGAGGAGCAGTGTAGTTATAAATAGGGAGATATTGTTGGTGAAGGGCAACTATTGTCAGCAGGTTGTGACCTTTTTTTATGTCTTCAATGTATAACTAGGCCATGGCACCACCAAGCTACTAGCCCCCTTAAATAAAGGTGTCTCCTCTGCCCCCGTTAGGCATATATATCAGACAAATTAAATGCGGCTATGCTATATACCAATCAGGTGCACTCACCTAATAGTAAAAAGGCAAACCTAAATTCACTCTATTTGTTTTATGCACAGATATTGATTGTGGATTTAAAGGGATGGGCTTTAAAGGGATGAGCTTTGATACTCATGAAATGTTATTCATATATGCTACACGATGCTGTACTATACATAAAAGCAACTATGGGATTCATTGATATTAGTGGTACTATTGCTAGCCATCCAACCCTGGTTATGGACCTAAGGTAAGATATATATGTAGTCAAGGCCACATAAACTTGAATATTAACTTCTTATCCTTTTATACTCAAAAAACAGTATGGTAGGGCAGATTTTTTTATTAACTGGATAGCTGAATTAGCTACTATATTAAATGACTCAGAAAGCAATTTTCTTAGACTTCTCTAGTTAGTCACCAACTATAAAGGTGCTACATGGCTGCACTCAGCCAGCAGTGATAAAAAAAATTATGTGATAAGAAAATATAAAGGCAATGCGGGCAGGGTTGAAAAACTACTAGTTGAGTTTATGTGGCCTAAGTACTTAAGTGTACATATTTTGACTATGAATACATCTGAGCTTGTGATCTTTAATATGGCTGACATGTATTAAAAACAATCCATGTATCATGAAAAGAATTATTTAGTGATGCTAGTCACTGAACAACACAATACTTCACCACTCAATACAACAGAACACTTAGCCTAAAAAAAATTATGATGACCAAAGTCAAATATAATTCTGTAGTTATTTTTTATCTGAGGTGCCAAGTGGTATATTACAGTATAACAACCTTTGCTTTCCACTGTACAACAGCTTCATCACCAGTTTCATTCTCATAATTCTTCAGCAGATGTGTCACTTGAAACACTACTGCAGCTGGAGTGTCATCTTGATACCCAACAAATGCATCTCCCACTTTAAAATCCCTAAAGCATCAAAATGTTTTTCAGTCAACTCTTGCACCACAACATAATAACAAAATGATAATTAGACTAACCTAACACAAGCATATTTGTTTGCCCAAGCTTTTACTTCAGTCAGTAATTTCTTTTGGTTTTCAGTCAGAACAGTTGAGGTAACAACAAAATGTTTCTCAAGTCTGTTAATCAGTGGTGTGGGGAATTCCTTATAAACTTTGTCTTTCTCTGCAATCAGTATCAACCTGCAGAAGGTAATGAAAACAGAATCAACCTATATCAACAATCAATATCAACCTATATATCAAATAAAACACCATGCAATATCAATACTATATTGCAGGAAAGGATACATGGTAATATGTAACAACATACTTAAAGTCATCATGTACTCTACATTTAATACGATGAGTCTGAAGACCAAGGTCTACATATCGTTTTCCTGGTAACAGAGTGTAGTACTACAGAAGCGTAAAAAATTATACCTGATCAATTCCACACAAAATCTTAATACCTGGTTGAGTACATCATAGAGACTCTCATAAAGATTTTCCAAGTTGAGAAGTATCACACTTCTTCCTGTCTCCATACAAATTTTAATTTGGTTGATGTTGCGGCAAACCTAAGATGACATGTCATAACAAACGACACCATAACTGTTGATTTGTTGCTGTCAGACCTTCAGTGCTGGTCACTGTAAAGTACTAATAATAATAAATAATAATTTGACGAAGGCCCAAAGGGCCTGAAGTTAAATCATGATTACATGAGTGAGATGAGCAAATGTAACACTGGTATTTCTTTTGCGCACACACAAAAACCAACATTTTCGTAGCTCTAATACACTCTATAAAAAGAAAATAGTTCATCAATACAGTCAATCTTCCATTGATAAACTGCGGCGGCCGCCATGTCATCCCGCTTTTGACATTTTGCTGCCTAAGATGTGAGAGCGAGGCAGGACTGCAAGTAAATAGATGAGCAATGTAAACGTTGAGGGTGCATTATGTGGGCAGGGAGGGCAGTGTTACATTTGCTCATCTCATTCATGTAATCATGATTTAACTTCAGGCCCCTTGGGCCTTCGTCAAATCAACAATTAAATTTTGTGAGATCCGCTGCATGTAACACTGGTAGACTTCAAAGCCCCTACACAAAGCTCACCTTTTCACCCACACATTCATACATACATATATAACCTGTTTTCCAAGCATACAAGCAACAAAACTTGCCTGCGTGTAAAATAAAAACCCCTCCATATCTACACATCACCTATAATCAGTAATTCACGAAACTGATTGTGCACACCGTTTTGACCGCCATATAAACCGATTACCATAATACCATTACGGTTACCATATAATACCATTACAGTTGCCATCTAACATTATCAATCACTTCACAGAATAACAATCATGTCATGGAGCATACATTATAATTATAGAAATGCCACAGTTAGTTCAGTACTTTTGAGGCATAACCATCATCAACAACTGGTCTGTAGTAGAACCATTTAAAGGTAGAGTCTTTTGACCAATCTACTGTCTGTAAGATGTCACTACCTTTCCTCAGTGCTGCTGAACTTGATGCTCCTCTGACAGAGTGTGCCTTGAATGTCTCAGTATCAATGCCCGCTTCTGATAACATTTCCTTGATCCAATGAGCTAACCGTTGTGAAGTGACTGGTTTGTGTGGCTGCACATGGGAGAGAAAGAGTGGTTGGGGTTAACTGGTGAAAAGGTTGGGTGATCTCATACTGATGGAGGCATTGGACTACACACAAACTGCTGTCTTCTGGGAAGGCCCAAAGAAGCATTCTTTAGGGGAGCTGCCAACCTTGTGCTTCTCAGTCAGAGTCAGAGAAGCCAGCCTAAATAATACCCCTTCTGGCTTGAAATATCTGAAACGTAGACCCAATGCCTGCAGCTCCGATGTTCTACAAGTCACGGTTAAGGCCATCAAGAGGATTAGCTTTCCTGACAGTGTCTTTAGAGACAAACTGGTATTGTTCCCCAGTCCTTTGAGGTGTATTACTACTACATCAACATCCCACGTACACGTGTAGCGAGGCCTAGGAGGTCTGGAATTGTAAATTCCTTTCATCAGCTGTGAGACTAATGGGTGCTGGCCTATGGGGGATCCCTCTAGGGATGCACTAGTTGTTGAAACTGCTGACCTTATGACATTAATGGAGCGATACTCAAGCCCATCTTTAAACACTTCAGTGAGGAAATCTTAAAAGGGTTGGATCCCACAGTGAATGGGATCAATTTCCCTTGAATGACACCAGCTATGCCAACGTCTCCAGCCTGACTGATAGGCTGTATTGGTACCCTTGCTCCAGCCTGCTGCCAGCAACTCTGCAGCTTGCTTCAAAACTCCGACTGAAGTATGTTGCTGCCGGATACTCTCCAGGCAGCAAGCTGAAGAACCTTCTGCGGATGTAGCTGGTTGTGAGGGTCTCTCAGGCTCTGGCAGGAAAATTGGGTAATCCACTAATAATTCCAGCAGGACTGGGTACCAAGTCTGAGTTCTCCAGCATGGGGCTATTAGAAGCACTGTGCACCTCTCTGTTCTGACCTTCATAAGGCACCGACCTATCAGAGCAAATGGGGGAAAGGCGCACCCTTTCAGCTCTGACCAGCTGATCTGCAGTGCATTGGTTGCCATTGCAAATGGGTCCGGTCTCCAGCTTACGTATTTCTCCAGTTGGTGGTTGAGACGTGAAGCAAATAGGTCCACCTGACATGGTCCGTACTTCTGGCACACATTCCTGAACACCCTTTCGTCTAGCTTCCATTCTGCTGACGTCTGGACCTGACATGACTCCCTGTCTGCTACCCAGTTGCTCGTTCCAGGTAGATACTCCACTGATAAGGTTATGTCTCTCTGCAAGCACCACCACCGCCACAGGCGGCAGGATTCTTCCATCAAATTTGGTGAGCGGGTCCCCCCCATCTTGCTGACATAAAAGCAAGTAGTACTGTTGTCCATCCTGAGATGAACGTGTACCGTATAGTAAAAAAACTTTGGCGGTAAAAAACTTTGACGAATTTGGCGAATAGCGTTCAATTCGCCAAAGTTTTTTTCGCCAATTATTTTACGAGCACATTGAGTAACTAGAACTTGAGATGAAGGCTAGTTCGTACCACCACGCAATAAAGATCGAGCTGACTTATGAAATCATTCCTAGGAATTTGTCCCACTGTTCAGTGTAAGCACTCCTTGGGATAGAATTTCCAGCCGGCTTCCCGGCCGTTCGCACGTCAGCTAGTTCATCGTCTCGCGATGGATTTGGCCAAATGCTTTGATATACGTGATAACCTCTGCTACTGGAGTTCACTGGAAAAGTAAATACGGTCGCTCTCTGAATCGAAGGAGATAGCCGCGAAGCACGCGCCTTTGCTACCACGTTGCTAGATCGGTAGCTACAAAAGTACTACTACATTCTACAACAACAACGCTAGCTACCTATACACTTACTACACTACTTAACTGATGAGTTGACACCTTGTTGTTTAATATCCTTACGTACCGTACAGTAAAATATTTGGCGGTAATAACTTTATCGAGTATTATTTCAATCGCCAAAGTTTTTTCCGCCAATTTTTTCAACAGAAGGGTTTCGTCACACTTTTTTACCGCCAAAGTTTTTTACTATACGGTATGTTCTTCCTGTCCTTTGTGAAGGACTGCACTGCGAAGGAGCCGGCTAGGAGTTCTAGGTAGTTGATGTGGAGCATCCTCTCCTCTGGGGACCACAGTCCCCCCATGCATACACTGTTGCAGACTGCCCCCCAACCTGTCAGAGAAGCATCCGTGTCTATAGTTATGTCTGGTACCTTGTGACGGACATCTCTCCCATTCCACAGGTGTAGTTGAGTGCTCCACCACGTCAGCTCTTCTATGGAAGGAGAGTCCAGAGTCACCAGGTTGTCATACAACGACGACTGTCTGAGTGACTGGATCTTCAGTTGCTGGAGACTTCAGCACCATAGTGGTGCCGGAAGCACTGCTAGGGTAGTAGCACACATCTTCCCCAGAAGTTGAGAAAGACTCTTGAGTGACACTGTCTGCTGGGACAGGAGATTCTGGGACATCTGGCTGATCTGTTGCAACTTGTCCTCAGGGAGGAATAGCTTCATGGTTGTGGTGTCCACCTGAAAACCCAGGAATTGGATCTGCTGGGAAGGCACAAGCTGGGATTTTTCCTTGTTGATAGTGAAGCCCAGTGACTCCAGGAGTAACACCGTCTGGTTCACTTGAGATTGCAGTACTGCCAGTGACGGATTCATTATCAGCAAGTCATCCAGATAGATGATGGTTCTTAGGCCCTGGCCCCTCAAGAAGGCCATCACAGGCTTCAGTAGCTTTGTAAAAACTCTTGGAGCACTGGTCAGTCCAAAGGGTAAGCAAGTGAACTCGTACGTGCTCCCTATCCATGTAAAGCGGAGGTATCGGTCAGTGTCTCCAAAAGATGTTCACCAATAGGTAGGCGTCTTTCAGATCGATGGAGCAAATCCAAGCGGACACTTGTAGTAGGTCTCTTATCATCCTGGTTCCCTCCATCTTGAAGTGGTACTTCTGAATAAAGCAGTTGAGTGGCCTTAGGTTTATCACTGGACGGTAGGAGCCGTCTTTCTTTGTGACCAAGAATATTCTGCTCACAAATTGGTCCTGGCTGGGGATGGTTTTGACCACTGCTTGCTACTGGAGCAGGGTTTGTATCTCCTCCTCTATCAGCATTTGATCTGAAGGTGACTTGGCCACTGTGTGGGACGGGAATGCCTGAAATGGGGGGGGGGGGGGGGGGGGGGGGGGGGGGAGGTGGGAGAATTCCAGATGGTAGCCTTTCACTACTTCTAGCATCCAAGGATCCGAAGTAACCTGCTTCCAGCTGTGCAAACAGTGACTCACTCTGCCTGCTGTTGGTAGTGCTAACTGTGAAACCGTGCTCGTGGATGATTGTGCAGGACTTATTTGGAGTATTTGGCTTGCGTAGGGCAGCGAGGTGGCTGGCCTCTTGGTTTCTATGGCTGCTGCTGCTGCTGCTGTGGCCTGTGGTGATGTGGTTTGTTGTACGGCTTGTAGTGGCACTGGGTCCTGCTGCCGTACTTCGCAGAGGCACCTTTTGATAAAAAACTACGAAGATCAGTTTTATCATGGTCCCAAGCTCGCTTCCGAGATGCCTACTCTGAAGAGACTTTGGCCAGAGCTTTCTGCGTTTCAATCTTCTTGGAGGCTTTCTCCAGAAAGCCTGGTGCGAACAGTTGGTCCTCCCTCTTGTCATAAGATTCAGTTGCTAGACCCTTCAAGCTTGGGTTGATTCTAGCCCAGGCTATCTTTCTCCTCTCCAGGTTTACGGCATTAGATGCACTTCCGAGGAGGACAAGGGCATGCTGGGTAAACAACATGGTCTCTTTCCTTGATACCTCAGCCCGGGGGTTGGTCAAATCTTCCCAGAGGCACATAAGAGGGCTGGACACATCTAAGAGAGCCTCCTGTAACTTGTAGAGGACCTTCTCCTGACCAAAATGAGGGTCTTTCCCTTTACTTTTTAGTTGCTCTACGACATCTTCATCTAGCTTCGAGGCATTGAGGACCGGAGTGTTAGAAAAATCATTGAGGATCTCATCTTTTTCACTGTCAGTTAGACAGCAGTTGAAATGCTTCTCGAGGAAAGCAGTCATTGCCTCCGATGGGGTCCATGTGGTTGGAGTGTCTACTGTAGGGTCGAACTCCACCAACTCCAAATGTCGTCTTTGGATTCGGCGTCCTTTTCGGTCCCTACATCGTCGGAGACTGGCGGTGTCTGTTGCTGTGACGGTCCCGCCATGTGAGGCCACGACGGTCCCACCATGTGAGGCCACGACGGTCCCACCATGTGAGGCCACGACGGTCCCACCATGTGAGGCCCAGCTGCCTGGTTCCAAGTAGGAAACATCGGAAAAGGACACCACATTTGAGGGGGGTAGAGGACTGCCTCCGCCTATAGCCTTCTCACTAGGGGTAAGGACGGAGGGGTCGGGAAGTCCAAGAATCTCCGAACGTTTCATTGGGTCCTTTAGAATATTGTCGATGTTTGTATCTTGGAACTGTGTGTCCGCCATCTTTTCAAGCTACGAGCGTTGTGCAGCAAAAAGAAAAAGTGGGATGGCATGGCGACCGCTGCAGTTTATCAATGGAAGATTGACCATATTGATGAACTATTTTCTTTTTATAGAGTGTATTAGAGCTATGAAAATGCTGTATTTTGTGTGTGCGCAAAAGAAATACCAGTGTTACATGCAGCAAATCTCACAAAATGTAATTATATTCAAAAAGTTTAAATCTAAACTAAAAATGCAAGTAAACTTGATTAACAAGTTTTTTTCATAGCAGAAACATACATGCTAGGGTTGAAACCAGGTTGGGTCACCCGAATCATCTCAGTCAGCTTTTGTCTAAGTCATCTGGGTCTGACCCACCTTATACAATATCCGGGTTTGATCCATGTGTGCAAGTGAGTGACAAAGTGGAAGTTATTAATGTGTCATAGTCTAGTTCTGTAGTAGAGAGCTATGCCCACTTATCAAGATTGTGTTACTGTTTGTAGCCATATGTGTAGCCACACCCATTTATCAGTAAGGTGTGTTGCAGTCTGTAGATATACACAAAGTCATGTCTGCTGATATGTGTAGGCTAAGTGGAGCCATACCCACTAACCAATCATTACTGTATGGATCATTGTCTAGTCATGCCAGCTTCTTTCGTGAGCCACATCCACTTATCTGGAATGTGTGATACTGTATGTAGGCATATGTAGAGCCACGCTCATTTGTCAGTAAAGTGTGTTGAAGGTTGTAGCCATGCACAAAGCCATGACCACTTATAGGAAATGTGTTGTAGGCTTATGTGGA